>NW_028318057.1:2445000-2750625 GCF_062004578.1 Staurois parvus
TCAGACTCAGTCCCTTACTGCAAGTCAACTGGTGTCTGTTGATCACTGTGGAGTTCCAGCCCTTCTCTTCCCATTCATCAGCGGAGGCGGAGCTGCATCTGCGCAGGAAGGTAATGTCTGACTCTGATGTCTGTGTAAGTGTGACCCGGCTGGCCATCCATCACATGTGCAATGTGTCAGTGAGTGATGAGATCATTACGATCCTCCAGCCTACTCTTCCAGTGCCTGCTGGGTCTGCTGATCTGTGTCAGTGGTGGTGTGCTGTGTCGGATCTATCACTGTGTGGGATCGCTTAGTTCAGGTGTTCTGTGTGTGTGTGTGTGTGTGTGTATGGGCTGGGCTGTCTGCTGTCATAGCGTTTTATCTCCCCCCATTGCCTGGGGAATTCCAGCCAGGGATCTATCAGAGTGTGGATCCATCATCCTCCACTCATTGCAACTGTCACCCTGCCACTGCCAGCCATAGATACAGTCCGTCCGTGACACTGATTTTGTCTTTGGTGCTGGTGGCAACTTATGGCACTTATTTTTGCAAATTAAAAGAAGTTTAGCAGTTTCATGTTTTGTTGATTTAATATTTTCTACTGTTTATAAAAAAGTTTAATTTATTTTATTATTTTTTTGGGGGGGGGGGGGCACAAGTAGCTGGTCTTGCCTAGGGTGCAAAATAGTCTAGCACCAGCCCTGTCTGTACCGATGCACATGGACTCAAGTTATTATTGATATATTACAAGTGTCATCTGACACATTTGCATTCTACTTGAACCTCTCCATACTACCAAGCTTTTGCAGTGTATTTTGTAACAGTGTTCAACAAGGTATGAGAGTTTTCTAGAACTGTAGTCTAGAATTACATAGTTACATAGCTAGTCTGGCTGAAAAAAGACAAAAGTTCATCCAGTTGAACCATAGAAAAAAAAAAAAGTTATAATCCTATACCCACAGTTGATCCAGAGGAAGGCAAAAAATACAGCAAAGCATGATCTAATTTGCTCCTGCTGGGAAAAAAATTCCTTCCTGATCCAACGAGAGGAAATCGGATATTCCCTGGATCAACTTTACCTATAAATGTTAGTATCCAGTTGTATTCTGTGTACCTAAGAAACAATCCAGGCCTTTTTTAACCTCCCTGGCGGTATGATTATTTCAGATTTTTGGTGCTGAAAGCGGTACCATTTTTTTGCATGGAAATATGTATTTTTTTTATTGTAGGCTGTAATTTTTAGGAAAAACTCACTGAAATCTGTCCGAACAAGAGTCTAGTAAACATCTCGGGTATGATAAAATTTGAAACACAAAATCATAAATTATAATTTAATAAATAATCATAAAAATAATATAAAAATAATAAAAAATATAATTCAATAATATAATCAAACCAAAAACACTGAAATGTGAAATAGAGCGCCAAGTTCGCACATTGCTGAGCTCAGTCGCAAAATCGTTTTCAGTTTCTGATGACGAATTTCCCCCACGAATCATTATCACTCAATTCTGTAAGTGGTTCTGATTTACTATCGCTGTTGTCTAGCTGATCTAAACCGCTTTTGACCTAAAGGGACACTTTTTGGACGCCATGGACATTTCTCAGTTTCCAGGCAGAAAGAACAGACAAAATGCAGGCAGGGCACAGGACAAAGCACTAGGGACAATATGTATGTGAAATAGGTTGAAACAGCAATGTTTTACTGTGTAAAATGAAAAAAAAAAAAAATGACATTTTTTAAAATTTTTAAATTTCCCGGCGGCGGCGGCGCCCATACGTCCCGACGTCACAGGGACAGGACACAGAAGCCGGATGCCGGCATCGGCCGGAGGAGATGGCCGGGGACGCTACAGGGGACACATCGTGGGAGCGCTGGGTAAGGTAAGTGAAGAACACATGCCGGAGCAGCGCCGCATGGTAAGCCCGAGTGTAGCTCGGGGTTACCGCTTTTGGTACTGAAATGTTACCCCGAGCTACACTCGGGAATACCGCCAAGGAGGTTAAAGCAATCCACTGAGCTGGCCAGAACCAACTCTTGAGGGAGTCTATTCCACATTTTCACAGCTCTCACTGTGAAGAAACCTTTCTGTGTTTGGAGATTAAATGTCTTTTCCTCCAGACGTAAAGAGTGCCCCCTTGTCCTTTGTGATGACCTCAGGGTGAATAGCTCTACACCGAGTTCACTATATGAACCACTGATGTATTTATACATGTTGATCATATCCCCCCTTAATCTCCTCTTCTCAAGAGAGAATAAATTCAGTTCCTCTAATCTTTCCTCATAGCTGAGCTCCTCCATGCCTCTTATCAGTTTAGTTGCCCTTCTCTGCACTTTCTCAAGTTCCACAATCTTCTTTTTGTGAATTGGTGCCCAAAACTGAACTGCATATTCCAGATGAGGTGTTACTAATGATTTGTACAGGAGTAATATGATATCTCTCTCTCTGGAGTCTATACCTCTTTTAATACAAGAGAGGATTTTGCTCGCTTTAGAAACCGCAGCTTAGCATTGCATGCCATTATTAAGTTTGTGATCTACCAGAACTCCCAGATCCTTCTCCACCATTGATTCTCCCAGTTGTACCCCCCCTAGTATGTATGATGCATGCATATTCTTATCCCCCAAGTGCATAACCTTACATTTATCAACATTAAATCTCATTTGCTACATAGTTGCCCAATTGAACAGTGCATTGAGGTCGGCTTGTAAGTTGGAGACATCCTGTAAGGACGTTATTCCACTGCACAGCTTGGTGTCATCTGCAAAGACTGAAATATGATTTATAATCTCAGACCCTATATCGTTTATAAATATATTAGAAAGTAAGGGTCCCAACACTGTACCTGGGGTACACCACTGATGACCCTAGACCATTCAGAGTATGAATCATTAACCACTACTCTCTGAATACGATCTTTTAGTCAGTTTTCTATCCATTTACATTTGGATTTTTCCAAGCCCGTATATTTTACCTTACACATTAGCACATGGGGAACTGTGTCAAATGCTTTTGCAAAATCCAAGTATACCATGTCCACCACCACCCCTCTGTCCAAGGTTTTGCTCACCTCCTCATAAAAAGAAATCAGATTTGTTTGACAACTTCTGTCTTTCATGAATCTATGCTGTCTGTTGCTTAACCAATTGGCGCCAGCGCCTCCTGGCCCTTTAAGAGTTTCAGAAGCCGGGAGGCGGGGCTGGGTTTTAGGGTAATGTGACCGCTGTGATTCGCCGTCACATGATCGGGAAAGGTCCCGATCGAAAGAGGAGATCGGGACCTTTCCATGAGTAGCGGACATGTGTGCTGGGAGCGTGCAGAGCGCGTGCTCTCAGCACATATGTTTTTCTTAATTGCACGCAAATGTGCGGCTGCTCGCCAAGAGGTTAAAGTATTTTTTATCAGCAAGAACTCATCTATGTGGTGTTTTATTAAACTCTCCAGTATCTTCCCAACTATAACAGTTAAACTAACAGGTCTATAATTACTTGGAAAAGATTGACCCATTTTTAAATATTGGCACCACATTTGCCTTACACCAATCCAGTGATACTATGCCAGTCATCAAAGAGTCCCTAAATATTAGAAACATTGGCTTTGAAATGACAGAGCTCAATAAAAACATTTGCCGAAGGAAATTTCTGTACTTGCTGAAAAGAGAACTATTGCAGCCAACATATCTAAGGACTGATGAGCTACAATAAATTACACATTTTTTTAGTTTTAGATATGCTTTAAGGAAAAAGGACTGCTTGGTCTCAGAGGAAAAGAGTTAAATGACACCGACCATCATTTAACTCAGAAGAAGACCAGCAATGGACAACTAGAGACGTGAGTCTGCAGGTGAGTTATTGTGGTAAAAGCTGCATTTTTCATTTTAAAACTTGCTGAGCAATACATTTAAACAATTACAAGCTGGAGGTCTACTTTAAGTTATTTACAAGCTGCATTCTGAGTTTATTCTGTTTTGAAAATTTTAAGAAGTGTCTGCACTTTTTATATTTCTGCAGATTTTCTTCATGTTTGCATGTGATTAACAATATCATTTGCACATTTTTCAATAAATTCCCATGTAGTGCTCTAGTGTAGATTATTTGTCCCAGGTGTGCATAATTTATAATAGCAAATGTGTAGTTTCATATTAAATTATGTATATAAACTTGCTAGTTGTGTGTATTTGCAAAGATAGCCTTTGCACATCCTTTTCTAAATCTCCCTTCAATCTCTACCAATGTAGTTGGACTGTTCTACTGTATGTTATTAGTGGAGGTAAAACAGTAACATTAAATGCATGTACAATTTAAAGTATATCCAAATACAATAACTAAATGCTCATATAAGCTTTAACATGTTAAAGTGTATCTAAAGACAAAATGAGGTGGATTTACTAAAGCTGGAGAATGTAAAATCTGGTACAGCTCTGCATAGAAACCAATCAGCTTCCAGGTTTTTATTGTCAAAGCTTAAAGTGTTACTAAACCCACAACAGTAAATTCAGTCTGTATTTGCAGTAACGCATGCTTGGTATACTCACTGTGGAACCTAAGGAGTTAATCCTCCGTATTTTGTAAAAACGCTGTTTGATCCTGACTCCTCTGATTCTCCCCTTCTTCCAGTGTCTCCCTCTTATCTCCTGATAAGACATATAGGGGGAGATTTACTAAAGCTGGTTCACTCAGAATCTGGTGCAGCTGTACATGGTAGCCAATCAGCTTGTAACCTTAGCTTGTTCGGTTAAGCTTTGGCAATAAAACCTGGAAGCTGATTGGTTTTTATGCAGAAGCTAACCTGATTTTGCACTCTCCAGCTTTAGTAAATAAACCCCATAGTGTGGAGTCGCTCTGTTTGGTGTGTATTGCTAGAGAGGTTTTTTGTTTCTTGGGAGAGCGCATGTGATCAGCACAGGGCCAATCAGCATTCTCCAGACAGAGGTCAGGGCTTCTGCATCTTCCTAGAACAAATTTAAAACTCCTCCTACAAGCTTTAACTAGTGCTCGGCTGGACATTGATAGAGGTCACAAGACTGCTCTAACTGCTGATGAGAAAAGATATTTAGCAGGTTATATTTACTAAAATAATGTCACTTCCATGTTCTGTATACTGTGGGAGACCAGATATAGTGAATGAAGGGTCCTGGGTTTAGTAACATTTTAACCACTTCAATACCGGGCACTTTTACCCCCTTCCTGCCCAGGCCAA
This sequence comes from Staurois parvus, assembly GCF_062004578.1. Lineage (NCBI taxonomy): Eukaryota > Metazoa > Chordata > Amphibia > Anura > Ranidae > Staurois > Staurois parvus. The sequence continues at coordinate 2,450,184 of NW_028318057.1, forward strand.
TTTTCAGGTTGCAGCGCTCTCACATTTTGAATGACAATTGCGTGGTCATGCAACATTGTACCAAAACTAAAATGTTATCATTTTGTTCACACAACTAGAGCTTTATTTTGGTGGTATTTAATCAACACTGGAGTTTTTATTATTTGCTAAATTAACAAAAAAGACCGAAAATTTTGAAAAAAAAACCCCCACGATTTTCTTTGTTTCTGTTATAAAAGTTTGCAAATAAATAATTGTTCTTCATAAATTTAGACCAAGATGTATTCTGCTACATTTCTTTGGTGAAAATAACCCAAATCAGTATTTATTATTTAGTCTGTAGGAAAGTTATAGAGTTCACAAACTATGGGATATATCTGAAAATTGATCAATCCTGAAGTACTGACAGCCAATCTAATTTCTTGAGGCCCAAAAATGTCAGAACAGTACTGATACCCCCCAAATGACCCCTTTTTGCAAAGTAGATAGTCCAATGTATTTCATAAGAGGCATTTGTCTCACCTCGGCCATTTATGTACATTGGTTGGGTGGGAATCAGTTAAACAATTTTCAATGACTCCTCTGTGTCTACCAATTTCATGAATTGTTCACTGCCATGAACATCTTAAGGGATAAGCACTCACCAGATGGTATTGACCACTAAGTAGGTCAAAATTCGTGTTTTGGCTGGAACTCCTCTCTTTACTACTTTTTCTTCCTCTAATGCGCAGGCTCAGAAAACAACTTAGTTGTTAATAATAGTTTTTTGTATGAAACATTTTGAGTGGGATTAGTCTGTGATGTCCTCACATATAACTGACCCCAGTCCTGATGCAGTTCTGTAACGTTGTCCAATGAGGCACTTGATAAACAGTACTGTACAGCATATCGAAAAGTCTCTTCTCCCTTATTGTTTCTGAGTTGCTACTGAAAGGAGGAGGAGGGGAAAGGAGTAAAGAGAGAGTGGATCCAACTAAAATACGAATTTTAACCAACTTAGAAGTGGTTATCCCTTAACTTATGGTAAGTGGTCATCCCTTAGGGCAGGGATGTCAAACTCAGTTTCATCATGGGTCGCATTATGGTTGTCCTCAAAGGGCTAGTTGCATCTGTAAGCCTAGATGTCCACCCCTCACCCCCCCAAATGTCTTAGAGTCCCTCACCCTCCTTTATATCACAGTGCACTCCCCTTAACCTATGCTGGTGTTGGGAAGAAGCTGGAAAGCAGAAAATGCAGGATCGGGAGGAGGACCTGAGAAGGGCTGGGGTCATCTACCAGAGTCTGCCAAATGCTGAGACTAGGGGAGGCAGAGAACAGGGAAAAAGAGCAAACAGGAGGCGCAAACCCCTAGTGCATTATCCAAGGTTTATTAAAGATAAAGAGGATGAAAACATACTCACAAACATGGCATAAATGTAAAGCTTAGTGTAATGGTAGAGATGGCCATAACAGTGGCGGGGTGTCCGACTGTCAGTATGATCGCGTTTTGGGGACGAGTCCCTTTCCTGAGAGCTGGACCAGCTTTGTGAGTATGTTTTCATCCTCTTTACCTTTAATAAACCTTGGATAATGCAGTAGGGGTTTGTGCCTCCTGTTTTCTCTTTTTTCAGTTGTTGATTTCCCTATCTGAGGAGGGCAGCATCTCCGAAAAGGCTATCCATAGGTGATTTTGTTCCTGGTTCCCCTGGCTTTCCTTTGGCATTTGATCCCTGGAGCGCTGGAGAGTTTTTTCTGTTATCTGGTTTATTCTGTTATCTGGTTTGCCTTGGCTGCACCGAGAGGTGCAGGATCTGTAGGAGGAGATTTGTCCTCCTCTCTGCCACCAACTGCTGAAATGAGGGGGGCAGAGTTGAGGGGGGTGCTGCAACTGTAAGAGAGGTGTGAAGGACACATGAAATGGCCTGGAGGGCCAGATTCAGCCCACGGGCCTTGTGTTTGACACATGTGCCTTAGGGTGTGCGCAGTGGTGAACAATTCATGAACTTGGTGAAAGATACAGTGGAGTCATTGAAAATGGTTAAAATACATTTTGCACTGAGCACTTTATTTCCAAGGACACTGTTTTGGATGAGGAATTGTTACTGTTATATTTGGTTATAGCATATAATGGTCATTAGACCTGTTTTATCCTCCTTCTGTTCGGTCCAAGGTGGTTAATAGGTTATGGGAGCCCTCTTATCAGAGTTTTTTGTATCCCTTAATTAGTAATATTGAAATATTTGGTATATTTTTATTTCAGATAAATGCATTGTTTTTTTGTCTAGTCAATGATGTTGGACTATACTGGCACTGACTGGGAGGGTTTTATGCAGCAGATCCACAGAGACTACTGTTTCCCAGGATATTGATGTTGAACTTGAGGTGTTTATGTAGGAATTGAAAAGAACTCTAGAATGTAAGGCAAATTTGTTTTGGCATGTTAGATAATTGGAACATATCTTAAGGAGGGCTTGAACTCGAGAGATTTGAGGGTACAAGTCTTCCCTAATGTCTGGGATTTAAACAACAATTTGAAGACCATATGGGAGTCCAATCTTGGAGATTGCTCCAGAAGGGTGATGAAGCAACTCACTGAATATCATAATGAGGAACTAAAAGTGCTAGATGATGAAATTAAACAGCTTTATTAAGATAATGGGGCACTATGTATCCACCCAAGCTTTAAAGCTAGGAACAACAGCTTTAATGAGCACCTAGAGAAATATATCAAGGATTTGATACAAAAAAAAGACAAGTATACAGGTGGCAAATTAGCATCTAATGGGAAATATGCCTATAGCTGACCCCAACCTAATAGGCGACAACGATATACTCACAATCGCCCAAAAAACAATGTACGCAACAAGAACTATGAATCTGACTCATTTAACACTTCTCATTTCTCTCAAGTTTCACAGGTGTTGGATTGAATACGCAATGTTTCGAAAGAGACCTAAATCTGGTGGTGGGCATGATGGTATTGGTAAGAAAAGATTAGTAGCTGACTCCGAACCACAGGCTGATTCTGATTCAGATACACAACATTGTAGCCATCAGGCTCACATTCATTGTAATCCAACTTCTGGTCATGGGTTTATGCACTCTTCTTCACATAACTCCCAATGACTACCAAAAACTTGCCATATACAACACTCATCACTAATCAATGACGGAACCACAACCAGTAGCAATGACTAATTCCAAAGAATAACGATAATAAAGTTGACTCTGAAGTTTTTTTAGAGCAGTCAATGAGGGACGACAAAAAGGAGACCTGCAATCTGGACCACTATGTTATCAAACAAACACGAACATCGGTGGATTAGAGGTAATCAATCTATCTTCATATCATCTTTCCCAAACATAAATTGAGGTTCTACAATTGGCCCTTAGCTTTTGCCCTAGTGCTAATATCTCCCATTTTGAAATTAAGGACTTACACTTTTTTTGTACGAAAACTTACCTACAAGTATAACTTTGATAAATACCATCAAAAACAATGGTCAGATCGGGAAACTTCAGAATTATGGAGGGATTTTTTAATACAAGATTTTTGAGCCCTCCAAGACTTGATGCAGCTCCTGCAGGAGAGTGAGGATAAGGACCCAGAGAAGTCGGAGGTTGACCCCCTGGCTTGTTCCACTTTCACTGCCCCAGCAGGGGCCACTAGCATGAATTTTCCATCAAAGATACCCTGTATTCAGAAGAAATAAAATACATTTCCCCCTCTACAAACCAATCCACGTATTTGGTCCTTTGTGACCCAGGTGACCAAGGATATCTAGCAATTAAGTACATCCTCAGTAAGGAAAGGTAATCCAACCTTACCCCAATACAAAGTACTAATGGATTTGTGTGCTAATTCTAATTTAGTGATTAAGCCATCGGACAAAGGTGGGAATGTTGTACTAATGGACAGTTTACAGTATAGAAACATGTGCTGGGACATCTTTAAAAATAGAAGTTGGTATAGACCTATCTCTAAAGAATTTGATGATACTGTCTAGCTTGAGGTGATTGTATCCACTAGTGCACTTGCGACAGAAACAATTGAGTACTGCCCATGATACTTTTTTTTATTTGCACTAACATACAATTTTCAGGACAAGCTTTTGGGGTATGTTCCCTTCTTCAAGCAGTACTACTTTTAGAAGAATGTTAAAAGAAACATCTCTGAGGGAAGAAAATAAAACCCCAGAAAACACACACACAAACAAATGTACAGAGCAATGGAAGCATATTTAGAGGGAACAATTGATAAAAAAATACATATGAAGGTATCCAGAGTAAAAATCCCCATATTCCCTCCTGTTATTACCAAACGTGCACAAAAGCTTGCTAACCCTCCCCGGTCGTTTAGTCATTACTAGAGGGCATGTGGGTCCTCCCGTGATATAGAGGCTTTATATCCATCCATTCCACACAATATGGGTTTAAAGGTTGTCCAGGATTTTCTTTCAGAAAGAGATCAGGCCTCCACACCATTTAACCATTTGATTTTGTCTTCTTTCACATATAAGGAATGCATTTGATTTGACACTTCCTTCAGGTACAGGGGGTGGCTATGGGTACTTGCTGTGCTGCCTGTACCTAGGGAAGGGAGGGGGGTGGTGGTAACGAGATATGTTTTTCAGATAAATCCCTCACCATATAGCTGTCCAGCATCCTTGCTGGTACAGATATATTGATGACGTGTTAATGCTATGGACATACTCTGCTCATAAACTGTTGGAATTTTTTCACCCTTTTCAATCAAAATAAATATACTCTAAAATTTACTTTGATATATAGTCAAGTAGAGATTCTTCTTTCAGACACTTTGTGTCGGGAAAGACAAAGTCCACGCAGATGCACAGTTATGCACCAGTGTCAGGTTCCCGATACTCGGATATCTGCGCATGTGCGTAAATGCGCGCGCGCGTTCGTGCACAGGTGTGCGCGCCTGCTACCGGACTGGCGCCAGGCGGGCTATATAAACTGATGCTGCACTAGGAGACACTGCCTTCTGGTCTTTCCCATCCCCTCATCTGCTATTAGTGTATCCTGATTCTCGTTGCCGACCTGACCTGCCCTGACCTCGTTTGAACTCCGCCTGCACCGACCCAGCTTGACTCTGACTACTCTCTGCCTGCTCCTTGTACCTGATCCGCCTGATAGTTATTGACCCGGCTTGTCTGACTCTGCTTCTTTCTCAGCCTGTGGCTTGTTATCTGCAGTACCGCCAAACCCTTCCAGCCGCTGCTTCCGCTAAACCTGCATCTTCCACTGACCTGTAGCCACAACCCACCTGCATCCTGGTCTCTCCAACTACCCACCTGTCAGCTGACAGGCTCTTGTGTTTCCCATCTACTCTATAAGGCGCACTGAGTAAGAACCGCAAGAGGATGCCCTCATCTCCAAGTCAGGCTCCCCAACCAAATACATGACACTTTGATTATGGCACAGGGCGATGGCTATTTAGGAACGACACTATTTTGCAAACCGACGGCAGGCAACACAATACTACATGCTAGGAGTGCCCATCCCTGCCCCCTGTTACGTAGTACCCCTACAGCCAATACTTGAGTCTAAGATGCAGCTGTTCCAATGAACTTACATTTAAAGCGGAAGCAGATGCTCTATGGTCACAGTTGTTACAACGTGGCTATACTCACACATGCCTTAAAAAAGCTTACAACAGAACACTTACCAAAAGTAGAAACAAAAAGGATACAGGTTTGGTGAGATTAATCACCACATACTCCAATCAGCATAGGCAAATCAGAAACATCTTATGCAAGCACTGGCATTTATTAATAGATGACCTCATGTTAAAAAAACATATGAGGGAACATCCTGAAATCACCTACAGATGAGCACGATCTATCTGAGATAGAGTAGTGAGAAGTCATTATGTGAAACATGATCCTCAGAATACAGAAGAAATATGACTTTTTCAATGTGGGTCCTGCAATTTTTGCCAATGGATAACAGAGGGTACCTCATTTAGGCTGCTGGATGGCACTGTGCATCACTGGCATCAAAGATAGCTCTGCTTTGTTTTCCTTTAATTCCTCACTTTCACTTAGAGAAAGTCTCTTTTGTGTGATTGTAAATATGGAAAAAATGCTCTATGTTTATAAAAGGTTTGAGCAGTTACACTTAATATTTTGTTTCCCTAGTGATGTAAAGCACTTATTTTCCTTTTATGTTTACATTGTTTTATGTTAACCACTTGCCCTCCTGAGGATTTACCCCTCTTCCTGACCAGGCCTTTTTTTTTACTATTCGGCGCTGCACTATTTCAACTGGTAATTGTGCGGTCATTCAATACTGTACCCAAACAAAATATATGTCCTTTTTTCACACAAATAGAGCTTTCTTTCAGTGGTATTTGATCACCTGTGCGCCTTATTTTTTGCGCTATAAACAAAAAAAGACTGAAGATTTTGAAAAAAAATGATATTCTTTTTTTTGTCTTTAAAAAATATATAGTAAACTCAAAATTAGTCATACATTTAGGCCAAAATGTATTCTGCTAAATGTTTTTGGTAAAAAAATCCAAATAAGTGTATATTGATTTCTTTGTGTGAAAGTTATAGCGTCTACAAACTATGGTATAGATACTGCAATTAACTACATTTTTGCTACACAGCTCTGCATTAGTTTAACTGACAATTGCGCGATCATGCAATACTGTACATAAATGAAATTTATGTCATTTTTTCACACAAATAGAGCTTTCTTTTGGTGGTATTTGATCACCTGTGCGCTTTTTATTTTTCGCGCTATAAACAAAAAAAGACCGAACATTTTGAAAATATAACTATACTTTCTCATTTCTGTCATGGAAATTATCCAAAATAACTCAAATCTCATCATAAATTTAGGCCAAATATATTCTGCTACATGTTTGTGGTAAAAACAATCCCAATAAGTGTATATTGATAATGGAATTTACACAGTTTTTACTTTCTGACTGCCTATCAGCATTTCTTTAGGAGCTAAAATACCAGAATAGTACAAACACCCCCAAATGACTCCTTTTCGGAAAGTAGACATTCTAAGCTATCTTCTGAGAGGCATATTGAGTCCATGGAAGATTTATTTTTTTCACAATTTTTTGGAAAATGACAAAAACATTTTTACACAAAGTTGTCACTTAAATGATATATTGCTCACACAAGCCGAGTCACATATGCGGAATTACACCCCAAAATACATTCTGCTACTTCTACCGAGTATGGGTATACCACATGTGTGAGACTTTTTGGGAGCCTAGCCACATACAGGAGCCTGAAATCCAATGGCCACTTTGAAAGCCTGAAGGTGCGTAACTTCCTCATTTCACTTCTTCACTACCTATCACAGTTTCAGATGCCCTGAAATGCCAGGATAGCGCCAATCCCCCCCCCCAAATGACCCATTTTTGGAAAGTAGACACCTCAAGGAATTTAAAAAGAGACATGGTGAGTATTTTGCAGATCTCATTTTTTCTCACAAGGTTTTGAAATATAAAAAAAAGAAAAAATATGTTTTTGTTTTCTTTCTTCATTTTCCAAAAAGTTGTGGCAACAAACGAGATCTGAAAAATCTTATCAAATTCCTAGGGGTGTCTGCATTCCAAAAAATGGCCATTTGGGGGGGGAGTTAGATGCTATCCTGGCTTTTCAGGGCCTCTGAAACTGTGATAGGTAGTCTGGAAGTGTAATGAGGAAATAAAGCCCTTTAAAAACCTGAAGGTGCTTATTGGATTTTGCAGTCCTGTACTTGGCTAGACTGCCAAAAAGTCTCTCACATGTGGTATCTGCATACTTGGGAGAAGTAACAGAATGTATTTTGGGGAGTAATTCCACATATACCCATGGCATATGTGAGCAATAAATCATTTAATTGGCAATTTTGTGTAAAATAAAATATTTTTTTTTGTCATTTTCCAAAAACTTGTGGTAAATAAATAAATAAATTCCATTGACTCAACATGCCTCTCAGCAAATAGTTTGGAGTATCTACTTTCCAAAAAGGGATCGTTTTGGGTGGTGGGGGCATTTTATGCCCAGCATTAGAGGTTTATGCCACACATCATTCACTCTTCTAACCACCTGAAGACCAAGCCTTTTCTGACACTTTCTGTTCACATGAACAAATCAGTATTTGTTGCTAGTAAATTACTTTGAACCCCCAAACATTATATATTTGTTTAACCTCCCTGGCGGTATTCCCGAGTGTAGCTCAGGGTAAAATTTCAGTACCAAGAGCGGTAACCTCGAGCTACACTCGGGCTTACCATGCGGCGTTGCTCAGGGAGTCCCTGCAGCGCTTACCTTGTCCTTCGCTCCCGCGATGTGTCCCCTGCAGCGTCCCCGGCCATCTCCTCCGGCCGATGCCGGCATCCGGCTTCCGTGTTCCGGTTCCTGTGACGTCGGGACGTACGGGCGCCGGAACCGGCGGCAAATTTGAAATTTAAAAAAATTATTATTATATAGTAAAACATTGCTGTTTCAATGCATTTCACATATATTTTGTCCCTACTGCTTTGTCCTGTGCCCTGCCTACATTTTGACTGTTCTTTCTGCCTGGAAACTTAGAAAAATCCATGGCATCCAAAAAGCGTCCCTTTATGTCAAAAGCGGTTTTAGACCAGCTAGGGAACAGCGATAGTAAATTAGAACCACTTGCAGAATTGAGTGATAATGATTCGTGGGGAAATTCGTCATCAGACACTGAAAACGATTTTGCGACTTTGCTCAGCCATGTGCGAATTTGCCTCTGTATTTCAAATTTCAGTGTTTTCGGTTTGATTATATTATTGAATTAAATTTATTATTATTATATTATTATTTTTTATGATTATTAACTAAATTATAATTTATGATTTCGTGTTTCAAGTTTTATCATATCCGGAATGTTTACTAGACTCTTGTACGGACAGATTTCAGTGAGTTATTCCTAAAAATTACAGCCTACAATAAAAAACTACATATTTCCATGCAAAAAAATGGTACCGCTTTCAGCACCAAAAATCAGAAATAATCATACCGCCAGGGAGGTTAAAGCAGACACCCTAGTGAATAAAATGGTGGGTGCTTCAATTTTTTATGTCACATAGTACTCGCGCAGCAATTTTTCAACCGCAAAATTAAACATAAATACAATTTTGTTTACTTTTAATGCACATAAACACAATATATTGCCCAATTATTTGGTATGATATAAAAGATGATTCTATGCTGAGAAAATAGATACCAAACATGACATGCTTTAAAACTGCGCATGCCCCGTGCAATGGTAACAAACTGCATACATTTTTAATATCCATAGGCAACGCTTTAACAGCCTTTACAAGCTACCATTCTACATTTACAGAAGAGGTCTAGTGCTAGAGTTTCTGCCCTTGATCTGACATTTACAGCGATACCTCACATGCATGGTGCAACCGCTATTTACATACTGGCACAGGGTCAACGCTCGCGGACACAGGTGCACGTGGTGTGGGGGCGAGGGTCCTTTTTTTTCTTTTTAAAGTTATTTTGATTTTTTTAAATTATTTTTACACTGTCCCTTTCATTTTTTTTATCACTTTTAATGCTATCACAGGGAATGCAACTCTCCCTTATAACTTCAATGGGCATTGTCATATATTCTTTTTTGAGAAATCAGCGGTCTATCAGACTCTAGATATCTCCTCTGCCCTTACATTATCTAATCTCACCAAGATCAGTGTGATCAGATGCTTTCCCAATTTACAAATGGCGCTGTTTATATCCTGCAAAACTGAAGTGATGAAATGCTTGTAGCTTCCGATTTCTTAGACTATAGAGATGATTGGCACCATTGCGGTCTCCAATCAGCTCTATGGTTAGCTGGCAGAAACACCGACTGCATTCTCAGGTTCCCCCAATGGCATGGGACTGCCCGAGCAACGGGGGAAGGGAGGGCATCTTCTCCCGCTGCTTATAAAAGCAATCCAGCAGCTGATTAGCCACTAGGATTGCTTTTACATGAAAGCCGATATGTGTTATATTATGTATATCTAGGAAAGAATCCATATCTTTTTTAAAGCAATCCACTGAGCTGGCCAGAACCAACTCTTGAGAGAGTCTATTCCACATTTTCACAGCTCTTACTGTGAAGAAACCTTTCCTTTCTCTATTTGGAGATTAAATTTATTTTCCTCCAGATGTAAAGAGTGCCCGCTTGTCCTCTGTGAATTACTCTACACTGAGTTCACTATATGAACCACTGATGTATTTATACATGTTGATCATATCCCACCTTAATCTCCTCTCCTCAAGAGAGAATAAATTCAGTTCCTCTAATCTTTCCTCATAGCTGAGCTCCTCCATGCTTCTTATCAGTTTGGTTGCCATTCTCTGCACTTTCTCCAGTTCCCCAATGTTCTTTTTGTGAATTGGTGGCCAAAACTGAACTGCATATTCCAGATGAGGTCTTACTAATGATTTGTACAGGGGTAAAGTTATATCGCTCCCACTGGAGTCTATACCTTTTTTATTACAAGAGAGGATTTGGCTCGCTTTAGAAACCTCAGCTTGGCATCGCATGCCATTGTATAGCTTTTATCTACTAGAACCGCTATCCTTCTCCACCATTGGTTCCCCCAGTTGTACTCCCCCTAGTATGTATGATGCATACATATTCTTAGCCCTCAAGTGCATAACTTTACATTCATCAACATCAAACCTAATTTGCCACATAGTAGCTCAATTAAACAGTGCATTGAGGTTGGCTTGTAAGTTGGAGACATCCTGTAAGGAAGTTATTCTACTGCAATGTTGGTGTCATCTGCAAAGACTAAAATGGTATTTTTAATCCCAGACCCTATATTGTTTATAAATATATTAAAAAGTAAGAGTCCCAACACTGAACCTTGGGGTACACCACTAACAACCCTAGGCCATTCAGAGTATGAATCATTAACCACTACTCTTTGAATACGATCTTTTAGCCAGTTTTCCATCCATTTACAGACGGATTTTTCGAAGCCTGTAGACTTTACCTTATACATTAGCCGTGTGTGATGAACTGTGTCAAATGCTTTAGCAAAATTCAAGTATACCACATCCACCGCCATCCCTCCCTCCAAGGTTTTGCTCACTCCCTCATAAAAAGAAATCGTGTTTGACAACTTTTGTCTTTCATGAATCCATGCTGTCTGTTGCTTAAAATATTTTTTTCCAGCAAGAACTCATCTATGTGGTCTTTTATTAAATTCGGCAGTATCTTCCCAACTATAGAAGTTAAACTAACATGTCTATAATTACTTTATAAAGATTTTGATCCCTTTTTAAGTATAGGCACCACATTGGCCTTACCCCAATCCAGTGGTATTATGCCAGTCATTAAAGAGTTCCTGAAAATGAGAAACAATGGCTTTGAAATGACAGAGCTCAATTCTTTAAGGAACCATGGGTGTATGCCATCCGGTCTAGGTACTTTATTCACCTTTATTCTGTCTAAATATTTTTGGATCATATAAATTTTGAGCCAATGTGGATCATCTGCGGCTGTGTCAATATCATGCCCATTATGGACAAGAGCTCTCCCATTCTCCTTTGTATATACAGAAGAAGGTATTTAATAAATTTGCCTTCTCTTTGTCCCCAGTCACCCACTCTAGATTATGTTGTAAAGGGCCTACATACTCAGACCTGAGCTTTTTACTATTAATATATTTAAAGAATTATTTGGGGTTGGTCCTGCTATCTTTTGCAGTCTGTCATTCGTTTTCAATTTTTGTGGCTTTGATTTCTTTTTTACATATTCTGTTATTTTCTTTGTAATGTTTAAACGATGATAGCATTCCTTCATTTTTATATTTAATAAAAGCTCTTTTCATATTATTTATAGCTTTTTTAACTGTGGCCGTAAGCCACATACACCCTGTTCCAAATTATTATGCAAATTCTATTTAAGTGTCACAAAGATTAAATATTTTGTTTTTCAGTTTAACTCATGGATGGCATTGTGTCTCAGGGCTCTTTTGATCACTGAAAACAATCTCGGACACCTGTGATAATTAGATTGGCAGGTGAGCCCAATTAAAGGAAAAACTACTAAAGGAGGGTGTTCCACATTATTAAGCAGAACACCATTTTCAAGCAATAAACCTTCTATTCGGCTACCACTAACCAATGCTCACAAGCAGAAACGGCTGCATTGGGCAGAAAAATACATGAAGACTAATTTTCAAACAGTCCTGTTCACTGATGAGTGCCGTGCAACCCTGGATGATCCAGATGGATGGAGTAGTGGATGGTTGGTGGACGGCCACACTGTTCCAACAAGGCTGCGACGTCAGCAAGGCAGTGGTGGAGTCATGTTTTGGGCCGGAATCATGGGAACAGAGCTGGTTGGCCCCTTTAGGGTCCCCGAAGGTGTAAAGATGACCTCTGCAAAGTATGTGGAGTTTATGACTGACCACTTTCTTCCCTGGTACAGAAGGAAGAACTATGGTTTCCGTAATAAAATCATCTTCATGCATGACAATGCACCATCTCATGCTGCAAATAATACCTCTGCATCAATGGCTGCTATGGGGATAAAAGGAGAGAAAGTCATGGTGTGGCCTCCATCCTCCCCTGACCTCAATCCTATTGAGAACCTTTGGAGCATCCTCAAGCAAAAGATCTATGAGGGTGGGAGGCAGTTTACATCCAAACAGCGGCTCTGGGAGGCTATTCTGACATCTTGCAAACAAATTCAAGCAGAAACTGTCCAAAAACTCACAAGTTCAATGGACTTGTGAAGCTGCTATCAAATAAGAGGTCCTTAAAATGTAACGTGACCTGTTAAAATGTTTAAAAAGTTAAAATGTTGTTAAAAGTTTGATTGAAATAGCTTTTGATTTCAGTAAATATGCTGCAAACACAACAAATGACAATTTTCAGTTCTTTACACCCTATAAAGTGTTTTGAAACTTACTGTGTGTAATAATTTGGAACAATGCATGGTAAGTTTTTTATGTTTAAAAAAAATACTGTTATCATTAGGAGGTTTGTTCAATAAAATTTGAATTGTGCTCTTAATAGTTGATAACATGAGAATTATGCTGACTGTTATTTACATCAGTTATTTAGGTAAATGAGAAAAATATAATTTGCATAATAATTTGGAACAGGGTGTAGGTTTGATTTTTAGCCTTTTAAACTTGTTGCCCATGGGAATATATTTTGCAGTGTGTTCACATACAGTCTTTTTGAAGAACTCCCTATTCTGTGCTTTGTTCATCGATGCCAATATTCCCACCCAGTCTAAGTCTTGGAGAGCAGCTCTCAGCCTTGGAAAATTAGCTTTCTTAAAGTTGTGTTTTTATTTTTCCCGTATATGCTTGTTATTTACAGCTAACAATAAATGAAATCATGTTATGGTCACTGCTACCCAGATGTTCTTTTATATGGACATTAGTAATAAGCTCTGCATGGTTTGAAATTACTAGGTCCAGCAGAGCATCATTGCTTAGTTTAACACTTTGACCTCATGCACACTGGGCGTTTTAAAACTCCAGTAGCGTTAGCTGTATAAAGTTTTTCTGCCTTTTTTAGAATGTTTGCATTAACCGCGTTTAGCCATGTTTTTTCATGTTTGCGTTTTTTTAGTTTTTGTACACACAAAAACAATTTTTGCTCAGAAAATGCCGAAAAATGCTGTTTTGATGAGTTTTACCATGGTTTTCTGCTTTTAACATTGTTAAGAGCGTTTTTACAGCAAAAAAACTTCTCTAGAAACTCAATACTTCTGGGTATTTTTCCAGCCAAAAAACACCCCTGCCAAAAAACGCTGATTAAAGCCTATATGTGCATGGGCGCATAGGATAACATGCAAGGGAGTCTACTGGCTACAGAAAAAAACTCCAAAAGCCAAAAACAACAGCTGTAAAAATTTCCAGTGTGCATGAGGACTTTAGGTTAGGAAAGATAGGGAAGTGTAGAGGTTTTGCCAAAGTCAGAACAATGCTTCATTCTGGTTTTAAATCTGCTTTTATACATTTTTCATTGAAGATAAAATGTCTGCATCAATAATTTCCAGACATTCAACAATAAAGTTTTAAAAACAAATAAAAGTGAGAGATTTACTAAAACTGGATCACTCAGAATCTGGTGTATGATAGCCAATCAACTTCTAACTTTAGCTTTTTCATTTAACCTTTGACACTGGCTCCTGATTGCCCAATGGATAAAATTCTAAATGCTGATTGACTTATAAAGCTGTTCATAATACTGCCTCAAACTACATCACTGATCTGGTGTCCAAATACCACCCAAAACGTACTCTCCGCTCCTCACAAGACCTCCTACTCTCTAGTTCCCTGGTTTCCTCCCCCCATGCCCGTCTCCAGGACTTCTCCAGGGCTTGTCCCATCCTCTGGAACTCCCTACCCCAATCCATCAGACTGTCAGCTACTCTCCTCACCTTTAGGTGCACTCTGAAAACCTATCTCTTCAGGGAAGCCTACCCCGCCCTCAGCTAATTACCCCGCCCTCAGCTAATTACCCCGCCCTCAGCTAATTATTGAACTCCTCCACTCTACCTACCACTCCATCCCCCACAGCTTTTTCCTCCTGTACTACTATCCCCTCCCTCCTAGATTGTAAGCTCCAAGGAGCAGGGCCCTCGAACCCCTCGTGTATTGAATTGTGTTGTTACTGTACTGTCTTGTGTACTGTCTCCCATTATAATGTACAGCGCTGAGCAAACTGTTGGCACTACATAAATCCTGTATAATAATAATTAAGGGTTCATGTACACTGCAGCTGATAAACTCACGTTCAGGAGCTTTTCTGCATTTTTTTAGCAGGCCCTGAACTCTCCCTAATGTTTTCCTATGTGTCCATATACACTATGTCGTTTACAGGCAGTTGAGTTTACAGTCATTTTTTTGAACGCTCCAAACTTGCGTTCAGGAGAAGATTTTATCAGCGTTTCAAATGCTTGTAAACGCTTGTGTTTAGAAGCGTTTTTTAACTGCTCCATATCCAGATGCTGTCCAGAGCCTTTTTTCATCATCAGAAACGCATGCAAAGCTTTTTCCATGTATTCAAATGGACCTAGTACACCAGCACAGTCAGTTCCAGGTTTTGCGTTAAGAAAAAAATGGTAGAATGCGCTGCATTATGCTCATGATGGGATCCATAGTGAATACAACCAGAAAAGACAGGTAATCTCAACACATACTGCTCTCTCTGCTTCTGCTCTCTCTTTATTTCTCTCAAAATGTCTGAAATAATACATTTTTTACTGTTTTTCAGTGCATTCTGGGCATTTTGGAAGGTCTCTTGAGGTTATCTTTAAAACACGCTTCTAAACGCAAATGCTCATAAACGTGGTATGCAAACGCGGCTAAACAGACATTTTTTAACCTACGTTTTCCAGCTGTCATATATATATATAGATATTGCATGCTCCAGTTTTAGTAAATCCCCCCAAAGTTTTATCAGAAAGTACTGCTTGGGCTCTAGGCATGTGACTAGGCTAAGAGTGGCAAGAGTGGAAGCCCCCTATGTTGATATCAGGCATCATGCCCTTAAGAATTATTATATATGTTATTATACATGGTGATCATATACTCCCCCCCAATCACCTCTTTTCAAGAGAATAAATTAGGTTCAGCTAATCTTTCACTATAGGCAAGGTCCTCCATGCCTCTTATCAGTTTGGTGCCCTTCACTGCACTTTCTTCAGTTTCTTTATCAATATCTTTTTTGCAAGCTGGTGCCCAAAACTGAATTGCATCTTCCACACAAGGCTTTAACTAATGATTTGTACATGGACAAAGCATGTCTCTATCTCTGGAGTCTACACCTCTTTAAATACAGAAAAGTAGTTTTTTTACTTTAGAAACTGCAGCTTGGCATTGCATGGTATTATTAGTTATATGACCTATTAAAACACCCATTTCATTCTCGCTCATTGACTCTCCCAGGTATGCTTCTCCTAGAATGTATGATGCATGCATGTGTTAAGTCCCAAAGTGCATAGTTTTACATTTATCAACATTATATCTCATTTTCCAATTAAACAGTGCATTAAGGTCTAAAGAGGCAGGGGTAGTATAGGCAGGGATAACATTGGCAACTATCATCTTTGATAAAGTAATTGTGAACAATATCCATCTGTACTATCTCCATGCCATGTATGACTGCTAATTGCCACTGCTATGCTATATGGTGATCTATGCTGCTTTCAAAATCTACCCCTGAATGAAGCTGATTCATTACTATCAATGTTCCTATTGGTAATCTATGCTGCTTTTAAAGTCTTTAGCTCTGTCCATATTACTGTGATGTTTATTTTGCTGTTATTGTCTACCCAAAATTTATGAGCGGATCGTAATCTTTACAACTTTTCCCTCCTGCTCTCTTGTTGTATCTTGTAGTCCTCCTCTGGTGTGAGGAGGTTTGCCCTGTTAGCCATGTGTTTCTCCTATGCATTCTTAATTGATTAATTGGCAATACCCCCACCCAACTCAGTATAAATTTAGCGGAGGCACAGGCTGGGATAGCATTGGCAACTATCATCTTGGATAAAGTATAATCTTGGATTAAGTATTGAGCATTGCACTTCAGCTCCGCACTTCAGCGAATGCACAAAGCGAGAATCCACAGCAGACAACTGCAAAATACTAACCAGACTGCAGATGACCTGTTTTCCCCATCCAGCTTTTTCATCTGCTTCTTAATCTCATCACTCTGTAACATGCACTCCCTACTTCTCCTTCTCACAGTTGTATTCTCTCTCCTCAAACTCTTTCCTTCACCCCTCCTCTCTGCACTACAGCTTATATATATATCACCCTCACTCCTGTCTTCACCGTATTACTGCAATCAACTCCTGCTAATTCCTAACCCACATACTAATAAAACCTCCAGGACACTGGGGCATGTCCCTCCCCATAAGTCTTATTCCCATATTACCTTTCTCACCCTTCTGCTTCTCCTAACATCTGGAGACATCTCCCCAAATCCTGGGCTGCCATTGTTTTCCTTTGAACAACACACCTGGCACCCTGTTTTCTAATAGCGGCGCCGCAATCCACACAATCTGGTTTCTATTCCTCTCATTCCTAGAACCAGCCCCCATTTGCTGTGCCCTTTGGATTGCCCGCTCTGTCTTTAACAAACTCACCTATGTCCATGATCTTTTTATCACAAACTCCTTTAACCTACTTGCAATTACTGAAACCTGGCTCCACGAATCTGACGTTTTCTCTCCTGCTGCCCTCTCCCATGGTGGCCTCCTCTGAACTGACTCTCCCAGGCCTAGTGGGCAGAAGGGAGGTGGAATTGGACTACTCCTATCTCCTCAAAGCTCTTTTCAGGTCCCTCCTTTACCTTCCTCTCTGTACCTCTCCTAATTTGAAGCTCACTGTATTTGTCTATTCTCTTCAGTTTCTTTGAGAATTGCTGTGATCTATTGGCCTTCTGGACAGGTATCATGCTTCCTTGACAACTTCTCTGCCTGGCTACCCTACTTTCTCTCTTCTGAAACTCCCACAATCATTCTTGGTGACTTCAACATCCCTGTTAATCTTAACTCTCCCGCTGCTTCTAAACTTTTGGGCCTAACCTCCTCTTTTGACCTAAAACAATGGACACACGCTTCTTCTCACTCTAATGGCAACTGCCTTGACCTTGTATTCTCCTGCTTACGCAGTCCTTGCAACCTCTCCAACATTCTTTTTCCTCTCTCTGATCACTCCATTATTAGTTTCACTTTCTCTTTGGCTTCCTCCTCCTTGCCTTCCAACTACCTAACAGTTACCCATAGAAACCTTCGCCATCCTAACCTTTCTTCTCTTTTTTCTGCAACTGATTGTCTCTATGACAAAATCTCAGCCCTGCCCTGTCTCCCAACCTAGTCACTTCTGTCTACAACAGTTCACTGTCATCCACCCTGGACACATTGCCCCCCCTCACTACACACAGAATCAGGCCCCGACCACTACAACCCTGGCAAATAAAAATACCAGATGCCTCAAAAAACGTAGCCGCACTCTTAAGCGTCTGTGGTGTATGACAAAGTTCCAAAAAAGACTTTGACCAATATGCACTGCTCAAAAAAATTAAAGGAACACTTTGAAAACACATTGGATCTCAATGGGGAAAAATATTATACTGGATATCTATACTGATATTGACTAGGTAATATGTTAGGAACATTAGGACTGAATTCTGAATTAAAAGACACCCCGAAAATCAAAGTGAAAACATTATGCAGCAGGCTAGTCTATTTTGCTGAAATTTTATTGAAGCAGCTCAGTTTGGTACTCAGTAGTTTGTATGGCCCCCACATGCTTGTATGTATGTGTCACGGTTCACCCGCACGCCACGTCCACAGCGACTAGCTAACCGAGGCACGCATGTGCGGCTGTGACTTGAGGTAAGAGGGAATAAGGGGGACTTAACTTTGAATATATAAAACCGTATATAAGACCTGCCGTCATACACTTTTACAGCCCGCTCTACCTCTTGGGCACCACCAGAGGGAGACTCCACTCCAATCCAGATGGCTAACCACACACACAGGCAGACACAAATCTTATATACAATCTGGTGCACTAATTAGAGTTGAGGAGCAGCTTAGCAATCACACACCCTTCTAGGATTCCTCCAGCTATCCTACAGCTGAGAGTGTGTAGTGTGTGCTGTGTGAGGTCCTGCTAGGCCTCAGTCTGAGTCAGGGACTAAATTTCTGGCACTACCCAGGAGAGGATGGCGGAGCCCAGCCATGATCCGTGAGGAGGAAGAGGGACCCCTGGGGTTCCTAGTACCGGTCCTGACCTGCCAGCCATTGAGGACCTGGGAAAAGGCCCTAAAGGAGGGAAATCGTATGCGGCTTATCGGGGCCGTGTGGCTGCCCATGTGGCAAGGATCGGGAAGGAGGAAGACAAGCTGGTCAGAATGAGAAATTACCTACGGAAGTTTAAGTCATCATATGAACGTGTGTGGAGCACAAAGCGGCAGTCTATGAAGCCTGAGCTTGAGCGTATGGAGCAGGCAGTGCGTCAGCAATGTAATCTAGTGGAGACCCTGAAAGCACCCAGTGGGTTCATGTGAAAAAAATACATGAACGTGGAGCATTTCAGGCAGGCCCATGACAGATCGTTAGCTGCCATGAAGGGCCAGATCGGAGAGGCGGTGTCATCCAGGGACCTGTCGGACCCCCAGGTGAGGTTGGGGAAGGAAGCAAAGTTACTTCTCAGCATGCTGGAGAATGTTTGATAGTGGAGGGTGAGTCGGAACCCATCCCCCCTCAGCAACAGCGGCTAGATTGGGGATCCCAGGTGAAGCAGGAGGAGGAGGCTGGTGCTATGGAATTCGTGACCGCATTAGAGTCCCCCCTGCATGGACGGCAGTTCGCATTTTCATAGGATGACACTGGTGATGAGGCAGACAAGTGCCCTAGGCCACTGAAGCCAAAAAATACTTTTTTGTAAAGCTGGAAAAACTTCCCAGCAAGCTGGAAAACAGTTGCAAATCGCAGGAGGGGAAGGGGGTGCAGCCGCAGTTGAAAGCCTCTCCGGCTGCGGGGACTGTAAGTGATGTGTCGGACAATTGTTTGGTTATTTGTGACATATCTGCAGCAAATGCAAAAGTGAATAATATGGGTTCTTCATGTGAGGCCAGTTTGGTTGGTGCAGCAGGCAGCCAGCATAGCCCCATCCCCAGCCTCAGGCCCCGTCTCAGCCCCAGCTGCAGGCCCTGTCTCAGCCCCAGCTGCAGGCCCTGTCTCAGCCCCAGCTGCAGGCTCCGTCTCAGCCCCAGCTGCAGGCCCCGTCTCAGCCCCAGCTGCAGGCCCCGTCTCAGCCCCAGCTACAGGCCCAGTCTCAGCCCCAGCTACAGGCCCAATCTCAGCCCCAGCTACAGGCCCAGTCTCAGCCACGGTTGCCAAGGGAGCCCTGAGCTATTCAGCGGCTTTAAAAAAATAGATAGGGGGTAACAAGACCACCGGAGGGTCAGGCAGGGGGATCACCACCAACCATCAAAAGAAGAAACGTTGTCCAGCTAAAATGGGAAGGAGGAAGCCCCCCCCCCAAATAGAAGGGAGGTTGTTGACAGAATTCTGGATATGGGCTTCAAAGCAGTAGACACATTTGCTTTTATAGCCCCGGTGGGGACCGGGGAATATGACGTATCATTTGTGAAGCCGGAGTGCCTAGACTTGTTCTGGCAAAAAAATTAAAATGAGTGGAAGGGGACCCCCAGGTGGGAGGGCCTGACCCCAAAAGTGGTTTCTAGACAGCCCCTTGTCAAATCCGTTACAGTCCTGGTCAGGAATGAGTCGATCCCCTCGGCAGATATTATAGTATGGCTAAATCGGTTTGGGGAAGTGTTAGCCCCTCTTAGGAAAATCTTGGATGATTGTGGGATCTGGACTGGGGGATGGTCGGCAACTGTAAAGCTGCAGGTGGAGCATCTCCCATCTTTGACCTTCCTTGGGAAGGATAGACTAATAGTCTTTTACGCCGGGCAGCCGAAAGTCTGCCACCGGTGTGGCAACAGGGGGCACTTCGCCTCAATTTGTGAGGTTTTGAAATGCTCGTTATGCCAGGGTATTGATCACGTAGCTCGTGATTGTAACCAAATTCGGTGTAACCCCTGTCAGGTATTGGGGCATTCCTACAACCAATGCCCTGAGGCACTACATAATCTATCTGCCATTGCTGAGGAGTTGGCCAGAATGGATGCGGAAGAGGCGGGTGCGGGCCCAACTCCTGATGGGGCAACTGCTCCAGATGCCCTGGGGCCAGGTGCACCATGTGTAACCCATAGTGTGCCTGTAACCCCCCCTGTTGTGGTGTCTTCCCCTGTCTCTGTGTCCCCCCAGCTGTTGTCTGCCCCTCCTCGTGTGTCCCCCCGTTAGTTCCAAGTTGGGTGAGGTGGCTAAGGGGGCAGGGGTGTGTAAACTATTTGTGGTCCCCCCGCCAGTTTTGCTCCCGCAGCGGCGCAGAGGTCGGACAGGGGGCTCGGCGACATCTAAGGGTCAGGTGAAGGCTGGGCAGGAGAGCTTAGTCCCTGGAGAGGAAGGAACAGCTAAAGAGAATAAGGAGGGTGTGTGGTCTTTGGTGGGGAAGGGAGGTAGAAATAGGGCAGTGCTGTCCCCTTCTTCTTCAATTTCCTCACTAGAGGTTGAGGTTATATTTGTTGAAAACAAGTTTGGGGTTCTTTCAGGGGAAGAGGGAGACACTGGAGAGTCTCTTTCTCCCATGGAGGAGGAAGAGGCTGGAGGGTCCCTTAAAAGTACTAGACCCCCAACTAAAGCTGAGAAAACCAAAGTTAAGAAACGCTCATCTCAACTACCTTAATGGCAGTTCCGGCTCCGATAAAGGTGGCAACCATTAATGTTGCCAGCATAAAGTCTGTAAGTGCAAGGAGTACAGCCTTATTTTTGCTCAGCAGTATTGGAGCTGTGTTAGGGACCAGCCGCTGGTAGCCTCTAGCGTTCCACAGACCAGAATTCCCCAGGGCGCGGAATCTAAGTTCCGACCTGCTTGTTCACTAGAGCCCCTGATGGTGGGGATGAACTTGGAGCAAGCCGAGACCAGGTCGCGGCCCCTGAGTGCAACCAGCTGTGGTAGAGGCACCTGTTGGTGGTACGCAGCAGGTGAGAGTCTGATGTGAGGGGGTAGAGTAAGCGAGGTCAGACAGGCCGGGTCGGTAACAGCGGAGCAGGTCGGTACAAAACGGCAGGCAGAAGAATGAACGGGTCATGGTCCGGGTTTGGCAACAGGAGATCAAAAGTGCAGGAGCAGGCAGGAGAATGGTCAGGCAAGCCAGGGGTCAGAGCAGGAGAAGTCAGCAGATCAGGATCAGGCAGGGTCAGTAGCAAAGTAAACTCACAGGAACACAGGAAAGACCATACGGCACTTGAGCATTGCAAGAGCAGGGTTTAAATAGCCCGCCCGACTCCTGACAGGCGCTCCTGGGTCCTAGTGCTTGCCCAGCGCCGTCATTGGTGGCAGGCGCGCCTGGGTCCAAGTGCCCGCCTGCCTGTACGTTTTGTCAGGATTCTACGCATGTGCGGATTCGATCGCCGCAGCGATCTTCCCATTCCCTGACAAGCTGACATTTTATTTTTGCAAGAGACCCGGCTTAGCAGCCTAGCTGACGTCCATCTAGCAAAAAGGGAGTGGAGGTGTGGTCCTTCCTTTTGGTCTCTTGCGGCTGAGCCTTACAGCGGCGTTGCTGTACTTTTTTCCGGCATGGTAACGTGTTGGCGGGTCATTGAGGTAGAGATTGGAAGGTGTATGGTCTTGGACGTCCTTGTGAAGGGGCAAGAGCTAAGGCTTATTAACATCTACGGTCCCCAGTCTACGTGGGATAGGAAATGCCTCTTTACAAGGAGTAAGCCTTTCCTTTTTACGTCCCGGCAAGTTGTCTTTGGAGGAGACTTTAATACTGTCACTAAGCTTAAGGACAGGAAGGGCTCCAATGACAGGCTGGAGTATGACAGCGTTTTTTTAAATGCGATAGTTAGGGAGGCAGGTCTGGAGGATGCCTTAATTAAGCACAGCCCGGACAGCACAGGATTCACTTTTAGGCAAGGTAGAAGTGAGAGTAGAATAGATAGGTTTTTTTAAAGGGGGACTCTGCTTTCTTGGCACCTGAGTGTCAGGCGGTAGAGTTTTCTGACCACCTTTTGTTAACTGTGATTTTGAATGCCTCAGATACGCCGCTGAAGGGAAGGGGTGTCTGGAGGATGAATTTGGCTCTGCTGGAGGACGAAGAGGTGAGACGATCCTTTGAGGAGTTTCTTCGGGCTCAGGAGACCATCCTGGATTTCTGCGGCAGTAAGTCGGAATGGTGGGAGCTTACCAAAGTGTGGATTGGCAGGTTTTTCAAGGCCCTAGGTAAGAGGAAACAACTTGATAAATACATTGCCTATCAGCAGTTATGGAGAAAGCTTGACCGCCTTGTCTCAGAGGGTGGAGATTCTGGGGCAATCTCAGAGGTTAAGCTTCTCTTGAAGAAGTATCAGTATGATCGGCATGCCTCTTTGGTTCTGGAGAGGGACTACGGGAAGTACCATTCACCCGACCCTTACCAGAATTGTAAACGGAGCATAGCAATTAAGACGATCAGCGGTCTGAGGGATAGACAGGATCCCTGACGAAATCCAGGTCAGGGATCTTGGAGGTCTAAAGGGCTTTTTTTGAGGATCTTTTGAAAGAGAAGCACCTAGACCGGGCAGGGATGTCAAGCTTTCTGGACTCTACACCAGGTTTGGAGAATAACACCCTGCCCACAAGTTTGACAAGTGAGATCATAGCTGAAGAGGTTGCCAAAGCGATAGACAGTCTGGCCTTTAAAAAGACACCAGGGCCAGATGGGTTGACAGCGGAGTTTTTTAAGACTTTCAAATCTAGCTTGGCACCTCACCTAGCGGAGGTGTTTAACTGCTGTCTGGATGAGGGTTCGCTCCCTCCCTCCATGAGGAAGTCAGCTGTAATCTTGCTGTCAAAAGGTAAGGACCCTATGATGATTGAGAATTGGCGCCCTATTAGCCTGCTCAATGTCGATAGAAAGATCCTGGCCAAGATCCTTTTCTGGCGCTTGTCGTCAGTGGCAGACGGTCTACTTTCACAGCAGCAGCACTGCTCGGTTCAGGGCAGGAGCACCTTTTCAGTGGTGTTAGCTGTCCAGGAGGCTCTGGAGAGGTGCAGGGTTGATGGCTGTGGGAAGTACTTGCTGACGTTGGATCAAGCTAAGGCTTTTGATTGGGTCAACCACAACTACCTCTGGCATCTCCTTGACAGGTATGGCCTGGCAGGGAGGTTCATTGGATGGCTTCAGGCTTTGTACAGAGGGGCTGAGAGCTTCATGTTGATCAATGGTTGGATTGGGCGGCCCTTTGGGGTCGGCTCGGGGGTGCTCCAGGGGTGTCCGCTGAGCCCTCTGCTCTATGCCTTTGCCATTGACCCCTTCATTAGAAGGCTAGATGGCGGGGTGTTGGGCGGGGTGCCGGTGGGCACTACTGGTGAGCCACCTTTGAGGGTCGTGGCTTATGCCGATGACGTATCTGTATTCATCTCTCGGACCGGTGAGGCGCAGGAGGTGGTCTCGGTGATGGAGCAGTATGCGGAGGCATCAGGCTCCAAGATTAATCATGACAAGTGTGAAGTTTTCTGGATGGGCAGGGAAGGTGAAGGCTTCGAGCTTCCGGGTGCCTTTCCTGAGCCCCGACAGAAGGTAAAAGTGCTAGGCATCGAATTTGGCCCTAACAACTACAGCAAAACAAATTGGGAGTCTAGGTTGGCAGATGCTGATGTTAAAGTGAGATGCTGGAAGAGGTGGCGGCTGTCCCTAAGGGAAAGGGTTGACCTAATCAAGACTTACTTGGTCCCTGTTTTCTTATACGTCAGTTTCGTTTGTCTCTTGCCAGAGTCTCTCTACACAAGGGTTTACAGCTGCTTCTTCCAGCTATTATGGGGGAACAGACTGAACCTTGTGAACCGGGATGTGACTTATCGATCTAGGCGGGAGGGTGGCCTAGGTATGGTCAACCCAGTTGTTTTCTTCTCTCTGATGTTTATTAAACATAATCTTGGTAGCATGTTAAAAGAGAGACCGCCTGCATGGGTAGGCCTTTTCCAAGTCTGGTTTAAGCCTTTTCTGAACTGCTGGGAGAGAGGCGGGCCAGTGAGAAGCTTGAGAGTCAGGCATGGTAAGCTCCCGGCCTATGTCGCTCCGTGCTTGAAGATACTGAGGCGGTGGTGTGTGACTGCGGAAGAGGTCAGATTGCCCAGGGAGGGAGACTCCTGAGGGAGAGGGTTGTGGCCTCTGCGTTTCATGCACCATTGGCTTTGAAGGATTGCCCAGGCCATATTTTGCAGGAGGGGCTACGTTTGTTAAATATGGAAAGGATTCCCTTGAAGTTTAGGGACCAGGCCTGGCTTGCGTTCCATGGCAGGCTCTATGTGAGGGGAAACCTGAAGTACCGTTCTCTGGATAACCGTGGTTGTCCAAGGACGGAGTGTGGGGGCGAGGTGGAATCTATGGACCACTTCTTGCTTCAGTGTCCCTTCAACACAGAGGTGTATAAAGAGGTGGGGAGGGCTCTAGACATCTCCTTCCTGCACTGCATGTCTTATGCAGAGTGGGTGTATGGGGCATTGGAAAGTCATACTGGTTTTGATTTGAACACTCTTTTTCTAGTTTGTCTAGTGACCCGTTACTAAACATGGAATGCACGGTGTCAGGTTTCCATTTGGCAGAAGGTCCTTCCTGTTCAGGTGGTGGTGTGTGACATCCTTGGTGAGGTTGGGAAAATTCGGGGTCTAGAGAAAGACAGGTTGTGGCGAAAGGCCTGGATAAAGGCGTGGAGAAACATCAGGCCTGTAGCTGCAATCTGTTGATCTCTTGGTGAGGTTGCTTTCCTGTTTTTCCTCTTCCTTCACTCCCCTAGATTTTGGTTAGAAATCTTTTTGAAGAAAGGCTATGTGCACCTTAAAGTCTAGGTTCCTTAGCTTTGGTTGATCAGATAAGTAGTGTTTTTCAAAGCCATAAAGGCTGTTGTTATTCAGTTGAAAGTATATATCTGATTTAGGGAGATGTATCCTGTTCTTGTTTTTGCTTATGTTTCTACATAATTGAATACTGTATGTATTTATTTATTTTTTGTATTTTTGTATAAAATGTAAGCTGGTTGCAAGATTTTATTTCAATAAAATATTTCCAGCTATCCTACAGCTGGGCTTCGTTAGGAGGAAGTGGGTGTGGCTGCTGCACAGACAGCTTGTGAAGCAGTGTGAGGCTCTGCAGCTTTCTAGGCCTAAAACCAAGCCTGGGGCTAGATTTATTGTTTAAGCCCTCAGCTGGATGGCTAAGCCCGGCCAGTACCCGGGTGGGGGACCCCTGGGGGACCCCCCCAGGGCAGAGTACCAGTCCTAATGCTATCGAGGACTTGGGAAATGTGCCAAAAAGGGGTGAGTCGTACACCTCTTATCGTGGGAGAGTGTTGGCTCATGTGGCCCGTATCGGGAGGGAGGAAGAGAGACTGACAAAGTTGAATCTGAAGCTACGGAAGCTGAAGGCCAGTTATGACCGTGTGCGGAGCAACAAGCGGCAGGCAATGAGACCCGAGCTAGACTCGCTGGAGCTTGCTGTCCACCAGCTGAGCTCCCTTGTCACATCGCTGAAGCAGGCAAGCGGGATCCTCCGCGAAAAATATGCGAATGAGGACCGCTTCAGGCTTGCTCGGGAGCGGTCATTAGCCGCAGCCAGGGGACAGCCCCCTGGTGTGTCATCCCCTGCAGTGGTGTGTGCCCCGGAGTGTACCGGCGGGAGGAGGCCAGTGAGCGTGGAGGAGTCGCAGGGATCCATCCCTGCTCATCAGCAGCAGCGGAAGAAACAGCTGGAGTGGGGGACCCAGGAGGATCCCAATGAATTGCCGTCCGGCTTACAATTCATTGCAGAAATGGAGTCCCCGCTCAGTGGAAGGCAGTTTGTGTTCACTTCTGAGGAGTCCAGGGAGGATAAGGATACCTGCCCAAAGCCTGCCAAGCTGATTCTCAAGGACAAAGCGTTGTTCGTGCGGCTGGAGCGGATCCCCAGCTCAATGATCCCTAAAGACCAGGTGATGGAAGTAGCGGCAAAGCCGGCAGGAGAGCCGCACGCAGGGACTGTAATGGACCTGATCAGTGTGCGGTGCTGGGGCAGATGTCAGCATGGCTGTGAGTGCAGATGCCAGCTTGCCGGTTGGTGCAGCGGCTGGTTTGTCTGTGAGTGCGGACGTTAGCCTGCCGGTGTTAGCTTGATGGGGTGTGTAGGGAATGATTTGCCGGTGTGTGCAGATGTCAGCCTACCAGCTAATTCAAATGTCAGCCCACTGGTCAATACTGATGGTAGCCTGCCAGTTAATGCAAATGTCAGCCCGCTGGTTAATACTGATGGTAGCCTGCCAGTTAATGCAAAAGCCAGTCTGCCGAGTCCAGTGGATTTGGTGAGCCCCCCTCCTGTGGGTGGCAGGGTGCTTAATTTCTCTGCTGCAGTGAGAGGGGGAAAGGAGTGTGGCAATGTCATCTGAGAGGAGTGGGGGAGGTATGGGTGTACAAAGGAGGAATGTGGTCCAACTGAGATGGGAAGGAAGGGGTTCCCCCCCTATAAGAAGGGAAGTGGTTGACCGCTTAATGGAAATGGGGTTTAGAGCACAGGAAATTTTTGCTTTTATAGCCCCGGCAGGCACGGGGGAGTATGATATATCCTTTCAGAGGGCGGAAAGTTTAGATGTGTTTTGGATCCATTATGAGAAGGATTGCAAGAGGACCCCAAGGTGGGAGGGGCTAGTCCCAAAAGTCATCTCAAGGCAGTCATTGGTGAAGAGTGTTACAATTCTGGTGCGAAACAAATCGATCCCACCAGCGAATATAACCGTTTGGCTGGGGAGGTATGGTGATGTGCTAGCTCCATTGAGGAAAATGTTGGCTGACAGGGGGATTTGGACAGGAGGGTGGGCAGCAACAATGAGACTGCACATTCACTTTTAGGCAAGGTAGAAATGAGAGTAGAATAGGTTTTTTTTAAAGGGGGACTCCACCTTCTCGGCACCTGTGTGTCAGGCGGTAGAGTTTTCGGACCACCTTTTGCTGACTGTGTCTTTGAATGTTTCAGATACGCCACTGAAGGGGAGGGGTGTCTGGAGATTGAATTCAACTCTGCTGGACGATGAGGATGTGAGACGATCCTTTGAGGATTTTTTTCAAGCTCAGGAGACCATCCTGGATTTCTGCAGCAGTAGGTCGGAGTGGTGGGAGCTTACCAAGGTGTGGATTGCCAGGTTTTTCAAGGCCCTAGGTAAGAAAAAACAATTTGATAAGTATGTTGCCTACCAACAGCTGCGGAGGAGGCTTGATCGCCTTGTCTCTGATGGTGGAGATTCTGGGGCAATCTCGGAGGTTAAGCTTCTCCTGAGGAAGTATCAGTATGACTGGCATGCCTCCTTGGTGCTGGAGAGGGATTATGGGAAGTACCATTCGCCTGACCCTTACCGGAACTGCAAGCAAGGTAAAGCGATTAAGTCGGTCACCGGTCTGAGAGTTAGTACGGGATCTCTGACGAAATCCAGGTCAGGGATCTTGGAGGTCTCAAGGGCATTCTTTCTCCTGGGGGAGAAGCACCTCGACCAGGCAAGGATGTCGAGCTTTTTGGAGTCTACGCCAGGTCTGGAAAATAACATTCCGCTCACAAGTTTGACAAGCGAGATCACAGTTGAAGAGGTTGTCAAAGCCATAGATAGTCTAGCCATTAAAAAGACGCCTGGGCCAGATGGCTTGACAGCAGAATTCTTTAAGGCTTTTAAGTCCAGCTTGGCACCTTGCCTTCTGGAGGTCTTTAATAGCTGTCTGGATGAGGGTTCACTCCCTCCATGAGGAAATCGGCTGTGATCTTGTTGTCAAAGGGTAAGGACCCTTCGATGATTGAGAATTGGCGCCCCATCAGCCTTCTCAATGTCGATAGGAAGATTCTGGCCAAGATCCTTTTCTGGCGCTTGTCGTCAGTGGCAGCCGGGTTACTTTCACAACCTCAGCACTGCTTGGTTCAGGGCAGAAGTACATTCACAGCGGTGTTAGCTGTCCAGGAGGTTCTGGAGCGATGCAGGGCTGATGGCAGTGGGCAGTATTTGCTGGCGCTGGATCAGGCCAAGGCCTTTGATCGGGTGGATCATAAGTACCTCTGGCATCTCCTTGACCGGTATGGCCTGGAACGGAGGTTTATTGGCTGGTTGAAAACATTGTACAGAGGGGCGGAGAGATTCATGTTGATCAATGGTTGGGTTGGGCGACCCTTTGAGGTTGGCTCTGGGGTGCGCCAGGGGTGTCCGCTGAGTCCCTTGCTCTATGCCTTTGCCATTGACCCCTTCGCAAGGAGGCTAGATGGCGAGGCTTTGGGTGGGGTT
The DNA here is from genome assembly GCF_062004578.1 of Staurois parvus. Lineage (NCBI taxonomy): Eukaryota > Metazoa > Chordata > Amphibia > Anura > Ranidae > Staurois > Staurois parvus. The sequence continues at coordinate 2,479,033 of NW_028318057.1, forward strand.
CCGGTGGGTGCTACTGGTGAGCCGCCTTTGAGTCATGGCCTATGCCGATGACGTGTCTGTTTTCATCTCTGGGACTGAAGAGCCACAGGAGGTGGTCTCAGAGATGGAACAGTATGCGGAGGCATCAGGCTCCAAGATCAATTGTGAGAAAAGTGACGTTTTCTGGATGGGTAGGGAAGGTAAGAACTTCTCGCTTCCGGATACCTTCCCGGAGCCCCAGCCAAAGATCAAAGTGTTAGGCATCACATTTGGCCCTGATGATTATGGTAAATCGAATTGGGAATCCAGGTTGTCTGATGCCGAGGTTAAAGTGAGATGCTGGAAGGGGTGGCGGCTCTCCTTAAGGAAAAGGGTTGACCTGATTCCGGTCTTTTTGTACATCAGTTACGTTTGTCTCTTGCCAGAGTCTCTCTATACGAGGGTCTACAGCTGTTTCTTCCAGCTATTATGGGGGAACAGACTGAACCTAGTGAAGCGGAATGTGACCTACCTGTCCAGGCAGGAGGGTGGCCTAGGGATGGTCAACCCGATCGTTTTCTTCTCTGTAATGTTTGTAAAACATAATTTTGGTAATATGCTGAAAGAGAAGCCGCCTGCATGGGTAGGTTTGTTTCGGGCTTGGTTTAGACCCTTTCTGAGCTGTTGGGAAAGTGGCGGGCCAGTGAGAAGCCTGAGAGTCAAGCACGGTTAGCTCCCGGCTTATGTTGCCCCGAACTTGAAAATACTTAGGCGGTGGTGTGTGACGGTGGAGGAGGTCAGATCGCTTCCTGGGAAATTTCTCAGGGAGAGGGTCGTGGCCACTGCTTTTCATGCACCGCTGGCCTTGAAGGATTGCCCAGGCCATAGTCTGCAGGAGGGCTTAAGATTGATAAATATGGAAAGGATTCCCTTAAAGTTTAGGGTCCAGGCCTGGCTCGCGTTTCATGGCAGGCTATATGTGAGAGGGAACTTGAAGTGCCGTTCTCTGGACAACCGTGGTTGTCCGAGGTCGGAGTGTGGGGGTGAAGTGGAGACTATGGATCACTTCTTGCTTCAGTGCCCTTTCAATATAGAGGTGTACAAAGAGGTGGGGAGGGCTCTAGACATCCCCTTCCTGCACTACATGTCTTATGCAGAGTGGCTATATGGGGCCTTCAAAACACTGGATTTTTATTTTGACACTCTTTTTTTAGTTTGTCTAGTGGTCCGTTACTACACTTGGAACGCATGGTGACAGGTTTCCATCCGGCAGAAAATTCTTCCTGTCTCGGTGGTGGTGTATGACATTCTTGGTGAGGTTGGGAAAATTCGGGGTCTTGAGGGAGACAGGCAGCGGCGAAGGACCTGGATAGAAGCGTGGAGGAATATCAGGTATGTAGCCGCGGTCTGTTGAACTCTGGGTGAGGACTCCTCTGTGTTTTCACTCCTAGATTTTGATGATAAGAGCTTTTCGAAGAAAGGCTATGTGCATCTGAAGATTTATGTTTCTTGGCCTTTACTGTGTGTTTGTTAGTAGTATGTTTTTTTTTTTTTTTTTCTCTTTGCTAACATAGAGTGGGGTATGGCCGTAGAGGCCTAAAGAAGGTTACGGTTGGTTATATGCCTAGATAGGCCGAAAGACCTTACTAATGAGGGTTTTCATGTTTTAATGTATTTACGGAATTTCTTTAATTTCTTTGTGCAATAAGATATTTGTTATTTTTGTTCTAAGGCACATATAGGCTATAAAGGCCCTATGTTATGTTTGCTGGTATGGTCATAAAGACCTGAAATTTCTTTTTGCTGCATTTGTGTGATTTCTAACATGTTTTTTTATTTTAGGAGGATGTTGTAACCAGATAGGGTTTTTCTTTGTTTATAACCAGATGTATGGTTTTTTGTATTTATTTATTTATTTTGTATATATGTATTTTATACCATTTTGTAAGAAAATTTTGTTGCTGGTCACAAGATTTTATCTAATAAAATATTTCCAGTTGTTGTGCTGGAGAGGCTCTCCAGTGCACAGGAAAGAGCTGCTGGGCTGGATGTGAGCAGAGTGGAGGGAGAGCCGCAGGGGGGATCTGGGATTAGCCCCTGATAGTGCCTGGTACAGAGCTGGGCTCCGCCCACATCCCTGTCTCCGCAGTGCAGCAGAGTGTTGTAGCCCCGTCCTTGATTGTGCCTGGTACGGTACAAGGGTCTGCCCACATCCCTGTCTCTGCATCACAGCCGAGTGTTGTAGCCCCGCCCCTGATAGTGACTGGTACAGAGCAGGGCTCCGCTCACATCCCGGTCCCTGCTTTGGCCGCTCAACCAAGAGTTGTAGCCCCTCCCCCGTTGGGGGCCGGTGCAGAGCTGGGATCTGTTCACGATCAGGTCCCTGTTTCCGTGACATGGCCGGGTGTTGTGGCCTCTCCGTCAGGAGTGAGCGGTACGGAGCGGGGACCCGCCTATGTCTCAGTCTCTGCCTCTTCAGCGCAGCTTGGAGTGTTAGCCCCTCCTTGGGGGGTGGCTGGTATGGAGCAAGGGCCCGCCCACATCCCGGTCCGTGATTCTAAGGCACAGCTGGGAGTAGTGGTTCCTCCCCTGTTAGTGCCAGGTATGGAGCAAGGGTCCACCCCCATCCATGTATCTGCTCCTGCAGCGCAGGGCTCTATGGTCCACCCCCAGACAGTGCAGGGCGGGGTTGGTACTGAACAGGGATCCGCCCCCATCCCTGCTCCTGCAGCAAGGCCTACTATCAGTTATTCTGCCGCACTGAGGGGGGGTTAGAATGCAATGAATGCACCTGTGGTACGGGCAGGGGGGTCAGCGCCACCTGTGAAGAAGCGCAATGTAGTCCAATTGAAATGGGAGGGAGACAGTCCTCCCCCTGTAAATGGGATTCAAGGCATCAGAAATATTTGCTTTCATAGCACCGCTAGGCACAGGAGAGTTTGATATATCTTTTGTTAGACCTGAGGGGTTAGAGATGTTTTGGCAAAGGTATGAGTATATATGGAAGTGTACCCCCAGATGGCAAGGGCTCACCCATAAAGTGGTCACCAGCCAGGGTCTGGTTAAAAATGTGACCATTTTGGTTAGAAATGAATCCATCCCTGCTGCTGACATAATTGTATGGTTAAGCCGATTTGGGGAGGTGTTGGCCCCCCTTGGGAAACTATTGGATGACAGGGGGATATGGACAGGTGGGTGGTTAACATTGGTTAAGCTTAAGTTGGTAGACAATCAGATAAGCCATATTCCTTCGTCAGCATTTTTGGGGAAAGATAGACTAGTGGTGTTCTATGCGGGTCAGCTAAAAGTCTGCTACAAATGTGGGTGCAAGGGGCACTTCACCTCCAGTTGCAGTATCCTGAAATGTTCCCTATGCCAAGGAATAGGGCATATTGCTAAAGATTGCAACCTGATTAGGTGCAACCTATGCCTGCAGCTAGGCCATTCCTATAATCAGTGCCCAGAGGCACTGCATAATATGCCGGAGGTGATGGAGGAGTTGGCTAGGATGGAGGCTGAGGAGGCGGGGGAAGTTCAGGTCACTGGGGGTTAGGTGAGTGCAGCGGCTCCTGCGCCAGAAGTGCCCAGTGCGTCTCCTAGTGTTTCTGTCTCTGCCACTGTTGTGAAGTGTCCTCCTACTGTGGTGTCCCAAGTGTCGTCTTCCCGCCCCCCCCGCATGTGTCACCCATTTCAACACAGTCCAAAATCAGTGAGGCAGCCAAGAGGGCAGGGGTTGCGGGGTCTCCTGTGGCCCCCCCTCCGGTGATGCTCTCTCGTAGGCGTAGGAACCAGGCTAAGGCTGCAAAGTCCCCTGAGTGTAAGCAGGAGGTGGGTCCGGACTCTGGAGCTGTGGGGTCAGAGAGGGAGGATAAGGACAGGGGAGGGGGATGGTCTGTGGTGGGAGGGGGTGGCAAGAACAAGACAGTACTATCTTCTGCTTCTTATTGTTCATCCTTAGATGTTGAGGAGGTACCTGTTGAAAATAGGTACAGTTTATTGTTTGGGGAGGAGGAGGATAATGGTGAGAATTTATCCCCTATGGGGGATGAGGATACAGGGGGTTCCCTTAAGACCCCCGGCAAAAAGTGGGAGAACAAAGGTTAAGAAACGGCCATCTCAATTATCTTAATGGCAGTTCCCGCTCTGATAAAGGTGGCAACCATTAATGTTGCCAGCATTAAATCTGTAAGTGCAAGATATACAGCCTTATTTTTGCTCAGCAAGATTGGAGCTGATGTTTTGTTTTTTTCAAGAGACCAGGCTTAATAGCCTGGCTAATTTACACCTGGCCAAGAGGGAGTGGAGGTGTGGTCCCTCTTATCGGTCTCTTGCGGCTGAGCCTTACAGCGGAGTTGCGGTGCTTTTTTCCGGCATGGTAACGTCCCGGCGGGTCATTGAGGTGGAGATTGGAAGGTGTATGGTCCTGGAAGTCCTCATGAAGGGGCATGAATTGCGTTTAATTAATGTATATGGTCCTCAGTCCAGGTGGAACAGGAAATGCCTTTTCAAGAAGATTAAGCCTTTCCTTTTTACGCCCTGGCAGGTTGTCTTTGGAGGTGATTTTAATACCATCACTAGGCTCAAAGACAGGAAGGGCTCCAATGACAGGCTGGGATATGACAGCGTTTTCTTAAATGCAAAAGTCAGGGAAGCAGGAGGATGCCTTAATTAAGCGCAGCCCGGACAGCACAGGGTTTACTTTTAGAAGAGGTAGAAGTGAGAGTAGGATAGATAGGTTTTTTTTGAAGGGGGACTCTGCTTTCTCGGCACCTGAGTGTAGAGCGGTGGAGTTCTCCGATCACCTTATGTTAACTGTGACTTTGAATGCCTCAGATACGCCGCTGAAGGGAAGGGGTGTCTGGAGAATGAATTCGGCTCTGCTGGAGGACGAAGAGGTAAGATGATCCTTTGAGGATTTTCTTCAGGCTCAGGAGACCATCCTGGATTTCTGTGGCAGTAAGTCGGAATGGTGGGAGCTTACCAAGGTGTGGATTGGCAAGTTTTTCAAGGCCCTAGGTAAGAGGAAACAACTTGAGAAATACATTGCCTATCAGCAGTTACAGAGGAAACTTGACTGCCTTGTCTCAGAGGGTGGAGATTCTGGGGCAATCTCAGAGGTTAAGCTTCTCTTGAAGAAGTATCAATATGATCGGCATGCCTCTTTAGTTCTGGAAAGGGACTACGGGAAGTACCATTCGCCCGACCCTAATCAGAACTGCAAACACAGCATAGCAATTAAGACGGTCAGTGGACTGAGGGATAGTACGGGATCCTTGACGAAATCCAGGTCAGGGATCCTGGAGGTCTCAAGGTCTTTTTTTGAGGATCTTCTGAGAGAGAGGCACCTTGACCGGGCAGGGATGTCAACACCAGGTTTGGAGAATAACACCCCGCCCACAAGTTTGACCAGTGAGATCACAGCTGAAGAGGTTGCTAAAGCAATAGACAGTCTAGCCATTAAAAAGACACCAGGGCCAGATGGTTTGACAGCAGAGTTTTTTAAAACCTTCAAATCTAGCTTGGCACCTCACCTAGCGGAGGTGTTTAATTGCTGTCTAGATGAGGGTTCTCTCCCTCCATCCATGAGGAAGTCAGCTGTGATCTTATTGTCAAAGGGTAAGGACTCTTCGATGATTGAGAATTGGCGCCCCATTATCCTGCTCAATGTCGATAGAAAGATCCTGGCCAAGATTCTTTTCTGGCGTTTATCGTCGGTGGCAGACAGTCTACTTTTGCAGCGGAAGCACTGCTTGGTCCAGGGCAGGAGTACCTTTTCAGCGGTGTTAGCTGTCCGGGAGGCTCTGGTGCAAGGCTGACGGCTGTGGGAAGTACTTGCTGGCGTTGGATCAAGCTAAGGCCTTTGATCGGGTTGATCACAAGTACCTCTGGTGTCTCCTTGACAGATATGGCCTGGAGGGGAGGTTCATTGGATGGCTTCAGGCTTTGTATAAAGGGTCTGAGAGCTTCATGTTGATCAATGGTTGGATTGGGTGGCCCTTAGGGGTCGGCTCGGGGGTGCGCCAGCGGTGTCCGCTGAGTCCTCTGCTTTATGTCTTTGCCATGGACCCCTTCATTAGAAGGCTAGATGGTGGGGTGTTGGGCGGGGTGCCAGTGGGTGCTTCTGGTGAGCTGCCTTTGAGGGTCATGGCCTATGCCAATGACGTATCTGTATTCATCTCTGGGACTGGTGAGGCGCAGGAGGTGGTCTCGGTGATGGAGCAGTATGCGGAGGCATCAGGCTCCAAGATTAATCATGATAAGTGTGAAGTTTTCTGGATGGGCAGGGAGGGTGAGGGCTTTGAGCTTCCGGATGCTTGCCCTGAGCCCCGACAGAAGGTAAAAGTGCTAGGCATCGAATTTGGCCCTGGTGATTATAGCAAATCAAATTGGGAGTCCAGGTTATCAGATGCCAATGTTAAAGTGAGATGCTGGAAGTGGTGGCGGCTGTCCCTAAGGGAAAGGGTTTACCTAATCAAGACTTACTTGGTCCCTGTTTTCTTGTACGTCAGTTTTGTCTGTCTCTTGCCAGAGTCTCTCTACACAAGGGTTTACAGCTGCTTCTTCCAGCTATTATGGGGGAACAGGCTGAACCTTGTGAGGCGGGATGTGACTTACCGATCCAGGCGGGAGGGTGGCCTAGGTATGGTCAACCCAGTTGTTAGCGCCTGCATGGGTAGGCCTCTTTCAAGTCTGGTTTAGGCCTTTTCTGAACTGTTGGGAGAGAGGCGGGCCAGTGAGAAGCTTGAGAGTCAAGCATGGTAAGCTCCCGACTTATGTTGCCTCGTGCTTGAATATTCTTAGGCGGTGGTGTGTGACGGCGGAGGAGGTCATGTTGCTCCCTGGGAGACTCCTGAGGGAGAGGGTCGTGGCCTCTGCTTTTTATGCACCGCTGGCCTTGAAGGATTGCCCGGGCCATATTTTGCAGGAGGGTCTAAGATTGTTAAATTTGGAGAGGATTCCCTTAAAATTTAGAGACCAGGCCTGGCTTGCGTTTCACGGCAGGCTCTACGTGAGGGGAAATCTGAAGTACTGTCCTATGGATGACCGTGGTTGTCTGAGGACAGAGTGTGGGGGTGAAGTGGAGAGTATGGACCACTTCTTGCTTCAATGTCCCTTCAATGTAGAGGTGTATAAGGAGGTAGGGAGGGCTCTAGACATCCCCTTCCTGCATTGCATGTCTTATGCAGAGTGGGTGTATGGGGCATTAGAAAGGCATGCTGGTTTTGATTTAAACACTCTTTTCTTAGTTTGTCTAGTGGTCCGATATTACAAGTGGAATGCACGGTGTCAGGTTCCCCTGCGGCAGAAGGTCCTTCCTGTTCAGGTGGTGGTGTGTGACATTCTTGGTGAGGTTGGGAAAATTTGGGGTCTGGAGAAAGACAGATTGCGGCGAAGGGCCTGGATAGAGGCGTGGAGGAATCAGGTCTGTAGCTGCCGTCTGTTAATCTCAAGGTGTGGTTACTGTCCTGTTTTCCTTTCTTCTTTCACCCCCCTAGATTTTGTGAAGTCTTTTTTGGAAGATTGGCTACGTGTCCTGAAGGTCTAGGCCTTTGATGGGAGGGGTATGTTTGAGTACCTTGGTAGGTCATAAAGACCTTGAGTTTGTGAAATAATGTTACCTCCCCGTTGTAGGGGATAAAGTGGAGTTTAAGGTTAAGCTATAAAGGCTATGAATTTTTTTTGTATGTGGCTTTGTGCCGTTCCTGGTGTGAAGGCTGTAGGGGCCGCCACGTAGGCATAACGTTCTATAAAAGGTTATAAAAGTTCATTACTGATGATATGGTCATAAAGATTGTATTTAATTTTGGAGAATTATCCAGTTATGTTTATGTTGATTAACCAGATGTGTGGTTCTCTATATTTATTTTTTGTACTTTTATATAAAATGTATGCTGGTCACAAGATCTTTTTTCTAAATAAAATATTTCCAGCTATCCTACAGCTAGAACCCCGGTGTTATTCACTCTTCCACTGTCCACACACCCCCACACCAGACACACCACAAACGGTAGCTGGCCACCACCCAACAGTTTATTCGCAGAACGGTCTGCTGGGACACCCCACACACACAGATCTCTGTCTGGCAGACCTGTTACCTTTACAATCTGCACGCAATCTGCCCACACACAGTGCACTTGCATACAGATTGGCAATGAGCTTGACCGAGCATCTAAGGGCACTAAAATACAATACAATCTAATCTCTCCAGAGATATGAGCCCGCTTAAATACACAGAAGTCACTTATTAATTTTAAGATTTAATATCCCAAAAGTGGGCAGTGTATAAAATATGTACAAAGTATAAAAAGTTACAGAAAATACAAAAAATACAAGAAGAAACACATAGACTATTCACTATAAATTAAAACGGAATAAAACAGAATAAAACTTTTACCAAGATTTATCCTGCGACTGGAGCAAGTCAGAGAGTCGGCAATCCGTCAGTCAAATCGAACTCACGAATGTCCATATCTCCAGTCCTCAAGTTATGGGAATATGGACGTGGGCTGGACATGAGTCCTTGGCCAATTGCCTCTGGGGGGTGTTCCTGTACCTGCCCACCGGATGTTCTGGGTGCTGACCTGCCCAAAGTCAATCAGACCAAGACCGGCTTGAATCACCAAGTCGGGGATTGAATTTCCGACACCAGCGCATCAGTCTGATCGCGACAGTACCAATCATTGTTCCGGTATCGCACTCCAGCGTTACATAACCATTTACTGCATTTGCCTGGCATTCTACATAGGCCACAAATATAGTTTTTATATGCCGATGTAGCCTACAGAGTGCCCCATCAGAAGGAAGTATTTTCATCTCTCTGCAACTAATATTTTAGCTTGTATGAGGGATGAAACATACTCCTTTGATGTATGTATATACCTTAAAGCTCTGGCCTCCTGCTGTCATGAAGCCAACCTTTCTCCAGCTGTTTCCTCTTTTACTTTAGGAAGGTGGCAAAGTCTGATTACATATAGGTGACAAAATCTTCGTAGCACCCAGGTGCCATTTCCAGGGGAAGTTAGTCCCTTCAGATGCTAATTTGATGACCATCTGTCTCTGAATACCTTATTTCTTTAATGACAAGGAATGAAACTACATTTAGGATTGTCATATTTTCTACAGGTCACATCTTATCTACTCAAATCTGTACATTTATGTCACATTTGTATGGCCCCCACATGCTTGTGTGTATGCCTGACACCATTGGGGCATGCTCCTAATGAGATGACGAATGATGTCTTGGGGTATTTCCTCCCAAATCTGGAACAGGGCATCACTGAGCTCCTGGACTGTCTAAGGTGTAACCTGGCAGCCTTGGATGCACCGAAACATGATATCTGAGAGGTGTTCTATTGGATTTAGGTTAGGCAAGTGTGGGGGACATTCAATGGTATCAATTTCTTCATCCCCCAGGAGCTGCTTGCATACTCTTGCCACATGAGGCTGGGAATTGTCGTGCACCAGGAGGAACCCAGGACCCACTGCACCAGCGTAAGGTCTGGCAATGGGTCCAAGGATTTCATCTCCATACCTAATCCAGTCAGGGTGCCATTGTCTAGTCCGGGTGTCGGCAACCCGCGGCTCCGGAGCCGCATGCGGCTCTTTTTCACCTTTCCTGCGGCTGCGGAGCACACTGCCCACCAGGTGACAGGCAATAGGGTCGGCAAGCCGCGGCTCTTTTAATGCAGATCTTCTGTGTGCCGGGCGCCCGCTGGCAATCATTGGCTGTCAGGATGTAGGCGGGGCAGCCCGGATGTAGGCGGGGCAGCGTGACGAACTCCTCTCCTCTCACAGTCCGCCCTGAAGACCAAAACGGCGCGGGAACCCAGCGAGAGGAACGCGCGGAGCAAAGGTAAGTGAATTCACACAATATGGGGGATGAATTACTATAGGGGGGATGAATTACTATGGGGGATGAATTACTATATGGGGGATGAATTACTATATGGGGGATGAATTACTATGGGTGATGAATTACTATGGGGGATGAATTACTATATGGGGGATGAATTACTATGGGGGATGAATTACTATGGGGGATGAATTACTATATGGGGGATGAATTACTATAGGGGGGATGAATTACTATAGGGGGGATGAATTACTATGGGGGATGAATTACTATATGGGGGATGAATTACTATGGGGGATGAATTACTATGGGGGATGAATTACTATATGGGGGATGAATTACTATAGGGGGGATGAATTACTATGGGGGATGAATTACTATATGAGGGATGAATTACTATATGGGGGATGAATTACTATGGGGGATGAATTACTATGGGGGATGAATTACTATAGGGGGGATGAATTACTATAGGGGGGATGAATTACTATATGGGGAATGAATTACTATAGGGGGGATGAATTACTATAGGGGGGATGAATTACTATGGGGGATGAATTACTATATGGGGGATGAATTACTATAGGGGGGATGAATTACTATGGGGGATGAATTACTAAATGAGGGATGAATTACTATATGGGGGATGAATTACTATGGGGGATGAATTACTATATGGGGGATGAATTACTATGGGGGATGAATTACTATATGGGGGATGTATTTTCAGTTTTAAAAATGTTTCTCTCAAAATAAATTTCAATCATGGTTTTGGCGAGATTTGGCTCAGTCGAAAAAAAAGGTTGCCCACCACTGACCTAAGGCTATGATTGTGATTATGACGATACACTGTGGCCCTGATTAACCCTTTGCTTACTGGGCCCTTAAACCCCCTTCATGACCAGAGCGTTTTTTGCAATATATGCAGTGTCGGATTTGTTTTAAATGTTGCAATGGTTTTGCGGCTCCCAGTCTTTTTTTCCCTCTCGGAAACGGGTGCAAGTGGCTCTTTATGTCTTAAAGGTTGCAGACCCCTGGTCTAGTCTGTAGCTGTGTTAGCTGGGGCACAACTCTTTGAAGACATGTGGATATAATCCATCTGGTCAAAGTCTTTATTCCCCTTTATTTTGTCTACATGTTTCAGGGTCATATCAATTTTGAGCCATTTGGGTTCTGGCTATGTCAATACTATACCCAATTATGGATTTTAGCTCCCCGTTTACTTTTGCATACACAGAGCTGAAAAAAGACCTGATGTTCAGACCTGACCTTTTTACTATTATTAAATTTGAAGAATGTTAGGGGGTTTGTTGTACTCTCTTTCACAACCTGCTGTTTGTATTGAATTTTTGTGGTCTTGACTTCATTTTTACATATTCTGTTATATTCTTTGTAACTTTCAAATGATGTTTATTCATTTTTAGAAATGGCAAATGCTCTTTTCTTATTATATATATTTTTTACATTTTGGATGGCAGAAACTATTTTTTAGCCTTTTAAACTTTTTGCCCATGAGAATATGTTTTGCAGGGTGTTTGCATACATTTGATTTTAAACATTCCCATTTCTGTTCTGTGTTCTTTGAGGATTCCCTCAGCAGCTCAAGCCTTGGAAAAATTGCTTGGAAAAATTAAGTTTTTTTAATGTTTCTAGTATGTGCTTGTTGTTTAGAGCTTACATTTAATGAAATCATGTTATGATCACTGTTACCCAGTAATAAAGTGTGCATTGTTTGAGATTACCAGGTCCAGCTGAGCATCATTTCTAGTTGGGGCTTCTATAAACGGTACCTTTTAATGCTCCAGTTTCAAGGTAGTTAAATTCTCCCTTTATTACTACTGTCCTAGCCCTTGCAGTTCTTTCTATCTGTGCAGGTAGCTGAGTCTCCATCTCCTCATTAACACCAGGGTCCTGTAACAAACTCCTAAATAACTTTGAAGTGTGCACAGCCATATCCAGCTCCACCCATAATGTCTTGGCACCTTCACACATACATACAGAGCAGAGGATTCCATTCAGGGATGTAAATTTCCCTGCATTGCATGTTGTTTTTCCAGATGTTTAATGTGAGGCACAGGACAGCCTGCCCACATCAGTCACAGTGGTATTCTCCTGGAACGTTTGCTCCAGTTGTGCATGCATTTGTCAATCTGAGAACTGAAAAAAGACTTCAACCTTGTGCACACTTATTTTCCCAGTTACAATGTGTATACAATATATGTATATTACTTAAAGTGTAAACTTTTTTGTTACTTGCTAGAGTGGGGAATAACTAGAACCCCTGTCCAGGGCTCAATTGGAGAGATTTACCCCCACAGCCTATCCTACAGTCCAGATAGAAAGTGAGTTAGACTCTCCAACAGCACAGTGTTGCCAACTGTCCAAAAAACAGGCACTTTTCTCCTGACCCGAATTGACCAGGACAGGAGAAAAGAGCCCGTAAAGAAATCATCTTGTCGGCAGCTCTGAACTGCACAAGCGCAGTTCCAGAACCAGATGTTGATAAACCGCAGGACTCAGCCTTGGCTCGGGTGGTAGGATGAGTCCAGCTGCGCACCTGTGACTTAATGGCTCACATCCGGTGTGTGAATAAAATCCTTTACCTGCCTGCCACCACACCATTCACAGAGAAGCCTTGCCAAGGACTTGTCGAGGTAGGAGGACTGGCCTTTGATGGCTTTTCAGCTAAACCTTTCAGCTGCTAAAAGTACATTAGCTGGACATTCACCAGCTTTCACATTCACCCCTTAAATAAGTGCAGCAATTTGATCACTCAGTGTTGATGATGTTAGGTTGAGGAATGTTTATAAAAAGACCAATTTCTTAGGTTTTAGTGCAATACATGTTATAGTTTATATAACAAAAACACGTATTGCACTATTACCTAGGTAAAATGCTTCCAATTATTTAATGATTCCAGTATTAAAAATTAAGTTTACAGTATTAATATATAATAATCCTCTGTTTATTTTAAAACTTTTCATAATCTTGCTTAGTAGACGTTACAGGATAGCTTGTTAAAGTGGAACTGAATTCTAAGGGTACAGTCACACCAGGTGCAGTAGAACTGAACTGTGTAGGACTGTGTTGCAGTTATGTACTTTTTTTAGTGCAGCGCAGTTCCACTGCCTTGCACCACACTGCAACCAATAGAAGTACCATAAATGAAATGTCACGGTGTGACATTTCAATAAATTTTGGTTAAAAAAAGTGAACAGTGCAATGTGTCATGATCAGACATTGGCACTGCTGTCATTCCAGCACACACCAGCAACTGCTTTCTAATGCAGCTGCTGGTGTGAATACACCCTAAAAGTGAGGGTTTGTTATGTGTAATAGTGTCATGGTTCCCTCTTTCTTCTCCCCATCTCTTCACCTCTCCTCCCTCCCCAGTACTCCCACTACCTCTCTCCCCCAACCCACCCCATCCCAGCAGCCCCCTTTTTTTCTCCATACTTCCTCTCCCTCCTACCCCTCATCTCCCCTTACCTCTTTCCCTCCTACCCTGCCATCTCTCTCTCCTCCTTGTCTCTCTCCCTCTCCCTGCTCTTTCTCCACCTCTCTCTCTCCCCCTTCCCCCTACCTCTCTCTACCTGTTCAATCTTCCCTCCCCCTTTCTTCTTTTCCCCTTCATCCTTCTCTCTCTTCCTCCTCTTTTCTTTCTCCCCCTCCACAACCTCTCTCCCCCTCTCTTTGCCCTCTCTTCCCTTTCCCTCTCATCCTGGCTGCTGCACTCTGCACATGTAGTCCACTCCTGACCAAAGTGTTCATTGTTTTAACAGTTAGTGGTTTTAATGTTCTTCTTTAAGGGAGGCTCCTTTGTTCTGAGATTTATGTGTGTCTCTGAGACTGTCACCTGTGACCAGGGGCGAACTGACAAATCATGGGGCCCCCGGGCAATAGGGGATCATGGGGCCCCTGTGTCCTTGCCCACACTCAAAGCACACCCAAAAAAGCCTATAAAAAGGTACCAGGGGCACTTCATGGGGCCCCCTATTTACCCTGGCCCCTTGGGCAGTGCCCGAGTGCTCAAGTGGTGAGTCCGCCCCTGCCCGTGATGTAGAAGTTAATATCTTGTTGGTACAAGGACAGTGGCATAAGTGTGCAGTGTATACAGTGTGCATACAGTCCCATTGGTTCTGACCATAGAGAAGACTGAAGATCGGAATGTCTCTGATTATCTCTAAAACGATGAGTATTTTGTCACTTCCGGTTGTTCCAGATGTAAACAAGCCATTATTGGGGAAAGCATCTGATCAAACCGATCTTAGCTTGATTCGATGCTTTTAAGGGCCAAGGAGGGATCTGGGGTCTAGACCTTCGATCTCTTAAGTAAAGAGTGCCTGTCACTGCACATGCTATCACAAGAGATGTTGTTCATCCTTTGAGATAGCAATAAAGTTGAAAAAAAACATAAAGTTACAGTGTAAAAATGAAACAAAACAATAAATAATTTAAAGACATTGTCCCCCAATGCTCATGCGCAAAGGTGAACACACATACAACGTAAACACGATCTTACCACACATGTGAGGTATCATCGCGAATGTCAGATTGAGAGCTCTAATTCTAGCATTGGACATTCTGTGTAAATCTAAATTCGTAACCTATAAAGGCTTTTAAACGTTGCTTTGGATAATTTAATGTACATTTCTCACTGTTCTATGGGCATGCACAATTTTAAAGCCTGACATGTTTGATATATATTTACTCAGCAAAACATAATCTTTTTTATTTTACCAAAAATGGGTATTATGTTGTGTCTGTGTGCAATAAAATTTATTAAAGTGTATTTTTCCCCCAAAATTTGTGTTTTAAAAACCGATGCGCAAGTACCATGTGAGATAAAAAATTGCCACACCCATCATATTATTCACTAGGGCCTCCAAATATATATATAATATTTGGGGGTTCTAAGTAATTTTCTAGGAAAAAAAATGATGATTTTTACATATATGTGAGAAGTGTCAGAATAGACCTGGTTTTAAAGTGGTAAAATGTAATTTTGTTTTTAAATGCAAGTAGTGTATGTTCTGGAATTTGTCCTGTTGTTAGCCTCTTCAAATATCCTGTACAGTAAAGCTAAGGCTAGAACAGGAATAAGCAACACAAGGAGGCAGTCAGTTGTGTTGCAGTGATCATAAGCTAACAAAGAGACATAGAGCTGACAGGGTAAGAGCAGAGAAACAGAAAGATGAAATCATCAAATGTGTTTTTTTCTGTCCTGTAACAGGCTGTGGAAGGGACAAGACCTATAACTGTTGCTTGAGTGCAGCAAAGAAAAATAAGGTCTTTTGCCCTCCCAGACATCAAGACATTGAAGAGATAACACAGGGCATCAGCCCCTGGTGCTTGGGCCTGGCAATGCCCATGGGTAAAAAATACATGTAAATGTTACAAAAGGTTGGTATGATTTATACATACAGGTATATTTGAGGTTGAATCTTCTTACAAACAAAAAGGATAGCTGTGCTCATAAACGTAATTACAGATAAAATGCTTACATCTCAAGAGTAAAATAAACAGAAATCCAAAAAGTGTAATTAAAAATGCATGTCTTTTCAAAGTAGTCTTCCACTTTTCCACAGAAGAGTGTATACCTTCACCTTTGGTCACAACTGCAATGTCTTCACTAACATACATGATCATGTTTCTGCTTTCTAGATCCATTAACCCTATATATTGCTAGAGGTCAAATCACACAAAAGTAACTACATCCAGGTAGCAGACAATAAAACCTATCATACCATATGCTGAATTTTCTTCAATAAAAAACTCTGTATACTCTGGAAGCCAGTACGATAGCTCATAACCCAGGGGGATATAAGACAGAAACTTTGGATTGTGTGACACATTAAAAAAATATTTTTAACACATAAATAAATCACCTTCTCGTCCTGATACAACAGCATACATAGCCTGAGATACCATTTGACGTCACTCATCGTGCTTCGACCAGTAGATCACCGACTATTTGAAATTTGGCGTGATTTGGAGATAAAAAATAAAATACTTTGTTCATTACTTATATTCATCTGCAGATCAAAGACATGACTTTTTATCTGCATATGATGTTAGTTAAAGCAACTTAAAATTTTTTTTTACTGTGTTACTATTTAACCTCTTAGTAACCCTAAATTAACCTAATCAGGCCTAATTAACTCCTTCCTCCCTTCTCCCCCTTATTATTTTTCAGTTATTTTTTTAAACCATTAACAATTAAACTTTTCAGTAATTTTTATAATTTGCAAAATGTAAGTTTCTTTGGTAGATAAGTTTGCACTACTTTATACTAGAAACATAATAATTTTAGTGTCATTATAAAAAGGGACAAATTATAGAATAAAATGTATATTTTTTATACTCTACAGCAGTGGTCTCCAAACTGTGGCCCGAGGGCCGGATGTGGCCCTTTGCTTGCTTTTATCTGGCCCTTGGAGCACTGTTTTATCCACTGATACCACCAATGGGGCATAATTCCCTCCACTGACACCAATGGAGGAGCACAAATCCTCCAAATTACATCAATTATGGGGCACAATTCCTAACAATCAACAATGGGGTGCCATTGCTCCCACTAAAACCAAAGAAGGCGATGGTTTATTCCCACTGACGTCAGGACCTTTCTACTCCCAATGGCCACAGTCCAACCCCCTTAAAGTATTAAGGACAGCAAACTGGCCCTTTGTTTAGAAAGTATGGAGACCCCTGCTCTACAGTGACAGTAATTTTCTTTTAACCACATGCATGGCCAGGCTGAATCACATAAATTTACATCATCCAGCCTGTTTCCGGGTTAGTGGTGCATAGCGTGCTGCTCCTGCGACCACTGTGTCCACCGTTTCATTGGGGGAGGGGGTATATGTACTGTCCTGGCATTTTAGAGGGCCTCAAGAATGTCAGAATTGATCAATTTCCAAATATATATATACTATAGTTTGTAGGCACTATCAGTGGTGTCATTAGGGTTGGTGTCACCTGGTGTGGTAAAACATGGTATCACCCTCCTCCCCCAAATATTGTATACTTGCCCTTTTTTAATTGTCCCACAACACCCTTCCCCCACCTACCATTATCATTACCTCACACATCCTCCCCTGATACATATAATCTCTGTGCAATACCTCCCCCTCAATTATAATTACACTGCAGCCTCCACTTCCCCATTAAAATACCTTGGACCCCCCTCCCCAATTATAACTACTACACATTACATCTAAACATCTAATTACTTTGCCCCCCCCCCCCCACACACACACACATTATAGTTCTAATTGCCCCACAATCCTACCCATTATAATTACCCTGGAGTGTTTCCCCATTACAGTTACATATCCCCCCCCTATCATAATATAATGTGGACAATGTCATAGGAGGGGGGCATAGTGACAGGAGAGGTGCATTGTGAGAGGAGGGGGGCAGTGTGACAGGACAGGGGAAGAGTGACAGGAAGGGGGCAGTATGACAGCAGGGGGACAGTGTGAGAAGAGGGGACAGTGTGACAGGAAGGGGGAAATGTGAGAGGAGGGGGACAGTATGACAGGAGGGGGGCAGTGTGACAAGAGGGTGGAAGAGTGACAGGAAGGGGGCAGTGTGAGAGGAGGGGGGGGGAAGTTTGAGAGGAAGGGGGGTCAGTATGACAAGGGGGTCAGTATGACAGGAGAGGGGCAGTGTGACAGGAGAGGGGCAGTATGAGAGGAGAAAGGTAGTATGACAGGAAGGGGGAAGTGTGACTGGATGGGGGGGCAGAGTGAGAGGAGGATGGTAGTGTGAGAGGAGCAGTATGAGAGGAGGGGGCAGTGTGACAGGAGGGGGGAAGAGTGATAGGAAGGGGGCAGTGTGAGAGGAGGGGGGGGAAGTGTGAGAGGAGGGGGGGCAGTATGACAAGGGGGTCAGTATGACAGGAGAGGGGCAGTGTGACAGGAGAGGGGCAGTATGAGAGGAGAAGGGCAGTATGACAGGAAGGGGCAGTGTGACTGGATGGGGGGGCAGAGTGAGAGGAGGGGGGTAGTGTGAGAGGAGGGGGGGGCAGTATGACAGGAGGGGACAGTGTGAGAAGAGGGGGCAGAGTGACAGGGGGGGGGGGGCAGTGTGAGTGGAGGGAGCAGTATGACAGAAGGGGGGCAGTGTGAGAGGAGGGAAACAGTGTGACAGAAAGAGGGTGGTGTGAGAAAAGGGGAGCAGTATTACAGGAGGGGGGCAGTGTGAGAGGAGAGGGGCAGTATCACAGGAGGGGGGAAGTGTGAGATGAAGGGGGCAGTATGACAGGAGGGAGGCAGTATGACAGAAGAGGGGCAGTGTGAGAGGAGGGGGGTAGAGTGACAGGAGGGGGGGCAGAGTGACAGGAGGGGGCAGTGTGACAGAAGGGGACAGTGTGACAGAAGGGGGCAGTGTAACAGAAAGGGGGCAGTGTGACAGGAGGGGGACAATGTGAGAGGTGGGGGCAGTATCACATTAGGAGGGGCAGAGTGACAGGAGGGGGCAGTATGACAGGAGGGGGAGAGTGTGAGAAGAGGGGAGCAGTGTCACAGAAGGTGGACAGAGTGACAGGAGGACACCTGGATACACACTATACTATACACTGGGCACCGTGTAGAAGAGTCAGGTCTGGCTACCAGGTGAGAGTGGCCTCAGAGCAGGAGGGGGCTCTCTTACCTTATAGGCACAGCCGGAGCAGCTTGGCCGGAGGCAAGAAGTGGGAGCCAGAGTTGGGGGCGGAGCTGCTCTTTACTGACAAAGTTTCTCCCTCCTTCCTTACGCTGGTGCTGGTCCTGGTGTCACCCCTCTGGCAGGTGTCACCCAGGTGCGGTGTACACCCCCCACACCCCCATAGTGATGCCGCTGGACACTATAACTTTCACACAGACTAATTAATATACACTTACTTTGCTTATTTTTTTACCTTTTTTTAAGAAATGTAGCAGAATATATTTTGGCCTAAATTTATGAAGAAATTAGATTTTTATATAGGATATGTTTTATAAGAGAAAGTAGAAAATATAATTTTTAAAAAAAAATTTCAGCCTTTTTTTTATTTGCTAAAAAATAAAAAACACATAATAATATAAAATACGTGATAAAATACAACCAAAAGAAAGCTCTATTTGTATTAAAAAAATTATAGAAATTTAATTTGCTTACAGTTTTGCATGGCCATGCAATAGCCAGTTAAACTAGCGCAGTGCCAAATAACAAAAAATTGTCTGGTCGTGAAGGGGGTAAATCTTTCCGGAGGTCAAGTGGTTAATTACACTGGTCAAAGTAGAGAAAGTGCACTTATTTATTTATGGATTTATTTATTTATGTTACATATTTTGTCTATAAATTATCTATATAAAATAATTTTTACAAGGCAATATCCCCAAAACAGAGCTGTGCTTGTCCTGTAACAATATATGTATTGCTTTAACGTAGGTAAGGCAAAGTTATCGTCAAATAAAAAGGCCATTAACAGAAATGTAAAAATTGCTCTAGGTATTCAGATGTGCAAGCTGATGTGGTTAAAAGGATATTACACAAGTGGGATTCAGTCTTTTGTTTTTAGTCTTTTGAAGTGTAAGAAAACAATGACTTTCCCTAGGCCTGTCTCTGTGAAGTACTAACGCTGTGGGAATATGGAAGAAATTAGAAGGTTCTAGCTAGGAATGAGCTACAGTAACTAACACTAAACAGGAGGGGTAGACGGAGCAAAAAAACAAAATCACATAGTAAACAAGTTGTAATGCCCCAAACCACCACTAAATGTCAGCATACAACAGAATAATAACCTGCTGCAGTTCAATACAACACAGAAAAATTACTTAAAACTGGGGCAGAATAGGATTCATATCAAGGCCTAAGTTATAGTGAAAGAAATGGGTAAATAAAAATAATACCAATTACTAGAAAATTGATAGCAAATATTTACCATTGATTAAAGATATACAAAAGGGACTTTCATTAAAGTGTTACTAAACCCACAACAGTAAAATTAGTCTGTATATGCAGTAAAGCATGCTTGCTATAATCACTGTGGAACCTAAAGGGTTAGTCCTCTGCATTGTGCAAAAAGGCTGTTTGATCCTGTCTTCTCTGCCCCTCCTCCTGTTCAAATATCCACACTGATAAGACAGACTGAACCGGTAGCCCTTGTGCACATGCTCAGTTTAGTGTGTATTGCTAGAGAGGTTTTATTTTTTTACTTGGGAGAGTGCATGGGCCAATCAGCACTGGTCAGACAGAGGTCAGGGGTTTTGCATCCTCCTAGAGCAGAAAGAAAACTCCTCCTACAAGCTTTAACCACTGCTCAGCTGAAGTCACAACACTGCTATATTTTGCTGATGAGAAAAGGTATTTAGAAGTTTATACTTACTAAAATAATTGCATATTCCTGTCGTGCGTACTGTGGGAGATCAGATAGAGTGAATGTAGGGTCCTGGGTTTAGTATCACTTTAAATACTTAGACAATCAATCAAAAGCAAGAAATTAGATTTCTTGTAGAACCTGGTCACATACCCATCCTTATATGTCATCAAATCCACAAAACATCAGGATGAAGATAATCTGGCAAAAGTAACAACAGATTTAATTGAAATATTAAACTGTATAGTGTGAAGAAAGTACAGTGTATTTTTTGAGCACATAATGTAATTATTTTTTCAGTACTAAGACATACTACTGAGATAGACTGGTATTTATAAATAAGTATGTAGCATTCAAATTTTGTATGCAACAGGTACATCCCAAACAGTTTGTGAGCACTAAGAGATGGTGAGACATGCAGTTCAGTTTTTCATTACTGGATTTATAGTCCAAGGCTCTCTTTTTTGAAAAATATTAGCAGGACATTGCATTATCCCCAGAGCAGGTAAAAATCTACAATATTGTTTGCTAAATTCCTTTTAATGCAAATTTTATATTAGAATGGTGTGGGTGGATAAATTGTGCACCACATCCCACAATAATGTACAATTAAAAAAAAAAAGCAGAAAATTGGACGTCAAAGGTGCTACTCACTTTTCAGGAAAAAGAAATAAGTATTAAAATGCATCTGTAATGCCCTCCAAGTTAGCTAGTTAGGCTGTTTTTTTCTTTTTTTAGACAGAGGCTGAGTAGCGGTCTGGGGATGAGTCAGCCTGGGGAGTGAGGTAGTAAGGTCACCTCAGGACAGGCTGGGCGGCTCAATCAAGTCTGGGCTTCTGGAGTCCTTCCACCTTTCTGGAGCTTTCTGGAGGAGGGAAGGATGCCCAGATTTACATGTTTGAGGGTCCTTGGCCAATCCCCTGGCACCCTGGCAGGAGGCTGGGCATGATGACCAAGGCAACCCTCAAATATCAGAGAGCCTGGGGAATAGTGTGCAGTGTTGGGGGGGGAGATGGGTTGAGGAAGGCTGGAGTTTGGAGCCTGGGAAGGGGCCCCAAAGAGAGAAACTTACGTACAGGCAGGTCACTGGAGAAGAAGATCTCCACTGCCTTAACATCTCCAGGTGAGAACAGCCTGTGTAATAGGGAAGGAACCAGCCCAGCGTAAGGCCTGAAGGCAGTCACCAGCCCACCAAGATAACAGGAGAGAACAGTATGAGTACTCCTACACTCCCTGGCCAGATAAGGGGAGAGGGCAGTCAGGTGCAAGACCCAACTAGCTTCTCATCTGGGACTGTTCTAAACTAACAGTTCTTGGGCCCCCTTGCTCAGGGATACCCTCAGGCAGCTGGGTGAAGAGAAGGACTCATCTGGGGTCTGAGGAGGTACACCTAAGAGCCTTTGGTGCTCTTTAAGAACATACCGTTGCTAATCAGAATCTTTATATATAGTTGCTAAGGAGTTGTCCTCAAATTCTACAGTTCTTCAGGCATCCCATATACCCCTAGACCCTATCCAAGTTTAACCCCTCAATAAAATCACAAAACCAAGCTCAAGGACTGTTTACTGACTCCAGTATGCAAAGTGTGGGTGTTGCCTGGCTGCAGGGGGACCCAATTTAAATCCAGCGGCCCTTACTAGGGTAGTGCTACACATCCATTAGTGCAGTATATAAAAGTATATCCATACTTGGAATGCTTTTACAAGAGAGCCGAGTGTCGGCTCTAAAAATGGTACCGGAATGATGCCTGAAGCTGTGGGCATCTTCCCGATATAACCACTTAAAGTCCACTGACATATGGGTATGTAGCTGGTCGTCAAGTGGATATGGAATGATGCTGTACATTGCAGAGCCCAAAGGAGGGAAAAATGGAGCACGGGGCAAGAAAAAGGGCAGATGGGAAGGCACCCCAACAAGTAGACTGAATGCCAGGAGCTCTAGAAGCTGGAAGCTGCTCAGTATGGCCAAACTCACATATTTGTTAGTTGATGTAGGAGGGTTAAAAATGGCCTTAAAGCCTCATCCCACATCATGTCCCCTTGTACTTGCCTCAGAGCGGTCCCATGTAGTTCAGTTTTCCAATATTGAATTACTGGATATATATTCCTTCGCTCTAATTTTTACAAATATTAGCAGGGCATTGTATTATCCCCAAAACACAGGCTAGTAAAAATCTACAATAGAGTTTTCTGAAATCTCTTTTAATGCAAGTAGAACACATCTTCACAAACTGTACATGCAAAACAAGAAATGCTCACAGTGCAGCAGCATTTGAAAAAACCGACATGTCTTCAAGATGCTGGCAAATTCCATTGGCCAAAACAAGTAAAATGCTGTCTACTATCAACAGACATTTTAGGAGATAGTTCTTTTTTTAGCAAGTAAAATTTTAACATGATCCTAGAAATGTGGCCACTCAGTTGTGGTCTGAAGCCCACTTTGAACCTTGATATGAGGTTGTTAATTTTACAAAGATCATGCAAGAATCAGTGTAGCAGTGGATGACACCAAGGATGTCTTTTAAATTATTTTTGAAAGCATGGGCTTCATATAGCAAAATATGTAACATGTCAACATTCATAGACTAATCATCAACCAGTCAGAAAGCTGTACACAATTACAAAATTACCAGTTAGTAAGAAGAGGAAAACCTGCATGGACAACCATGTGAAATAAAAAGGCCTTTTCGTTGGATGATATTGAAATCAATAGTAAAATATTACAAAACCAACCATGAGATCTGCAGTATTTTTACCAAAGCTACGAAAGCTTTTTTAGTAAAATAAACTGTGATGGGAAGAAAATTTAGCTTATCAAAATGGCAGAAACTCCTGATAGAGCCTCTTTCCCACTGCCTCCTATGCTGTCCAGGGAGAGAAGAACGAACACGGTACTGAGTAAAAGCACCACATTTTACACACACTTTATATTAGCACATATAACCCTTTGATCACCCCGTCACCCAGCCAGTGCCATTAGTACAGTATCAGTATATAGAATGTTTAACTGATCAGTGTATTACTGCCACTAGCAACATCAGATAGCGTCGGGGTTAGTAAGCGTCCCTCCCAGCCAGGGTCAACTAGCGTTATATTGCCCGCATGCTATCGCACTCACACTATAAAAGAAATTTAATCTCCAAACACTGAAAGGTTTCTTCACAGTGAGAGCTGTGAAAATGTGGTATAGACTCCCTGAAGAGTTGTTTCTGGCTAGCTCAGTGGGTTGCTTTAAAAAAGGCCTAGATTCTTTCTTAGATACACAGAATATAACTGGATACTAATATTTATAGGTAAAGTTGATCCAGGGAATATTCGATTGCCTATCGGGGGATCAAGAAGGATTTTTTTTCCCTGCAGGAGCAAATTGGATCGTGCTTTGCTGTTTTTTTTCTGCCTTCCTCTGGGTCAACTGTGGGTATAGAATTATAATTATTTTTTTTAATGGTTGAACTGGATGGATATTTGTCTTTTTTTAGCCAGACTAACTATGTAACTATAGGTTGCTGATCACTGCCATTACTAGTATAGTGTTTGTATAAATCAATATAATGATCATGAACAGAACTATACTAGTGCCACCTTTGTATAGTGGCGTTTTCTGCCAGCGCTAGCATTTACCCCTCTGCTGTTTTTCACGGATTTGTATCAATTGATTGTGGGCCAAAGCAATTTATATGCACAACAATACATCACCGCCCATACAAATTCAGCTCTTGCCAGACAATTCACATGGAAATCTACCATGGCTTCCGTATGTAAAACTTTTTTGGGCCTAACCCTCAATATGGGCATTACAAAAAAGAATGAACTGCGGTCATATTGGTCCACAGACCCGATTCACTCCCATGCCCATGTTCTCTCCTGTTGCATATATGCCCAACATGGACCAGTAATGTACTGGTACATCGCTGGACTTTGTAGCTACAGGCATCATCCTGGTATTGTTTTTTCTCAGCTGGCGGTCGGCTTTCATGTAAAAACAATCTTAGCCACTAAGTAGCTGCTGGATCCCTTTTACAAGCAGCAGGAAGGGACTCCCCCATCCCACCTGCCGCCCTGCAAGGTTTTCTTGGCCTCTCCCGTCCCATAGGGGAGCCCAAAAATGCAGTTCCACTGGCTGACAATAGAGCCGATTGGAGACTGGAATGCCTTCAATCATCCCTATGGTCTAGGACAGCAGTCACTAAATGGTGAACTGAGGTCCAAGAACGGCCCAAACAGTACACCCGCCTGGACCACCAGCCCGCCAGACTGGAATGACAGATCTGCCACTCAGCAGGTTTGTCATCACGACAACCGATGACATCACATGTGCGCCCTGCCCTTTGCAGCTCACTGTCTCTCTGGCTCCCACTCCCTGCCTGTCCACAAGCACGCAGCTGATCCTCCAGCACAGCTCCTGTCTGCCCTCAAGTTAAGATGTGGCCTTACAGGGCACTCTGGTGGGCACATTTAATGATAAAGGGTCATGTTGATGGGCACATTTAATGTTGAGGTGCACTCGGATGGGCACAACATAGAATGTGCCCATCAGAGCAGGGGCGGACTGACCATTCGGGCACTCGGGCACTGCCCGAGGGCCCAGGGTCAGTAGGGGGCCCCATGAAATGCCCTTGGAACCTTTTATAGGCTTTTTTGGGTGTGCTTTGAGTGTGGGAAAGACACAGGGACCCCATAATCCCCTGTTGCCCGGGGGCCCCATAAGTTGTCAGTCCACCCCAGAATCAGAGTGCCCCTTATTTTATGTTAAGGGGCACTCTGACAGGCATATTTTATGTTAAGGGGCACTCTTATGGGCACATTTTATGTTAAGGGGCACTTTGATGGGCATCTTTTATGTTATGGGGCACTCTGACGGCACATTTTATGTTAAGAGGGCACTCTCATGGGCACGTTTTATGTTAAGGAGCATTTTAATGGGCATCTTTTATGTTAAGGGGGTACTCTGATGGGAACATGTTACGTTAAGGGGGCACAAATGGGAACATACTGTGGAAAGGGGCTCTCTGATGGGCACGTGATGGAAAGGTGCAGTCTGACTGGCACATGTGATGGAAAGAGGCACTCTGATGGGGAATATGATGTAAAGGGGCACTCTGATGGGGAAATAAGATGGAAAGGGGTACTTTGAGTGTAAGGGGGCACTCTGACGGGAATACCTGATGTGATGGGAATACATGAAGTAAAGTTGCACTCTGATGGCGACACCTAATATAAGGGGGCACATTGATGGGCACACCCTATTTGGACATCGACCAGAAAAAATCTTTTGTGACCAGACCTCCTTGAATTTTAATTCAATACTTCTGGCCTAGGAGACCGGAAGCTATGAGCATTTCATCATTTCCGTTTCACCAGATATAAACAATGCCACTTTAAAATTGGGAAAGCATCTGATCACACCGAGGAGAGATCTATAGACTCCAGATTTCTCAGAAAAGGGTACCTGTGTTTCCCCCCAATCCCCATGTTTGCACGCAAAGGCAAACCCAAGCGGAAGTGCCATGGCGATATGTGAACAGAGATTGCAACATACATGTGAGGAATCACCATGAACTAGACCTCCTGTGTAAATATAAAGTGGTGTGAAGGCTTTTAAAGTGTCGCCTATGGATATTAAAAATGTATGTAATTTGTCACTGTTGCACAGGCGTGCACAATTTTAAAGCATGTTTAGTATCCATTTACTCTGTGCAACATTATCTTTTATATGTTATCAAAAATTGGGAATATATTGTATTTGGAGCATTAAAATTCTAAAAAGTGTATTTTTTCCAAAAAATTTGTGTTTGAAAAATCGCTGCGCAAATACTGTGTGACATAAAAAAATTTCAACATCCACCATTTTATTCTCTAGGTCCTTTGCTTTAAAAAAATATACAATGAGGGTTCAAAGTAATTTTCTAGCAAAAAAACCTGTTTTTTCAAGTAAACAAAAAATGTCAGAAAAGACTTGTTCTGCAAGTGGTAAGAGCTTCTAATGTTGGCCCCCCCAAATGACCCCTTTTTGGAAAGTAAACACTCAAAGTTATTTACTAAGAGGATTTTGCAGATCCCATTTGTTGCTACAGGTTTTTGGAAAACAAAGAAAGAAAACAAAAATGTATTTTTCTTTTATTCTTTTTCAAAACCCTGTGACAAAAATGATATCTGAAAAATACTAACCATGCCTCTTATCAAATTCCTTAGGGTGTCTACTTTCCAAAAAGGGGTCATTTGGGGGGTGTTTGTACTATCCTGGCATTTTAAGGCCTCCGAAACTGTGATAGGTAGTGAGGAAGTGATATGAGGAAATATGCCCTTTGAAAGCCGGAAGGTGGTCATTGGATTTTGGGGGGGTGTATGTGGATAGGCTGCCAAAAAGTCTGTCACATGTTGTATCCCCATACTTGGGAAAAGTAGCAGAATGTGTTTTGGGGTGGTATTCCACATATACCCATGGCATGCATGAGCAATATATAATTTAAGTGACAACTTTGTGTAAAAATAATAATTTGTTTGTCATTTTTCAAAAATTTATGGCAAAAAATAAAATGTTCCATGGACTTAACCTCCCTAGCGGTCTGATTATGTCCATATTTCTGTGCTCAATGCGGTAAATTTTTTTGCATGGAAATATATATTTTTTTTATTGTAGGCCTGTAATTTTTAGGAATAACTCACTGAAATCTGTCCAAACAAGAGTCTAGTAAACATCCCCGGTATGTTACAATTTGAAACACGAAATCATAAATTATAATTTAGTAAATAATCATAAAAAATAATAATAAATTTAATTCAATAATATAATCAAACCAAAAACACTGAAATTTTAAATATAGCGCCAAGTTCGCACATCACTGAGCAAAGTTGCAAAATCGTTTTCAGTGTATGATGACGAATTTCCCCACGAATCATTATCACTCAATTCTTCAAGTGGTTCTGATTTACTATCGCTGTTCTCTAGCTGGTCTAAAACCACTTTTGACCTAAAGGGACGCTTTTTGGACGTCGTGGACGTTTCTCAGTTTCCAGGCAGAAAGAACAGTAAAAAAGCAGGCAGGGCACAGGACAAAGCATGAGGGACAAAATGTATGTGAAATGGTTTGATACAGTAATGTTTTACTATGTGATTTTAGTGAATTTAGTGAATGTCACTTTTTGTCATTTTCAAATTTCCTGCGGTCCGTCCCCTGTACGCCTCGACGCTCGCAGGGGACGGAACCCAGATGATAGATACCGGCATCCGCCGGAGGACAATGCCGGGGACACTGCAGGAGGGACATTGCCAGTTGAAATAGTGCAGTGCTGAATAGCACAAAATGGCCTGGTAATGAAGGGGGGTAAATTTTCCGGAGGGCAAGTGGTATAGAATAAAGATTGTATTGTCAGATGAGTATTGCAGGGTATACAGTATCCAGGATCACACTCCACACTGATCATCTCTTTTTTTTACATAGTATAGCATCTAAAAAATTGGTTTCTCTACTTGAGCTTTTTCCTGCACCTAATCCAATTTATGCAAAGACATGCAGGCTTTTATGGTGCTTTGTGTTGTCAGCCACATGCAGAAGCCTACAGGGACATGTAATACAGTAAACAGTCAAATCTGTGTTACAAATATAATTACCATACATATGAGTGAAGCACCATGCCACCCCTTAAGACATTATTTCACTGGATACAACTAAAGCACAAGAATGTGCCACACTTGGTATATTCCTCACACATCGTCATACACCTTCACTTTTCAACAACATAAAAAGGGTGCCACTAATATTTGGGACAAAGCTGTGATTGTTTCTTGCACTGTGATACCCCCTACAAAAAAAATTTGTTTTCATATTGAAGGTCTGTTTTTATTTTATTACCATGATTTCACTGGTCCTTTTTATTTTACATTATCCTTTGACTACCATCTTTTTTTTTAGAACAATTGCCTTTCTGAAGATGCTTTCTTTGGTTAGCTAGAAGGGGGTTGTGATGTGATTGAATGTAGCCACAAATGTATGCATAATGATGTAAAAATAAACATTTGT
Organism: Staurois parvus; assembly: GCF_062004578.1. Classification (NCBI taxonomy): domain Eukaryota; kingdom Metazoa; phylum Chordata; class Amphibia; order Anura; family Ranidae; genus Staurois; species Staurois parvus. The sequence goes on from NW_028318057.1 coordinate 2,507,206, forward strand.
CTTTCCTAATGCTCTCCTTAAAAATGTTGCCTTGACTTACCCATATATTGACAACATCTTCATGACTTAGAAGGGTCCACAATCACCATTCTAAACTTCTTCAAATGTACATTTCCTAATTACTTAACACTACACGATGATCCCTAGGAATTTAGTTCTCTTGATGCCACCATTTAAATTTTAGATGGTGAATTTGAATATGCTGGGTATAAAACTATACACACCCTTTAGTTTCTATCCACATTATTTAAATTGTACCTGTAGTTAAATTATAGCATATAAAGGTGCTTGCACATGCCTTTAAATGGCCCCAAAAGGTTGAGTCCAATTATGCAAACACTGACTGATTTTTTAAAGGAAAACTTGTTCCTTTTTCCTATATTTAAAGCCAGGTTTTGATGGTTTGAATCATGGCCGGTTCAGCAGGGACCAGCCGAGATTCGAACCAGGGGCATACTGACCATTCGAGCAATCGGGCACTGCCTGAGGGCCCTGGATCAGTAGGGGGGCCCAAGAAAGGCCCCTGATACCTTTTATAGGCTTTTTTGGGTGTACTTTGAGTGTGGGCAAGGAAACAGGGTCCCCATGATTCCCTATTGCCCGGGGTCCCCATGAGTTGTCAGTCCGCCCCTGATTCGAACCATGTATGGGCAGGCTGAATGTACCCAAGTTGATTGATCAATCAACCAGCCTGTCGGATTTTACATGTGATTATTGCTAGCGGCTGTTGAATCTGCTAGTAGTAATCACTCTGTTCTCCCAGAGAGGACAGCTGCCCCTGCCCCCATATAGTGCGGAAACCAGCATTTGTACGCATTATAACAATGCCAGTCACTGATAGGCCACATAGAAAACAATTGTTTTCTATTAGAGAGATTTACTAAAACTGGAGCACTCAGAATCTGGTGCAGCTGTGCATGGTAGCCATTCAACTTTTAACTTTAACTTGTTCAGTTAAGCTTTGACAATAAAACCCGGAAGCTGATTGGTTTTTATGCAAAGCTGCACTAGATTTTGCAAGCTCCAGTTTTAGTAAATCTCCCCCATGTATCCTATTCATACTGCCATGCAGCCAGGAGCTGCACTGCAGTAAAATGAGATAAAATGCAGATGTGTTGGATTGTATTGCAACGCACAGGACTCAAGCCTTACTGTACAGTGACATGAATGAAGTGTCACTTTGTACACTTCAAACTAAATTGACTACTTGACTACTGGAAGTACAGTATAAAATTAGGACCAGTTAAAAGTTTTTAGATTGCATACGGTAATAGGAAAGTTTCAGATTCTAAACAATAAGAAAGTTTCAGATTCTAAACAAAAAGAGTAATCTTTTCTTAATAATAAAAAAAATCAGTTTGGTTGGTTACAGGCTGTTAACCTAATTCTGATTTTACTATCCTATTTAGTGAGCAACTGAAATGGTAATAGCGTTTAGCCAATGAAGTTTGAACTTTCACCATGCATGCCTGCTCCAGAAACAGCAATCAGAATCATTCTTGAAGGCTGCACGTTTCAAAACAAGTTCAGCACTCATAGGTTTCCTTTGTAGATAATAACACATAAGCTAATGAAGAACAGAGACAATTGCAAAACATTATAAAAAGGATGACACACCATTGTTCATATTAGTAGTATATGCTGTCCCTGTGAACCACTTTACTATCTGAGGAGCCAAATGGTAAATTCTATTAGAGTGTAATAAAATAAAACCTTTCACTTAGATACTGTAGTCAGGGCCAATGCTACCACTAGGTGAACTAGGCAGCTTCCTAGGGCGCACTAACTCCTGGGGTGCAACCACGGCTGCTGGTTTCCCTACACTCTGCCATGGCTGGATCTAGGGGGGTGGTGGGATGGAGTTTACATGCCAGGGGGACTGTACACAATGAATGAGGGAGGGGTAACAATCATTTTTGCTGAGATGAGTGGTTAGTGCAGGATGGAGGCTATTTGTGCTGGAAGGGTAATGGTAATGATGGTGGTGGTGGGGGGGTTGTGCTAAGAGAAGAATAGGGGGGGGCGATATATGCTAGGAGCAGGAGGGAGGTTTGGAAGGGGGGTGTTGGGCAGGATGTGTGCTAAAAGGGGGAGGGGATTTAGGTAAAGTGGGAGGATTTTATACTGGGAGGGATTTGGGGGAATCTGTCCTAGGTAGGTGGATTAAAGGAAGAGGATTGGTGCCAGGAAGGGGGATTGGGGGGATTTCTGCTAGAAGAAGAGATTGGAGATTATTTATTTTAGGAGAGGGGTTGGGGGGATTTGTGTTTGGAGGTGGGTTTGGGGAAATTTCTGTTAGATGGGGGAATTGGGGGGGGGGGGCATTCGTGCTAGGAGAGGGAATTGGGGGGTTGTGCTAGGAGGGAGGAATGTTGGGGATCTGTGCTAGGAGAGGGGATTGAGGGGTTGTGCTAGGCGGGATGAAAGGGGGGATTTGTGCTAGGAGAGGGGATTGAGGGGTTGTGCTAGGAGAGAGAAATGGGGGGCAATTGTGCTAGGAGAGGGGGGGGGATTGTGCTAGGAGGGATGAAAGGGGGGTTTTGTGCTAGGAGGGGGGATTGAGGGGTTGTGCTAGGAGAGAGGAATGGGGGGCATTTGTGCTAGGAGAGGGGATTGGGGGATAATGCTAGGAGGGATGAAAGGGGGTTTTGTGCTAGGAGGGGGGATTTGAGGAGGGAGTTTGTGCTAGGAGAGGGGATTGGGGGAAATTTGTGTTGGGGGGGAATTGTGCTAAGAGGGGGGCTTGGGAGGGGTTGTGCTAGGTGGGGGGATTTAGGTGGGCAGGAACGATTTGTGCTCGGAAGGGTAATTTGATGGTGGTTGTGCTAGGAGGAGGGATTTGAGGGAAAGGATTCGTGCTAAGGTGGAAGATTTGACGGGAAAGAGGATGTGTGCTAGGAGGGGTGAAGTAGAGCTACAGGTGAAGTGGGGTGCAAGTAGCTGGTCTTGCCTAGGGTGCAAATGGTCTAGCACTAACTGCAGGCAATCATTCACACCTATACACACCAATAGACAACCAGCTCCCCTCCCTTTCTTCTCCGGTGTGCAACCAGCACACCCCCTCCCAAAGTACCACCAGTATCCCCCCATCCCCCATGTTACACGACAAACACATGCAGAGCCATGCAACTATCCTGTAACAAAGCTAGTACAGGCACCTCATATATGGCAATGTCCCTATTTTTTTTCCAATGAATCCCAAATTAATTGGGAATGTAGTCTGTATTTAATAGGTTTCAGATGCAGTGTAAGGTTGAAAAAAGAAAAACAAAACTCCACCTTGCATTTCAAATATAATTGGGAAAATAATCTGACACGACTTCAACACTTTCAGAATGCAGCTCAGCAATAGAAATATTTGCAAATCTCAAAATATTACAGACACATATAGCGAACAATTCAAGAAATGTATTAGCAATGGGTAGAAAACTGATTTGGAAGTCCTCCTGTCCTCCCACAATCAAACCCAAAATACATAAAAGAGTAATAGAGCTTTTCCATTTCCTTTTCCTGTTCTCTTTTCTTTTCCATGCGATGAAATCTGTGTGCCAGTGAAGTGTGATGCTCCATTCTGTTGTTGCATTTTGAGGGGAAAGTCGCTTGTTTAAAAAAAAAAAAAGCTTTCTGAAAGACTTTATACAGAGTCAAAGCCTTTTTAGAATCAGCATCATATTTAATGGGTCAGTTATTCCTTGGAACAAAAGGCGTTATAAGCTAAAGTGAACAAGTTACTACTACAGGGATCATGGTGTTAGTGCTCTTAGTGGATTCACTCTAGTGGACGCAGGGCATTGTGACACCACAATACAATATTTAATCCCCTGATAAGAAATCAGGTCTTCTTCATCTTTAAGATATTCAGCACAGCCAGAGATGGAAAATAAGTAGCACGTGGTGGGAAAAGATTTGTTTAGTGTAGGCTAAACAGATCTAGCTGATGCTGTTCTGTAGAGATTAGTTTAACCCTATGGGTACCAGATGTGGACTTGTCTAATACAAATGGTGCAAATGCAATTTTGTATTACTGGTCCTATGCTTCAAGTATTATAACAGGAGCTCTTGTTCAGCATGTGAATTAAAAACATATGGTTGCATATTTGATCATTATTTCGCTTGAAAAACACATGTATCTCTTTGCATCCCTTTATGTTCCTTTTTAGTGGTATTCATCAACTTTATTGAATACATTGTTTGTAAGTTTGTACTTTATAAATGTTGCATCATTTTAAAAGTGTGCATTCCTTCGTTCCAGAGCAGAAAGTAGGGGTTGCTGCACATGGGAGCCAAGCCACATCTCTATAGGCACTGCCTGATGCCACAAAGATCCACGGCATTGACTTGTGTTATCTTAAGCATGACAGTTCCGATTTACCTCTAAGAAAAACACACGCTGTAATACTCAGCATGGCTTTTAGTGGCTTAAGCAGCCATAACGTTGTGTTTGTGAAGACACCGCCTGGAATCTATGTCCATCTGCCCTAAGAAGACATGTGCCAGTTGGCTGCACTATGAAGTTATTATGACTGGAAAGTTACATAATTTACATCCGCATACTTGCCAACAGTCCTGGAACCAGCACAGCTGATTTTGGAAAGTAATTGGTATAGCCTTTGAATGACAGTGAGCTGTAGGTAGAATCAGGTGGATCAGGCAAGGGTAATGTTCGTTTAATGGTTTGGGTTTCGAGTAACGTATATCAATCTGCATATATATATATATATATATATATATATATATACATATACACACACACACAGTATATTATCATATAATCTGGGCAAGGATAATAAAATTGAATAAAAAGTTACAATTTTAAAAAGTTAAAAATTTCCAGTTGAAATAACATATTCAATTTAGAAATCCTATAGCCAGCCATTGTCTTAGCAATAAATGGGACCAATCAAGGAACCGAACATAAGAAAGAATATGAAATCCACAAAACAATTGACTTTTATTTATTAGTGCTCCTGCTCGACAGAAGTCAATCTAATAATCAATTTTGGTCGAGCTGGCTTGTTGGAAATTTTTTCTTGGTCAGTGGCTGCAGCCAATTAGCTGTAGCTGCTGATCAGTGTATTTTGACAGCTGAGGATACCTTCATCCACCTCGCTTGTGTGGATAGGGAAATCCAATCACTTTTTTATCAGCTCTCTGACTAATTGAAAAAAAAAAAGAGTTGTCTATGGCTAGCCGAATAAGCTGCACACGAAATACACGTTTGCACATAACTTGTATATGTGTAATTCCACATTTTAATGCATATTTGGTATCGCTAAAATGGTGAAAAAGACAATAATATTACCTGAACTGAACTTATGATAACTGTAGACGCCATGTGGTAATGCCCTGCAACATATCACTATATTGTGATAATGGCCCTAAATCATAATATTTCCTGAACTGAACTTATGATAACTGTAGATGCCAATGCAGGGCATACTGGAAAAAAGCAGGAACTTATTCAATTGTTTATTGAAATTTTTGTTTTAGTATAAACAAGTATGCGTGTGTGTCTGTTTGGTGGCGAGGGCAATGGTAGGACCAACAGAGGCTAAGGTAAATGACAAGACTAATGACAATTTCCTAGAATGAGGTAATGGGAGTTATTTCACTGCCAACGTCCTTCATCTTTTTGCACATCCCTCCGATCACCCTTACCTCAATCCATCCTTCCATCTCTGCCCTGCTCCTTTCATCCATTTTCTCCATTCCCTATTACCTCCTTTTTTGTAATACAATGGATAAATAACAAAGGCTCATCTTGAAAAAATAAAGGTAGAATAACAAATTAATTATTTCTTTGCAGACTCAGTTTATGTTTTGGGAGGAGTAGGAACTCTTAGGAATACCCTTTTTTCATGCTTCATGGGGTAAATCCTGTAACATAAGGGGACATTTCCTTTTAATGTGAACTTATTAAAACATTTGCAAGTTTGCATGCATAATGTACAGCACATAACGCATCAATTTTATGAAAAAAAAGAAAGTGACTGTATCTAAACAGAGAAATTTTTTCAGGTTTGTGCTGTAGTATAAAGCACTTAATTAGTCGCTAACTTTGCTCAGATTCAATCTTCTGTACAACAACCAATGTTCCAAAGAGAAAGGCAAATCTATATAAAGGACAAGGCAGTGCTGCATTCAAAATTTTCTAGAACCCAAGCTCAAAATAAATCAAGAAGAAACAATGTTCTTATGAATGTAACTTTTTTGCACAATAGGGATGTCGTCATAATTTTGTATCACGTAATTCTCTATTGCAATATTAATTGTTTTATAACATCTTACTAAGGACTTTATGTTTTACAGCACTGGTTCCTAGAATGCATCTTCCTCACCAACCTCTAGTGGATGAGCATCTCTATGCTCTAATAGGTGTGCTCACAATCTGGAAATGACAGAAACGAGAGCAGGAATAGAAGTAGGGAGGGGTGTCTCTCTTTCTTGTCCCTGAAGGTCACCTGCAAAGGTCCAGTGCCTTAATTACCCTCTTTTGAATGCGGGGGCACACAATGCTCTGTTTTAAGAGCGTGCTCGCAATGGCTCGCTCTCAAAGCTTTGGGGACAGCGCTGTGCCTGCCTCACTCGCTTCTCTCTGCACAGAATAGCTGCAGATCAATGAATATTTAAACAAAGAAATATTTCATTAAAAGAGCTGATTGCTTAATGAAGTGTCCCTGGGAGCCATCGGGATGCCTGCCTCTTTCTCTTAATGCAGGCGAGATTCATATCACGGCAAGCTGATTTATCAAATTACCGTAATAACCTGTATATACATTCTGTTTTACTTAGTAGGAGACAAGCTTGTTTTAACCCTTTGGAGGCATAATTATAATTATTTTTTTACATGATGGAAATTTTATCAATGATTTCTAGAAATATAAACATTTTGCTATGGTAACAAATTGAAGCGCACGTGGCTAAATCTCTTGCAGTCATAGGCAAACAGTCATAGGAGGTGGGTTTTGAAATTGCTAAGATCAATCAGTCCACCCAAAAGTGATTTTTATTGGGGGAATTTGGTGGACTTCCTACTGTCGTTCTATGAGTCCTATGTTGCATGGGAACACAGCAGCAAAATCTTTCTGCCATACTCCCTGTATCCCTTCCTACCCATCTGGGAGTTTTACTTTTACTATGAAAGGGTTTCCTGAGAGTTCACACTGCTACAAGCTGCTCTATACAACATAAAATAATGTAACGATCTAAAGAAGACAGCGGGACGCATTCATAATTACTGTGGCAGGTGTTCAAATCTCACAACTTAAAGTGGGCCTGAACTCAAAAAAGTGAATATTTAGAAATGTTAATTGTGCAGTACCCTGACAGATTTACCTTTTGTCTCAATTTCCTCCTTAAAAATAGCAGTGCACTTCCACGTGACTGTGCCTATGCACTACCTGTGTGAGATGGAAAGCATATTCTTAGAAAATTTTGAAGTGAGATTTGGAAATGTCACCACTGTGCTGCTTACAGTTCCCCTAGCTGGAGAGATAACTGTACTTCAGGGCCTGCAGTGCAAGGATCTCCTGCTTCTGTTTCCGTCACTCTGTGGATATGTGCCCTATCCACCTCTGATGCTGCTTCTTCTGATTTGTAATCTGAAATATATTCATTTTTTGTTTTTGTTTTTAATACCACTTTAAACATAAAGCGTGCTCTTAAATGGCTGCTTGATTATTCTTATGTCCCATATTTTATGTAATACTTATTTTTTATAAAGACAACAGACGACTAAGGGAATATCCAGCTGTGAAAAGGACAATTGAGGGTGAAACCTTTGTCCTTTTAAAATGATGGCTATAAAAAGCTCACTGTCACAAAAACCTTCCAGCTAAAGTCCCTCATTTACAGAGGTATCTGTGGCTAAGACACTGAGAGTGCTATACTGCTGGGAATTCCAAACTTAGAAACTCATAATATGATAAAAAGAAAAAAAATGTCTATTTCAACACATGTGCTAACAATTCAGAATTGTATTTGGGCACTTATTGTTTATTTTTTCAAATTTATATTTTCAGTTATCATCCTGTTTAACATCCTAAAGTTAACTATATATACAATGAAGAGAATGATATAAAATATGTGCAGAAACAATATAAAATTAGATTTCAATGAATGCAATTACCATTCTGAAGGGCACTTTCATTTACACTGTCCACGTTTGCTTATCTACCACTGTACTTACATCCTTTTGTCCAGTACTCTTCCAGTTGCTTGCATGTGGCTCTCATCTTCATTTGATGTTAATCAGAGCAACATCTCAATTTGAAATATTTTTCATATCTAAAATCCTACTGCCCCAATAGTAGCTAAAGCAGATGATGGAGATGTAACTGTCCCCACATATAAAAAAATGGGGCACAAGCAGATACTTTTCTTCAATTAATGCTATATACTTGGGATTATGGTAATAATAAATAAACATGTGCATGCCAAAAATATTTGTTTTGTTTAATTTCAGATGCATTCATTCATTGAAGCATTCGTTTTGTTATATTTGTTACATTGAACCGATTCGTTTTGCATCTTTGGCATTCAATTCTTATATTCGTTGGATCGGGTAAATTTAAAAAATGTAGCAGTTTTTGTTCAAGATTGCTTTATATTTATATTATATATAGCAGAGTGGCTAAATGGTTAGCACTTCCGCCTGGCAGTACTAAGGTCATTGGTTCAAATCCCAGCAACAGCACCACCTGCCTGGAGTTTGCATGTTCTCCCTGTGCCTGCGTGGGTTTCTTCCCACACTCCAAAGACATGCTGGTAGGTTAATTGGATCCTGTCTAAATTGTCCCTAGTATGTGTATGTATGAATGTGAGTTAGGGACCTTAGATTGTACGCCCCTTGAGGGTTAGGGACTGATATGACTGTGCAATATATATGTAAAGCGCTGTATAAATTGACAGCGCTATATAAGTACCTGAAATAAATAAATATTTGATATAAACTGCTCAAAAAAAATTAATCAGAGTAATCAAGTCAATTAAACTCCTGGGATATTGATTCAGTTAGGTAGCAGAGGGGGTTGTTAATCAGTGTCAGCTGCTTTGGTGTTAATGAAATTAACAACAGGTGTACTAAATGGGCAACGAGATGACCCCCAAAACAGGAATGGGTTTACAGGTGGAGGCTGCTGACATTTTTTTCTCCACTCATCTTTTCTGACTGTTTTTCACTAGTCTTGCATTTGGCTAGGGTCAGTGTCACTACTGCTAGCATGAGGTGATAACTGGACCCTACAGATGTTTCACAGGCAGTCCAACTCCTCCAGGATGGCATATTAATACTTGCCCTTGCCAGAAGGTTTGCTGTGTCTCCCAGCACAGTCTCAAGAGCATGGAGGAGATTCCAGGAATCAGGCAGTTAATCTAAGAGAGCTGGACAGGGCAGTATCTGCTCCTTTGTGCAAGGAGGAACAGGACGAGCACTGCCAGAGCCCTACAAAATAACCTCCAGCAGGCCACTGGTGTGAATGTCTCTGACCAAACAATCAAACACAGACTTAATGAGGGTGGCCTGAGGGCCTGATGTCCTCTAGTGGGCCCTGTGCTCACTGTACAGCACCATAGAGCTTGATTGGCTTTTGCCATTGAACACCAGAATTGGCAGATCTGCACCGCCGGTGCCCTGTGCTTTTCAAAGATGAGAGCAAGTTCACCCTGAGCACATGTGACCAATGTGAAAGGACCTGGAGAAGCCGTGGAGAGCGTTATGCTGCCTGTAACATTGTTAAGCATGACTGTTTTGGTGGTGGGTCATTGATGGTCTGGGGAGGCATATCCATTGAGGGATGCACAGGTTAGACAATGGCACCCTGACTGCATATCCATTGAGGGATACACAGGTTAGACAATGGCACCCTGACTGCCATTAGGTATCGGGATGAAATCCTTGGACCCATTGTCAGACCCTATGTTGGTCCAGTGGGTCCTGGGTTCCTCCTGGTGCACGACAATGCCTGGCTTCATGTGGTGAGAGTATGCAGGCAGTTCCTGGAGGATAAAGGAATTGATAAATTAAATGGCCCCCACGCTCGCCTGACCTAAATCCAATAGAACATCTCTGTTTTGGTCCATCCTACGCCGCCAGGTTGCACCTCAGACTGTCCAGGAGCTCAGTGATGCCCTGGTCCAGATCTGGGATCAAATACCCTAGTACACCATCTGTCGTCTCATTATGAGCATGCCCCAGAGTTGTCAGGCATGCATACAAGCACGTGGGGGGCCATACAAACTACTGAGTACCATTTTGAGTTGCTGCAATGAAATTTCAGCAATATGGACTAGCCTGCTGCATCATTTTTTCACTTTGATTTTCGGGGTGTCTTTAATTCAATCCTCTGTATGTTGATAATTCTCATTTCCATGAAATGATGGGGCATCCTTACGTTCCTAATGCATTACCCAGTCTATATCAGTATAGATATCCAGGATAATATTTTTCCACATTGAGAGCTGATGTGTTTTCAAAGTGTTGTTTTAATTTTTTTGAGCAGTGTATTATTGAATCTGACAGATTAAAATCAGAAGGATTCAATATTTCTGGATGCTAGTCCAACCCACCAAGAGAATTTGGCATGAGCTGATTAGACAATAACAACTGGCGTCATGTGCATCCGAATTAATGAATGGAACGAAATTTGAATCTATTCGTTATTCCGAATCTGAATTATTGAATGAATTTGAAAATTGAATTCACTTCCCCATGGGCACGAACTATCGCATCATGTGATGTCATCCAAATTAAAAGAAACAAATGCATTTGTTAATTGCTTTATAATTGTTTTTCAGATCTGTTGACATTCGCTACCATGTCCATTTGGAGATTGATATATATCCGAATCTCTGAAAATGACATTTTCATCTGAAAAAGCTAATCAAAATAAAATGAAACCACATGTCTAATAATAAAGCAGCATCTATCCCACAGGCCTTTTCTCCTCTCTGCTGTTTAATCTTCAAGTAAGTGTGCTAGGCTTATTGTTAAAAAATGAAATGGATAGTGGTTGCCCTTACTTGGTTACTTTTGCAATTGAAAGCTGGTTGAAAGTGAATGAAATTGCTAAGCACTGATTGACTTTGGACTCTACCATGTTGTGGGGCCTACGCATTTTCTCTATATTTTCTCTCGATAACTCAGAGGCTTGGTTTATGTCTCTATACATATAGCAAAGTTTCACTGACAAAGTGTATAGCGTATATACTGTAGATTGTTTTCTCAAAGTCCAACAGACTTTAACATACTTAAACTGTAACTATCCCCTAAGATTTAACTTCTCATATCTGCACAATGAGTTGATAATTATATATGCTGTTTGCCTCAGCTGCTCTATTATGAGTTGGCATTGTTCTCAGCTCTCTTTGCAGACTACAGAACACCTTCTACTATGTCATGGAGACAAGGAGATGAGGAAGTTTTCTTTAGTCCTAAACACTTCTTTTCCTAGGGTGACAACACTGCTTCTCCATAGATAATGTATATTGAGTGTTTCACCCTAGGGCAGGGTGTGTATACCTCTCCCTCCTGCAGGCATTCATCGGCTGCAGAAGGAAAATGAAGAGGATCAGTTTCTCTGCGTGCCATCCCCCCTACCATTCCTATCCAGGTCCTGCTGCTTCCAGGCCCCTATGTGCTCTCCAGGCTCTCTCCTCGCCCCCCCCCCCCCCCACCGCAGGTTTACTCCTTCCTGTTTCAATATGTTATTGTAATTTTGTGTTGTCTTCATTGAAAGCAACTGTATAATAATAATTTCCCTTTGTGATTAATAAAGTATTCTGAATCTGAGTGAATGAACAGGAAGCTCTGTACAGAGCTGTTCCTGTCCATTCATTCTGTGCTGCTGAGGCTGCAGAGAAGGAGATTGAGGGCTGTGTCCTCATTCTCCTTTCTCTGTCTTAAATGTGAAACATCAGAAGTCCCTGTAGGGCTGGATGTACATTTCAGGAGCCTATAGGCAGAGAATTCTGAAGTGCCCCCCCCCCCCCTCCAAAAAAAAAAGACAGTAAGACCGACTTTTTTTCTTGATAAAATATTTTTATATAAACATTTTTATATGTATAAAGGAGAATGCTATGGACTTTGATGTAAAGGGGAACACTGCGGACTGTGATATAAAGTGGAACTGATGTAAGGGGTCACCAGAGCCTCCCTACTTATACAAGAGTCCCCAGAGTTCCCCTTTCATCAGAGTCCTCAGAGTTCTCCATGACATGATACAAGAGATAGTCAGAGATAGTGGACATGCTACAAGAGATAGTTAGAGACTGCAGAAATGATACAAGAGATGGATAGAGACTGTGGACATGATACAAGAAATGTTTAGAGACTGTGGACATGATACAAGAAATAGTTAGACTGCAGGCATGATACTAGAGATTGTCAGAGACAGTGCACATGGCACAGGAGATGGTCAGAAACGGCAGACATGGAACAAAAGATGGTAAGATACTTTGTACATGATACAAGAGATAGTCAGAGACTGCAGACATGGCACAAGAGATGGTCAGAGACTGTGGGCATGGCACGAGAGATAGTTAGAGACTGTGAACATGGCACAAGAAAAGGTTAGAACCTGCAGATATGGCACAAGAAAAGATTAGAGGCTGCAGATATGGCACAAGAGATTGTCAGAGACTGCAGACATGGCACATGAGATGGCCAGAGACTGCAGACCTGGCACAAGAGATGATTAGAGACTGCAGGCATAGTACTAGAGATGGTCAGAGATTGTGAACATGGCATAAGAGAGGGTCAGAGACTGCGGACATGGCACAAGAGATGGTTAGAGACTGCAGTCATTATACTGGAGATGGTCAGAGATTGTGTACATGGAAGAAGAGATGGTTAGACTGTAGGCTCGTTACTAGAGACGGTTAAAGACTTTGGACATGGCGCAAGAGATGGTTGGAGACTGCAGGCATGATACTAGAGATGGTCTGAGACTGCGGATATGGCACACGAGATAGTTAGAGACTGCAGACCTGGCACAAGAGATGGTTAGAGACTGTAGACATGATACTAGAGATGGTCAGAGACTGGTTTAGCAGACTTGCCCAGTTTAACCACTGTGTCCCTCTTCTCAGTGTGGTGTGTGTCCTCTTTGGCAGTGCTGAGTAACTGCCATGTTTTTCTGCTTTAGTGTCATCCTGTCAGGCTGGCTGGAGGAGTTTACACTGGAGACTGCATTGAAGGGCACAGCAGGAATGTGAGCAGCTACTGGCAGAGGATGGAGCAGCGGATCCAGGCGGTATTGCGGCTGGGGAGAGGATCAGCTGCAGGACGGGAGCGCCAGTGAAGTAGTTACTCTTATGCTGCTCTTGGCCACACCCCCTCCATTCCTACTATTATTTGTAAAAGGCACCAAGCAGCACCATAACAACACTGGCTGTGGATGGACATTTGGCAACCTTGCGCCTGGCCCCACACATGTGTAATATGTATTGTCCCGCCCTGTTGGTAGCCCTGCAGACAGGCACCCCTCTAGGAAGCACACCTGTAGGCACATGCCCACAATGCCTATTGGGAAATCTGGCCCTGGACCCTTGATTTTTTCACCAAAGCCCCCCTGAAAAATTGTACAAAATAAAAAACAAAATTGTAAAAAAAAAAATAATAAAGTAAAATGGTAAAAAACAATTTAAAAAAATAACAAAATTAAAAATGACTGCATTCACTGTTCTACTGACCACATCCACTGCATTATTGACAAAGTCCACTTCCATACTGACACAGTCCACTGTTCTACTGACTGACACCGTTCACAGTCCTACTGACAACAGTTGTGCACTTGCGACTAGGCCCTGGCATGGTGCAAGTTGCACTTGCGACTAGGCCCTGGCATTCTGCCATTGTGGGGGGGCCCCAAGTCGGTGGGAAGGGGGCCTGCTGCAGAACATGTGAAAGGATAAAGGGTCCTGTAATAGGTATAAAGGGCCTTGGGATCATTGGGAAGGGCCCTGGCCAGGGGTCAGGAGGGCCTTTCATGTTTTCTTGCACTGAGGTCCTGAAGGTTCTAGTTACTTCTCTGATTTTGATGCTGGTAATTAGAGATGAGCGAATCGAAGTAGGCGAAGTGGAATTCGTTTCGAATATTAGGAAAATTTCGATTTGCGTCGAATCCGAAAATAAGCAGACTTCGGATGCGCGAATCGAAATTTTTCCTAAAATGGCGGCGACATGTGCGGCGACGGAGCGGGGATGTCTGGGAAGGCGCGCAGACAAGGCGCGCTGACCCATAATGCATTCATTCATGACATGTGATCGCATTAGCCAATCAGCAGCCAGCCAGCCAGCACAGTGTAATGGTCGAGCTATAAATGGCGGCCATTTTAGAATTCTCCATTTGCCTCCAGTCATTCAACAGAGGCAGACCTGGCTGTATGAAGGGAGAGAGTTATGGACAGAGAAACGTTAGTTAGGGCCACAGAATCGTTACTTAGGGCCATAGAAACGTTACATAGGGCCACAGAAACGTTTACTTAGGGCCACAGAATCGTTAGTTAGGGCCACAGAAACGTTACTTAGGGACACAGAATTGTTACTCAGGGACAGACAGAATTGTTACTGAGGGATACAGAATTGTTACTGAGGGCCACAGAAACGTTACTTAGGGCCACAGAATTGTTACTTAGGGACAGACACAGAATTGTTACTGAGGGACACAGATTTGTTACTGAGGGCCACAGAATCGTTACTTAGGGCCACAGAATTGTTACTTAGGGACAGACACAGAATTGTTACTGAGGGACACAGATTTGTTACTGAGGGCCACAGAATCGTTACTTAGGGCCACAGAAACGTTACTTAGGGCCACAGAATTGTTACTTAGGGACAGACACAGAATTGTTACTGAGGGACACAGATTTGTTACTGAGGGCCACAGAATCGTTACTTAGGGCCACAGAATTGTTACTTAGGGACAGACACAGAATTGTTACTGAGGGACACAGATTTGTTACTGAGGGCCACAGAATCGTTACTTAGGGCCACAGAAACGTTACTTAGGGCCACAGAATTGTTACTTAGGGACAGACACAGAATTGTTATTGAGGGACACAGAATTGTTACTAAGGGCCACAGAAACGTTACTTAGGGCCACAGAAACGTTACTTAGGGCCACAGAATCGTTACTTAGGGCCACAGAAACGTTACTTAGGGCCACAGAAACGTTACTTAGGGACACAGAATTGTTACTGAGGGATACAGAATTGTTACTGTGGGCCACAGAATCGTTACTTAGGGCCACAGAAACGTTACTTAGGGCCACAGAATTGTTACTTAGGGACAGACACAGAATTGTTACTGAGGGACACAGATTTGTTACTGAGGGCCACAGAATCGTTACTTAGGGCCACAGAATTGTTACTTAGGGACAGACACAGAATTGTTACTGAGGGACACAGATTTGTTACTGAGGGCCACAGAATCGTTACTTAGGGCCACAGAAACGTTACTTAGGGCCACAGAATTGTTACTTAGGGACAGACACAGAATTGTTACTGAGGGCCACAGAATCGTTACTTAGGGCCACAGAATTGTTACTTAGGGACAGACACAGAATTGTTAGTGAGGGACACAGATTTGTTACTGAGGTCCACAGAATCGTTACTTAGGGCCACAGAAACGTTACTTAGGGCCACAGAATTGTTACTTAGGGACAGACACAGAATTGTTATTGAGGGACACAGAATTGTTACTGAGGGCCACAGAAACGTTACTTAGGGCCACAGAAACGTTACTTAGGGCCACAGAATTGTTACTTAGGGACAGACACAGAATTGTTATTGAGGGACACAGAATTGTTACTAAGGGCCACAGAAACGTTACTTAGGGCCACAGAAACGTTACTTAGGGCCACAGAATCGTTACTTAGGGCCACAGAAACGTTACTTAGGGCCACAGAAACGTTACTTAGGGACACAGAATTGTTACTCAGGGACAGACAGAATTGTTACTGAGGGATACAGAATTGTTACTGAGGGCCACAGAAACGTTACTTAGGGCCACAGAATTGTTACTTAGGGACAGACACAGAATTGTTACTGAGGGACACAGATTTGTTACTGAGGGCCACAGAATCGTTACTTAGGGCCACAGAAACGTTACTTAGGGCCACAGAATTGTTACTTAGGGACAGACACAGAATTGTTATTGAGGGACACAGAATTGTTACTGAGGGCCACAGAAACGTTACTTAGGGCCACAGAAATGTTACTTAGGGCCACAGAATCGTTACTTAGGGCCACAGAAACGTTACTTAGGGACACAGAATTGTTACTCAGGGACAGACAGAATTGTTACTGAGGGATACAGAATTGTTACTGAGGGCCACAGAATCGTTACTTAGGGCCACAGAAACGTTACTTAGGGCCACAGAATTGTTACTTAGGGACAGACACAGAATTGTTACTGAGGGACACAGATATGTTACTGAGGGCCACAGAATCGTTACTTAGGGCCACAGAAACGTTACTTAGGGCCACAGAATTGTTACTTAGGGACAGACACAGAATTGTTATTGAGGGACACAGAATTGTTACTGAGGGCCACAGAAACGTTACTTAGAGCCACAGAAACGTTACTTAGGGCCACAGAATCGTTACTTAGGGCCACAGAATCGTTACTTAGGGCCACAGAAACGTTACTTAGGGACACAGAATTGTTACTCAGGGACAGACAGAATTGTTACTGAGGGATACAGAATTGTTACTGAGGGCCACAGAATCGTTACTTAGGGCCACAGAAACGTTACTTAGGGCCACAGAATTGTTACTTAGGGACAGACACAGAATTGTTACTGAGGGACACAGATTTGTTACTGAGGGCCACAGAATCGTTACTTAGGGCCACATAAACGTTACTTAGGGCCACAGAAACGTTACTTAGGGACAGACAGAATTGTTACTGAGGGACACAGATTTGTTACTGAGGGCCACAGAATCGTTACTTAGGGCCACAGAAACGTTACTTAGGGACAGACACAGAATTGTTACTGAGGGACACAGATTTGTTACTGAGGGCCACAGAATCGTTACTTAGGGCCACAGAAACGTTACTTAGGGCCACAGAATTGTTACTTAGGGACAGACACAGAATTGTTATTGAGGGACACAGAATTGTTACTGAGGGCCACAGAACCGTTACTTAGGGCCACAGAAACGTTACTTAGGGCCACAGAATTGTTACTTAGGGACAGACACAGAATTGTTACTGAGGGACACAGATTTGTTACTGAGGTCCACAGAATCGTTACTTAGGGCCACAGAATTGTTACTTAGGGACAGACACAGAATTGTTATTGAGGGACACAGAATTGTTACTGAGGGCCACAGAACCGTTACTTAGGGCCACAGAAACGTTACTTAGGGCCACAGAATTGTTACTTAGGGACAGACACAGAATTGTTACAGAGGGACACAGATTTGTTACTGAGGGCCACAGAAACGTTACTTAGGGCCACAGAAACGTTACTTAGGGCCACAGAATCGTTACTTAGGGCCACAGAAACGTTACTTAGGGCCACAGAAACTTTACTTAGGGCCACAGAATTGTTACTTAGGGACACAGAATTGTTACTCAGGGACAGACACAGAATTGTTACTGAGGGATACAGAATTGTTACTGAGGGCCACAGAAACGTTACTTAGGGCCACAGAAACGTTACTTAGGGCCACAGAATTGTTACTTAGGGACAGACACAGAATTGTTACTGAGGGACACAGAACCGTTACTTAGGGCCACAGAAACGTTACTTAGGGACACAGAATTGTTACTCAGGGACAGACACAGAATTGTTACTGAGGGACACAGAATTGTTACTGAGGGCCACAGAACTGTTACTGAGGGCCACAGAACTGTTACTTAGGGCCACAGAAACGTTACTTAGGGCCACAGAAACGTTACTTAGGGCTACAGAAACGTTACTTAGGGCCACAGAATCGTTACTTAGGGCCACAGAAACGTTACTTAGGGACACAGAATTGTTACTCAGGGACAGACACAGAATTGTTACTGAGGGACACAGAATTGTTACTGAGGGCCACAGAACTGTTACTGAGGGCCACAGAACTGTTACTTAGGGCCACAGAAACGTTACTTAGGGCCACAGAAACGTTACTTAGGGCTACAGAAACGTTACTTAGGGCCACAGAATCGTTACTTAGGGCCACAGAAACGTTACTTAGGGCCACAGAAACGTTACTTAGGGACACAGAAACGTTACTTAGGGACACAGAATTGTTACTCAGGGACAGACACAGAATTGTTACTGAGGGACACAGATTTGTTACTGAGGGCCACAGAACCGTTACTTAGGGCCACAGAAACGTTACTTAGGGACACAGAATTGTTACTCAGGGACAGACACAGAATTGTTACTCAGGGACACAGAATTGTTACTGAGGGACACAGAATTGTTACTGAGGGACACAGAATTGTTACTCAGGGACACAGAATTGTTACTGAGGGACACAGAATTGTTACTCAGGGACACAGAATTGTTACTCAGGGACAGACACAGAATTGTTACTGAGGGACACAGAATTGTTACTGAGGGACACAGATTTGTTACTGAGGGACACAGAACCGTTACTTATGGCCACAGAAACGTTACTTAGGGACACCGAATTGTTACTCAGGGACAGACACAGAATTGTTACTCAGGGACACAGAATTGTTACTGAGGGACACAGAATTGTTACTCAGGGACACAGAATTGTTACTCAGGGACACAGAATTGTTACTGAGGGACACAGAATTGTTACTCAGGGACACAGAATTGCTACTCAGGGACACAGAATTGTTACTCAGGGACAGACACAGAATTGTTACTGAGGGACACAGAATTGTTACTGAGGGACACAGAATTGTTACTTAGGGCCACAGAAACATTACTCAGGGACACAGAATTGTTACTCAGGGACAGACACAGAATTGTTACTCAGGGACACAGAATCGTTTAATTAAAGAGTATGTCAGACAACATGCAGAGGAATGGCAGAGGAGGCAATGTTTTAGGAGCGAGCAGACGTGGCAGCAGAGGAAGGGGTCGAGGCAGCACTATTCGCAGCCAGAGGCCAGTGCTCCTGGTGTCATCCAGCGGTCGTGTCTCCACCGACAACCCTGCCGTCATTGATTGGTTGGCTCGGTCGTCTTCCTCTTCCCAGGTCACCTCTGACACCTACAGCCAACGGTCGGTGGGTACGTCAGACACAACTGTTAGTTGGCATGGCCCGGGACCAAGCCCACTGAAATCACGTGTCCTCTACCTGCCCCTGTCCTTTGGTGTTCCCTCACCAAGCGAAGTATCGCATGCTGTGGGCTCAGCCCCACTGTACAGTGAGGAAGAGCAAACAGAGGGCGGTCAGGAACGGGGGGAGACATCCGCCTCTTCAGCAGCCAGGCGAAGAAGTAGTGGCGAGGAGAGTGGCTCGGTAGCCGGTCTAGAGACAGGTCTGTCTCCTGACCCACACGCAGCCGAGGGGGCTAGTAGTGAGGCGGAGACCCTAATTGATGATGAGGAGGCTGATCGCACTTGGCAGCCTCGTAGTCATCAGGCTATTGCTTCCGCATCATCAGGAGAAGAGGGTGGCAGCTTGGCAGCGAGCAAAACAGTCGGTGGGTTGCCCAAGAGGCAGCAGGGTCGCAGCAGTGTCAGTGGAGGCAAACGGCCACGGAGTACAGCACCAGCTCCACTGCAGCCTACCACCACGGCCAGTAGTGGTGCCGGTGTGCACGGAGGAAGCAGCAGTCAGCCAGTGAGGAGTATCGGGGGCAAAGTTTCCTACTCGGCGGTGTGGCAATTTTTTGTCAAGCCGCCCGAGGAAGTAAACGTAGCCGTATGTTGACTATGTGGCCAGAAAGTCAAGCGTGGCCAGGGGGCCCATGTTGGGACTACAGCGTTGCGGCAGCATATGCAGCGTCGCCATTTGGTGGCCTGGGAAAACCGTGATAAAGATACGGCGGTTCTGCCCGCCCCAGCCCCCGCTCCATCACCCGCTCCGTTACTTGCTCCGTCACCCGACGTCAATCGCCCTCTATCAGCCAGTCAAGGCTCCAACACCTCTGCTGAGGGGAGTTGTCGCTCGTTGCCATCTTCCGCTCGTTCAGATGCTCCTTCTCCTGCTACTCCTGTTCACGGATTCCGTCAGCAGTCTTTCTTGGAATCCGTTTCCAAGAGACAACAGTTTGCGAGCACGCACCCGACGGTGCAAAAGCTGAACGTCCTCCTGTCCAAGTTGCTGGTGCTGCAGTCCCTCCCTTTCCAAGTGGTGGACTCAGCACCTTTCCGAGAAATGATGGCTTGTGCCGCGCCGCGGTGGAGAGTGCCAAGCCGTCATTTCTTCGCCAAAAAGGCAGTGCCAGCCCTGCATTCACATGTAGAAGAGATGGTGGGCCAGTCTTTAAGCATGTCGGTCTCTGCCAAAGTGCACGGCAGCGCCGACGTGTGGAGCTGTAACTACGGTCAGGGACAGTACATGTCATTTACGGCCCACTGGGTGAACGTGGTGCCGTCACAGCCGCACCAGCAACTTGGACAGGTCACGCCGCTTTTGCCTCCACGTTTGCACGTCCTTGGTCCACAAAAGATGTCCGCCTCTACCACCTCTTCTTCCTTCGTGTCCTCAGCCGCCACCCCCGTGCCAAGTCCCATTACCCGACCGGCATATCACATGTGCAGGGCGCAACGGTGTCACGCTGTGCTGCACCTGGTATGCCTTGGCGAACGTAGTCACACAGGGGAGGAACTTCTCAGTGTAATGAACAGAGAAATCGACAGATGGCTGTCTCCGCGCAAACTGAAAATCGGAACCATGTTGACCGACAACGGAAAGAACATGGTGTCTGCTCTGCGTCAAGGAAGGTTGTGCCATGCGCCATGCATGGCTCACGTGTTCAATCTGGTTGTCAAGCGGTTCCTAAAATCCACCATCCCACTGCAAGACATCCTTAAAATGTCACGTAAACTTTGCATGCATTTCAGCCATTCCTACACCGCAAAGCACACCCTCCTTGAGCTGCAGTGGCAGAACGGAATTCCACAGCATCGCCTGATCTGCGACGTTGCAACAAGGTGGAATTCAACCCTACACATGTTAGACCGCCTTTACGAACAGCGAAAGGCCATCACCGATTTCCTGATGTTACAAGCGGATAAAGGTACTCCCCTGTGTAACTTCGATGTCAGCCATTGGCAGCTCATGCGTGACACCTGCCGCTTGCTCAGGCCCTTTGAGGAGGCCACGCTATTCGTGAGTCGGCAGGACTATGGGATGAACGACGTCATTCCTCTGTTGCATGTCCTGGAACAAATGCTGTTAACAATGGCTGGTCAGGGTGCGGTAGACGTGGCGCACAGATCTCAACGCCACATGACCCCTGTGGGGGCAGGACAGGAAGAAGAGGAGGAGGTAGAGGAGGACATTTGTGCTCAGGAATTATTGAGTGAAATGGGTGGTTTTTCCACTCAGCGGTCAGGAGTGGAGGAGCAGGAGCATGTGGTAGAGGAGGAGACAGAGGACCCAGACGCACCGTGGCAGTATGCTGTGGAGATGGAGGCAGGGAGTCCCTCGCATTCCTTGGCACAAATGGCCCATAGCATGCTCGCTTGCTTGCGTACCGACAGCCGAATAATAACCATCAGACAGAGGGATGACTTTTGGCTGTCCACCTTGTTGGACCCTCGCTACCGTTCAAAAATGGTGGCCTTTTTCACACCTGCTGAGAGGGAGGCCAAAATAACGTACTATAAAAACCACCTATGTAGTCAGTTGGTCTCTGCCTTTGTGCGCCAACGTCCATCCTCAGACACTGTGGGCCCTGTGCGCTCGCGTTCCGCTGCCATGGCAGCAGGGGAGGGGTGGGGTGGTAGGAGCAGTGGTAGCTCCACCAGCAGCGGCTGCCTCAGTCTGCAGTCGATGATGAGTAGCTTTCTTCACCAGCGCAGTGAGGAAACTACTAACCAGCCGCAGCAGCAGCAGCATCAGGTGGACCTGGAGCAGGACCTCAAACAACAGGCTTGGGCCTACTTGGACAGCACCCTGCCAACCGAGGTAGACAATCCCCTTGACTACTGGGCAACGAAACTTGACCTTTGGCCCCAACTAGCTGAATTTGCCCTTGAAAGGCTGTCATGCCCGGCCAGTAGCGTGGCATCGGAGCGCGTGTTTAGTGCGGCAGGAGGTATTGTAACTCCGCGGAGGACACGACTGTCCACCCAAAGTGTGGAGAGACTCACGTTTGTGAAAATGAATCAGGCGTGGATTAGTCTGGATTTCAAACCACCAGTTCCTGACACAACTGACTAAATCCGCCATGAATCATTCCCCTGCCATGTGCCACTTTCAGGTCTACTCACACTGCTGGTGTGTTCCATTTTTTGTCATAGGGTGCTGGCAGATTACGGGCCTCCCATAGCTGCTGCCAGGCCCCTAATCTGCCATGGGCCCCTATACCGCCTCCTCATGCTGCTGCCAGGTCCAGAGTCTCTCATGGGTCCCTGTACGGCCTCCCATTGCTGCTGTCTCCATCGCCACACTCTGCCATGTGCCACTTTCAGGTCTCCTCACACACTGCTGGTGTGTTGAATTTTTTGACATAGGGTGCTGGCAGATTACGGGCCTCCCATAGCTGCTGCCAGGCCCCTAATCTGCCATGGGCCCCTATACCGCCTCCTCATGCTGCTGCCAGGTCCAGAGTCTCTCATGGGTCCCTGTACGGCCTCCCATTGCTGCTGTCTCCATCGCCACACTCTGCCATGTGCCACTTTCAGGTCTCCTCACACACTGCTGGTGTGTTCAATTTTTTGACATAGGGTGCTGGCAGATTACGGGCCTCCTATAGCTGCTGCCAGGCCCCTAATCTGCCATGGGCTCCTATACCGCCTCCTCATGCTGCTGCCAGGTCCAGAGTCTCTCATGGGTCCCTGTACGGCCTCCCATTGCTGCTGTCTCCATCGCCACACTCTGCCATGTGCCACTTTCAGGTCTCCTCACACTGCTGGTGTGTTCCATTTTTTGTCATAGGGTGCTGGCAGATTATGGGCCTCCTATAGCTGCTGCCAGGCCCCTAATCTGCCATGGGCCCCTATACCGCCTCCTCATGCTGCTGCCAAGTCCAGAGTCTGTCATGGGTCCCTGTACGGCCTCCCATTGCTGCTGTCTCCATCGCCACACTCTGCCATGTGCCACTTTCAGGTCTCCTCACACACTGCTGGTGTGTTGAATTTTTTGACATAGGGTGCTGGCAGATTACGGGCCTCCCATAGCTGCTGCCAGGCCCCTAATCTGCCATGGGCCCCTGTACCGCCTCCTCATGCTGCTGCCAGGTCCACAGTGTCTCATGCCATGTGCCACTTTCAGGTCTCCTCACACTGCTGGTGTGTTCAATTTTTTGACATAGGGTGATGGCAGATTACGGGCCTCCTATAGCTGCTGCCAGGCCCCTAATCTGCCATGGGCCCCTATACCGCCTCCTCATGCTGCTGCCAGGTCCAGAGTCTCTCATGGGTCCCTGTACAGCCTCCCATTGCTGCTGTCTCCATCGCCACACTCTGCCATGTGCCACTTTCAGGTCTCCTCACACACTGCTGGTGTGTTCAATTTTTTGACATAGGGTGCTGGCAGATTACGGGCCTCCCATAGCTGCTGCCAGGCCCCTAATCTGCCATGGGCCCCTATACCGCCTCCTCATGCTGCTGCCAGGTCCAGAGTCTCTCATGGGTCCCTGTACGGCCTCCCATTGCTGCTGTCTCCATCGCCACACTCTGCCATGTGCCACTTTCAGGTCTCCTCACACACTGCTGGTGTGTTCAATTTTTTGACATAGGGTGCTGGCAGATTACGGGCCTCCTATAGCTGCTGCCAGGCCCCTAATCTGCCATGGGCTCCTATACCGCCTCCTCATGCTGCTGCCAGGTCCAGAGTCTCTCATGGGTCCCTGTACGGCCTCCCATTGCTGCTGTCTCCATCGCCACACTCTGCCATGTGCCACTTTCAGGTCTCCTCACACTGCTGGTGTGTTCCATTTTTTGTCATAGGGTGCTGGCAGATTATGGGCCTCCTATAGCTGCTGCCAGGCCCCTAATCTGCCATGGGCCCCTATACCTCCTCCTCATGCTGCTGCCAAGTCCAGAGTCTGTCATGGGTCCCTGTACGGCCTCCCATTGCTGCTGTCTCCATCGCCACACTCTGCCATGTGCCACTTTCAGGTCTCCTCACACACTGCTGGTGTGTTGAATTTTTTGACATAGGGTGCTGGCAGATTACGGGCCTCCCATAGCTGCTGCCAGGCCCCTAATCTGCCATGGGCCCCTGTACCGCCTCCTCATGCTGCTGCCAGGTCCACAGTGTCTCATGCCATGTGCCACTTTCAGGTCTCCTCACACTGCTGGTGTGTTCAATTTTTTGACATAGGGTGCTGGCAGATTACGGGCCTCCTATAGCTGCTGCCAGGCCCCTAATCTGCCATGGGCCCCTATACCGCCTCCTCATGCTGCTGCCAGGTCCAGAGTCTCTCATGGGTCCCTGTACAGCCTCCCATTGCTGCTGTCTCCATCGCCACACTCTGCCATGTGCCACTTTCAGGTCTCCTCACACACTGCTGGTGTGTTCAATTATTTGACATAGGGTGCTGGCAGATTACGGGCCTCCCATAGCTGCTGCCAGGCCCCTAATCTGCCATGGGCTCCTGTACCGCCTCCTCATGCTGCTGCCAGGTCCACAGTGTCTCATGCCATGTGCCACTTTCAGGTCTCCTCACACTGCTGGTGTGTTCAATTTTTTGACATAGGGTGCTGGCAGATTACGGGCCTCCTATAGCTGCTGCCAGGCCCCTAATCTGCCATGGGCCCCTATACCGCCTCCTCATGCTGCTGCCAGGTCCAGAGTCTCTCATGGGTCCCTGTACGGCCTCCCATTGCTGCTGTCTCCATCGCCACACTCTGTCATGTGCCACTTTCAGGTCTCCTCACACACTGCTGGTGTGTTCAATTTTTTGACATAGGGTGCTGGCAGATTACGGGCCTCCCATAGCTGCTGCCAGGCCCCTAATCTGCCATGGGCCCCTGTACCGCCTCCTCATGCTGCTGCCAGGTCCACAGTGTCTCATGCCATGTGCCACTTTCAGGTCTCCTCACACTGCTGGTGTGTTCAATTTTTTGACATAGGGTGCTGGCAGATTACGGGCCTCCTATAGCTGCTGCCAGGCCCCTAATCTGCCATGGGCCCCTATACCGCCTCCTCATGATGCTGCCAGGTCCAGAGTCTCTCATGGGTCCCTGTACGGCCTCCCATTGCTGCTGTCTCCATCGCCACACTCTGCCATGTGCCACTTTCAGGTCTCCTCACACACTGCTGGTGTGTTCAATTTTTTGACATAGGGTGCTGGCAGATCACGGGCCTCCCATAGCTGCTGCCAGGCCCCTAATCTGCCATGGGCCCCTGTACCGCCTCCTCATGCTGCTGCCAGGTCCACAGTGTCTCATGCCATGTGCCACTTTCAGGTCTCCTCACACTGCTGGTGTGTTGAATTTTTTGACATAGGGTGCTGGCAGATTACGGGCCTCCCATAGCTGCTGCCAGGCCCCTAATCTTCCATGGGCCCCTATACCGCCTCCTCATGCTGCTGCCAAGTCCAGAGTCTGTCATGGGTCCCTGTACGGCCTCCCATTGCTGCTGTCTCCATCGCCACACTCTGCCATGTGCCACTTTCAGGTCTCCTCACACACTGCTGGTGTGTTCAATTTTTTGACATAGGGTGCTGGCAGATTACGGGCCTCCCATAGCTGCTGCCAGGCCCCTAATCTGCCATGGGCCCCTGTACCGCCTCCTCATGCTGCTGCCAGGTCCACAGTGTCTCATGCCATGTGCCACTTTCAGGTCTCCTCACACTGCTGGTGTGTTGAATTTTTTGACATAGGGTGCTGGCAGATTACGGGCCTCCCATAGCTGCTGCCAGGCCCCTAATCTGCCATGGGCCCCTATACCGCCTCCTCATGCTGCTGCCAAGTCCAGAGTCTGTCATGGGTCCCTGTACGGCCTCCCATTGCTGCTGTCTCCATCGCCACACTCTGCCATGTGCCACTTTCAGGTCTCCTCACACACTGCTGGTGTGTTGAATTTTTTGACATAGGGTGCTGGCAGATTACGGGCCTCCCATAGCTGCTGAAAGGCCCCTAATCTGCCATGGGCCCCTGTACCGCCTCCTCATGCTGCTGCCAGGTCCACAGTGTCTCATGCCATGTGCCACTTTCAGGTCTCCTCACACTGCTGGTGTGTTGAATTTTTTGACATAGGGTGCTGGCAGATTACGGGCCTCCCATAGCTGCTGCCAGGCCCCTAATCTGCCATGGGCCCCTATACCGCCTCCTCATGCTGCTGCCAAGTCCAGAGTCTGTCATGGGTCCCTGTACGGCCTCCCATTGCTGCTGTCTCCATCGCCACATTCTGCCATGTGCCACTTTCAGGTCTCCTCACACTGCTGGTGTGTTGAATTTTTTGACATTGGGTGCTGGCAGATTACGGGCCTCCCATAGCTGCTGCCAGTCCCCTAATCTGCCATGGCCCCTATACCGCCTCCTCATGCTGGTGCCAGGTCCACAGTGTCTCATGCCATGTGCCACTTTCAGGTCTCCTCACACTGCTGGTGTGTTCAATTTTTTGACATAGGGTGCTGGCAGATTACGGGCCTCCTATAGCTGCTGCCAGGCCCCTAATCTGCCATGGGCCCCTATACCGCCTCCTCATGCTGCTGCCAGGTCCAGAGTCTCTCATGGGTCCCTGTACGGCCTCCCATTGCTGCTGTCTCCATCGCCACACTCTGCCATGTGCCACTTTCAGGTCTCCTCACACACTGCTGGTGTGTTGAATTTTTTGACATAGGGTGCTGGCAGATTACGGGCCTCCCATTGCTGCTGCCAGGCCCGTAATCTGCCATGGGCCCCCGTACCGACTCCTCATGCTGTGACGTTGCAACAAGGTGGAATTCAACCCTACATATGTTAGACCGCCTTTACGAACAGCAAAAGGCCATCACAGATTTCCTGATGTTAAAAGCGGATAAAGGTACTCCCTGTGTAACTTAGATGTCAGCCATTGGCAGCTCATGCGTGACACCTGCACTTGCTCAGGCCCTTTGAGGAGGCCACGCTATTCGTGAGTCGGCAGGACTATGGGATGAACGACGTCATTCCTCTGTTGCACGTCCTGGAACAAATGCTGTTAACAATGGCTGGTCAGGGTGCGGTAGACGTGGCGCACAGATCTCAACGCCACATGACCCCTGTGGGGGCAGGACAGGAAGAAGAGGAGGAGGTAGAGGAGGACATTGGTGCTCAGGAATTATTGAGTGAAATGGGTGGTTTTTCCACTCAGCGGACAGGAGTGGAGGAGCAGGAGCATCTGGTAGAGGAGGAGGAAGAGGAGACAGAGGACCCAGACGCACCGTGGCAGTATGCTGTGGAGATGGAGGCAGGGAGTCCCTCGCATTCCTTGGCACAAATGGCCCATAGCATGCTCGCTTGCTTGCGTACCGACAGCCGAATAATAACCATCAGACAGAGGGATGACTTTTGGCTGTCCACCTTGTTGGACCCTCGCTACCGTTCAAAAATGGTGGCCTTTTTCACACCTGCTGAGAGGGAGGCCAAAATAACGTACTATAAAAACCACCTATGTAGTCAGCTGGTCTCTGCCTGTCTGCGCCAACGTCCATCCTCAGACACTGTGGGCCCTGTGCGCTCGCGTTCCGCTGCCATGGCAGCAGGGGAGGGGTGGGGTGGTAGGAGCAGTGGCAGCTCCACCAGCAGCAGCTGCCTCAGTCTGCAGTCGATGATGAGTAGCTTTCTTCACCAGCGCAGTGAGGAAACTACTAACCAGCCGCAGCAGCAGCAGCAGCAGCAGCAGCAGCAGCAGCATCAGGTGGACCTGGAGCAGGACCTCAAACAACAGGCTTAGGCCTACTTGGACAGCACCCTGCCAACCGAGGTAGACAATCCCCTTGACTACTGGGCAATGAAACTTGACCTTTGGCCCCAACTAGCTGAATTTGCCCTTGAAAGGCTGTCATGCCCAGCCAGTAGCGTGGCATCGGAGCGCGTGTTTAGTGCGGCAGGAGGTATTGCAACTCCGCGGAGGACACGACTGTCCACCCAAAGTGTGGAGAGACTCACGTTTGTGAAAATGAATCAGGCGTGGATTAGTCTGGATTTCAAACCACCAGTTCCTGACACAACTGACTAAATCCGCCATGAATCATGCCCCAAACATGTGCCACTTTCAGGTCTCCTCACACTGCTGGTGTGTTCCATTTTTTGTCATAGGGTGCTGGCAGATTACGGGCCTCCCATAGCTGCTGCCAGGCCCCTAATCTGCCATGGGCCCCTATACCGCCTCCTCATGCTGCTGCCAAGTCCAGAGTCTCTCATGGGTCCCTGTACGGCCTCCCATTGCTGCTGTCTCCATCGCCACACTCTGCCATGTGCCACTTTCAGGTCTCCTCACACTGCTGGTGGGTTCCATTTTTTGTCATAGGGTGCTGGCAGATTACGGGCCTCCCATAGCTGCTGCCAGGCCCCTAATCTGCTATGGGCCCCTATACCGCCTCCTCATGCTGCTGCCAGGTCCAGAGTCTCTCATGGGTCCCTGTACGGCCTCCCATTGCTGCTGTCTCCATCGCCACACTCTGCCATGTGCCACTTTCAGGTCTCCTCACACTGCTGGTGGGTTCCATTTTTTGTCATAGGGTGCTGGCAGATTACGGGCCTCCCATAGCTGCTGCCAGGCCCCTAATCTGCCATGGGCCCCCGTACCGACTCCTCATGCTGCTGCCAGGCCCGTAATCTGTCATGGGCCCCTGTTGTCGCTTGTTGGCATATTCCGCTCGTTCAGATGCTCCTTCTCCTGCTACTCCTCTTCACGGATTCCGTCAGCAGTCTTTCTTGGAATCCGTTTCCAAGAGACAACAGTTTGCGAGCACGCACCCGACGGTGCAGAAGCTGAACGTCCTCCTGTCCAAGTTGCTGCTGCCAGGCTCGTAATCTGTCATGCGCCCCTGTACCGCCTCCTCATGCTGCTGCCAGGTCCAGAGTGTGTCATGGGTCCCTGTACGGCCTCCCATTGCTGCTGCCAGGCCCGTAATCTGCCATGGGCCCCCGTACCAACTCCTCATGCTGCTGCCAGGCCCGTAATCTGTCATGGGCCCCTGTACCGCCTCCTCATGCTGCTGCCAGGTCCAGAGTGTGTCATGGGTCCCTGTACGGCCTCCCATTGCTGCTGTCTCCATTGCCACACTCTGCCATGTGCCACTTTCAGGTCTCCTCACACTGCTGGTGGTTTCCATTTTTGTCATAGGGTGCTGTATGGCCTCCCATTGCTGCTGCCTCCACCGCCACACTGTGGCTCCACACTCTGGTTTTGGCCCCGTGACTGCCCAAATGAGTGAAGTGTGCGGTGATTCTAAGATCGACGGCACTCATCTGCATGTCATACTGACTGTCAGTATTATTTCTCTTCCCCAGCAGACTCCAAGGGCATTTAAATTAAAGGTACAGTGTTCTGCACTAATATAAAGTCTCTCTGAAGCCTAGAAACACCCTTTTATAAGTTAAATTCGCAGCGAATATATTCGACTCGAATCAAAATTTTTCCACGAATTCGCCGAATCAGTCGAATCGAATTTTTGAATACTTCGCTCATCTCTACTGGTAATCCTGCTTGTTTATTTGAACATGGAAACAAAATAAAATTGTCATAAACGCTGTGGCCAGCCTTAAACCTGAACTGTTGTGTGGGCTCTCAGTACTTGCAGAAAACACCACTTTTGAGGCTGTGTACCCTAGAGAAAGCAAGGCCACTATTATTACATTTGTGTAGAAACTGTTTTCCTATGACATAGTCCATCATCACGTCTGTTTCACTGAGAAAGGCACCTTTATAAACTCTACAGCATCAAGGTACTCATGGACATTATGGCAGTCACTCAATACAAATGCAACTAACCTGCAGATACTACTTACCATTAGATCCTAGATTGGCTGGAAAGCACTTTTCTGACTGCTGTTTTTACTCTGTGTACACCCTTTTCTCCTCTCTCCATAGGCATAAACATGGTTCTTGGTTTAATCTGTGAGCATTTAGTGACCAAAACACCTAGGTCCAAGTCAGATCTGAATTTGTTTGGCTTGGTCTACTTAAGTGCTCACTTTAAGTGTCGTAAGGAATCAATAAAGAGCC
The DNA here is from genome assembly GCF_062004578.1 of Staurois parvus. Classification (NCBI taxonomy): domain Eukaryota; kingdom Metazoa; phylum Chordata; class Amphibia; order Anura; family Ranidae; genus Staurois; species Staurois parvus. The sequence continues at coordinate 2,537,437 of NW_028318057.1, forward strand.
AACAAATGTATTTAAATATAGACTTGTGTACCTTTTTCTTTCTGGTAGGCAGGCATAATTCTGTAAATCTCCATGACAGCGTATGTGACTTTTAACTGTAATGCTTTTAATAGATGAATGCCATCTACATGTTTATGATAGTATGTGATGTTCACAGTTTATGTCTTGTAACAATCAGCGCTTATCTGTTATTTAGAAACTCTTTATTATCTACGTTGAGTCATTCAAAAATCCTTTCCAGGTTGTGGAAACTGACAGTGTCCATATACATCCACATGCTCAAAGCTTTAGAAAGCATGCTCTGTGGTGAATGTCTTGAGCAGCAACAGAGGGTGAAATGAGCCACTGTATGAAAAAGAAATAAACCGCTCCTCTAGAAACAAATTACAGACCAAATGACCCTCACTCAGCTGTGACATCTGGTTACAAAAACAGAAACCGCAGAGGGGATAACACACTTTCTGTTTCACTATTTCTCGCCCTGTAACCAGCCCCAGATGGGCAAGTAAACAGCCTTATTGCCCTTTAATCGGAACAGGCTGTCTGTGTACTTTGCACTTCATCCTGCAAGTTACTGTGCAACATATGTCTGTTCTGATGCCACACTGTTGTCTGTGAACAGAACAGATATTACAGACACTCATAGTCCTTTTTTATGCCATTACCACATGATCAGCCCATCCAAAAGCAATATTTTACATCTAGGTAGATTTTGGTGTTCTGAGTTACCCACTAGCTTCTTATGTATCTCAGACTCCAGTGGTGAGATTTTCCCATGTTCTCTGTCTCCTTTACAAAGTCTTGGCAAAGGTGTAAAAATTTTGATTTCCCAATACAATTCTGAGAATTCACCACAGGAGCTTTACATCTTTATCTTAATTTGTAATTATGCATGTAATAGGGACTTACACAGCAAGATCCCTCTGCCAGCATTCCCACCTCTTTTCCTACCCACCATGAAATTGTCTTGCCTATTCTACATCAAGGTTGTTCCAACTCTTCCTATTGTATTCTCTATATTGTAAAATGAATTGCTAAGCCTGGTGTTCAGATCTGGAAAATCCAGAGCAAATATCCCCCCCCCCGGATTACCTGAGAGACATTTGAAATGTGTTCAGAAATATCCCAGTTTTAATTCATATGTAAAAAAAGGTCTAGGCATTCTGGGGGGCAAGGCACCCACCTTATCAGGAGAATAAACATATGAGGTGTGTTCAGAAAGTAATGAGGATTGATATTTTAAAAATTATTTTACTGAAAAATTTTATAATTGAAAATTGTCTCCTTCAAAGTATGCACCTTGTGAGTGTACACAATGCTCCCAGAGATTCTTCCATTTTTCATAGCATCCCTGGAAATCTTCAAGTGGGGTGGCATTCAGGGCCTGCGTCGTGGACATTATCCACACTACCAAAATGGTGTCCATTCAAACCCTTTTTCATCTTTGGGAATATGAAAAAGTTGCAAGGAGCCAACTCGGGGCAGTAGGGTGAATGGGAACGCACTGTGATGTGTTTTTCAGTCAAAAACTCTCTGACAGCCAAAGCACTGTGACTTGGTGCTTTGTCGTGATGAAGGATCTCAGGACACACACGAAAAACTCTTTGTCTCAAGAACCAAGAACTTCCAAGTAAAATCTTTGATTCACATTTTGACCAGTAGGTACAAATTTCTTATTGACAATTCCACATCAATCAAAAAGAAAACAATGACCATTGAGTTGAATTTTGATTTGCTCATTCGAGCTTTCTTGGGTCGAGGTGACATGGGTGTGTGCCATTCTGAATTTTGTTTCGTCATCTCGGGATCATACTCAAACCCGGGCTTTCTTTCCAAACAGGCCAACAGGTCTTAGAAAATGAGTTGATGGTGTTCCTTCTGATCAGGTCACTAGTTCTTTGGAACATGTTTTGTACACACTTTTCTAATGTTCAAATATTGAGTCACAATTTCATGAACAATTGACATGGTAATTCCTGTTTCCTTTGATGAAGAGGGGCGTCTTGATCGTTCTTCATCTTCAACACCTTCTCGTCCTTTCTTGAAGGCATTCTACCATTGGTACACATGTGCAGATGATAGCGCAGCTTCTCCATAAGCTTTCCTCACCAAAGTTTCTGATGCACTTTTACCCAGTTTCACCAAAATGTTATCGCTTTCCGCTGTTCCAAACTCGCTTGCATTTTTCTTAATACAAGGCACTTAAACAGAGTGTCACAAAAAAGAATGTCTCAGCTCTGACAGGGCTGGAATGCAACTGATCAGTGTTCTAACGTATACCTGGCACCCCACCCTAAGTGACCTTGGCCAGCTTCTCCCTTCACAGAGCCCTTCTTGAGCATACGAACTTCATTCTCATATATATATCTATTCCTGACACATTCCTGATATATTTTAAGTCAATATAGACAATTTATTTGTTTGTTTTCATTTCTTTGAAAGTTCACAAGGATCCTTCAATGTTCCTTGGATGTGTCTTAGACTGTGATAGAAAAAAAACTTAATAATTCTTTATGATTATAAAATAATAATAACCTGGTGCTATGAAGATGCCACACTTACAACCAGTACAACAAAATACAAAAAACAATGCATTGTTTCTTAGTTAATATTCTGCTGATGGGTGCCATACCTACTTTCTAACAGGTGTTCCCATAATCTATCTCACTAACAGTGAGCTAATTTATAAGGGTACCCACTCACACCACAAAGACTGAGCCACCTCACTTCAGTTGTATTTACTTACTGCAAAGATTGTAACTATCCCTCTTTAGGACTGACAATTGCTATATTGGAAAAAAAATCCCCATGTTCCTCTTGCCTCCACAAGTGTCTCTATTTGGCCTGACACAGAGATTTATACAACTAACTGTACTAATTTAAACGGAACTAAATCATAAATTCATGCATGCTCAGTGTATATTCTTTTAGGTGGTTGCGAACTGGCAGGTAAGTGTATTTTATTGCTGAAGAGACATTGAATGTCTCTTCTGCAATACGATGCCTATCTGTTTGCACTTTTAATTTTTAATCTTCAGTTCCACTTTAAGGTGTACGTAAACCCTATTTATAAAAAATTTAAAATATGATGCCAAAAGAAACTAAAAGAAAACACCCCACAGAGCACTTAAATCAATAATAGGTCATAGTGACATAAACATAATAAATCTATAGTGATGAAATAAATTCAGCCAATAAATATGTACAGTGGGGATCGAAAGTTTGGGCACCCCAGCTAAAAATTTGTATTAATGTGCATAAAGAAGCCAAGGAAAGATGGAAAAATCTCCAAAAGGCATCAAATTACAGATTAGACATTCTTATCATATGTCAACAAAAGTTAGATTTTATTTCCATCATTTACACTTTCAAAATAACAGAAAACAAAAAAATGGCTTCTGCAAAAGTTTGGGCACCCTGCAGAGTTAATATCTTGTACTGCCCCCTTTGGCAAGTATCACAGCTTGTAAACGCTTTTTGTAGCCAGCCAAGAGTCTTTCAATTCTTGTTTGAGGTATCTTTGCCCATTCTTCCTTACAAAAGTCTTCCAGTTCTTTGAGATTTCTGGGCTGTCTGTCAAACACTGCTCTTTTAAGGTCTATCCATAGATTTTCAATGATGTTGAGGTCAGGAGATTGTGAAGGCCATGGCAAAACCTTCAGTTTACGCCTCTTGATGTAATCCCCCGTGGATTTCGAGGTGTGTTTAGGATCATTATCCATTTGTAGAAGCCATCCTCTCTTTAACTTCAGCTTTTTCACAGATGGCATCAAGTTACCATCCAAAATTTGCTGAAATTTTATTGAATCCATTTTTCCTTCTGCTCGTGAGATGTTCCCTGTGCCACTGGCTGCAACACAACCCCAAAGCATGATTGATCCAACCCCATGCTTAACAGTTGGACAGAGGTTCTTTTCATTAAATTCTGTGCCCCTTCTTCTCCAAACGTACCTTTGCTCATTCCGGCCAAAAAGTTCACTTTTAACCTCATCGGTCCACAGAACTTGTTTCCAAAATGCATCAGGCTTGTCTATATGTTCATTTGCAAAGTTCAAACAATGATTTTTGTGGTGAGGACGTAGAAGAGGTTTTCTTCTGATGACTCTTCCATGAAGACCATATTTGTACAAGTATCTCTTTATAGTGGAATAGTGTACCACAACTCCAGTGTCTGCCAGATCTTTCTGGAGGGATCGTGCAGTCAAATGTGGGTTTTGAATTGTTTTTCTCACAATCCTGCGAGCTGTTCTGTCTGATATTTTTCTTGGTCTTCCAGATCTTGCTTTAACTTCCACTGTTCCTGATGACTGCCATTTCTTAATTACATTCCGAACAGAGGATATTGACATCTGAAAACGCTTTGCTATCTTCTTATAGCCTTCTCCAGCTTTGTGAGCGTCAACTATTTTCAGTTTCAGTTTTCTAGACAACTGCTTAGAAGAACCCATGGTGCTGATTGTTGGGGCAAGGTCAGATGAGCCTGGGCATTTAAAACCTTTGAGATTGACATCACCTGGTCTTCCCAGACGTTGATTGAGAACAATCCATGACACTGGCAGGTCTCAGCTTTGCAAAGGGGGCAGTGCATGCTATAAATTCTGCAGGGTGCCCAAACATTTGCAGACGCAATTTTTTTGTTTTCTGTTATTTTGAAAGTGTAAATGATGGAAATAAAATCTAACTTTTGTTGAGATATTATAAGAATGTCTAATCTGTAATTTGATGCCTTTTGGAGATTTTTCCATCTTTCCTTGGCTTCTTTATGCACATTAATACAAATTTTTAGCTGGGGTGCCCAAACTTTCGATCCATACTGTACAAATGACTGACAAATAAATAATCAAAAAATAATTTGCATAATAAATAAATCAGCGACACAGTGAAATAATCAAACTGACTGCAAAGTGCTAAATAGTGACAAATGACTTAAATGTGCCAAAAAATTCAAAGTTAAATCACATAAATGGTGTAAAGTCCCAATATGTACAAGAACAGAATCTTCAATACACTGTGAATCCACCAGTGACCACCGCTTGTGCTGCTCCAACCAGCTAGAATATGCACTCATCTCCAACTCTGACCCATAAAGGGTCATCCACGCTTTAAATGAATGTACTCAGCAGTGTTAACCTCAAATGTCCCCTTTGTGATGTATCAAAGGAATCTTCTTATATGGACCATACTCCAACTCTGACCCATAAAGGGTCATACACGCTTTAAATGAACGTACTTAGTGGTGTTAGCCTCAAATGTCCCATATACAGTCAGGTCCATAAATATTGGGACATGGACACAATTCATTTTTGGCTCTATACACCACCACAATGGATTTGAAATGAAATGAACAAGATGTGCTTTAACTGCAGACTGTCTGCTTTAATTTGAGGGTATTTACATCCAAATCAGGTGAACGGTGTAGGAATAACAACAGTTTGCATATGTGCCTCCCACTTGTTAAGGGATCAAAAGTAATGGGACAATTGGCTTCTCAGCTGTTCCATGGCCAGGTGTGTGTTATTCCCTCATTATCCCAATTACAATGAGCAGATAAAAGGTCCAGAGTTCATTTCAAGTGTGCTATTTGCATTTGGAATCTGTTGCTGTCAACTCTCAAGATGAGATCCAAAGAGCTGTCACTATCAGTGAAGCAAGCCATCATTAGGCTGAAAAAACAAAACAAACCCATCAGAGAGATAGCAAAAACATTAGGCGCGTGGCCAAAACAACTGTTTGGAACAGTCTTAAAAAGAAGGAACGCACCGGTGAGCTCAGCAACACCAAAAGACCTGAAAGACCACGGAAAACAACTGTGGTGGATGACCGAAGAATTCTTTCCCTGGTGAAGAAAACACCCTTCACAACAGTTGGCCAGATCAAGAACACTCTCCAGGAGGTAGGTGTATGTGTGTCAAAGTCAACAATCAAGAGAAGACTTCACCAGAATGAATACAGAGGGTTCACCACAAGATGGAAACCATTGGTGAGCCTCAAAAACAGGAAGGCCAGATTAGAGTTTGCCAAACGACATCTAAAAAAGCCTTCACAGTTCTGGAACAACATCCTATGGACAGATGAGATCAAGATCAACTTGTACCAGAGTGATGGGAAGAGAAGAGTATGGAGAAGGAAAGGAACTGCTCATGATCCTAAGCATACCACCTCATCAGTGAAGCATGGTGGTGGTAGTGTCATGGCGTGGGCATGTATGGCTGCCAATGGAACTGGTTCTCTTGTATTTATTGATGATGTGACTGCTGACAAAAGCAGCAGGATGAATTCTGAAGTGTTTCGGGAATATTATCTGCTCATATTCAGCCAAATGCTTCAGAACTCATTGGACGCCGCTTCACAGTGCAGATGGGCAATGACCCAAAGCATACTGCAAAAGCAACCAAAGAGTTTTTTAAGGGAAAGAAGTGGAATGTTATGCAATGGCCAAGTCAATCACCTAACCTAAATCCGATTGAGCATGCATTTCACTTGCTGAAGACAAAACTGAAGGGAAAATGCCCCAAGAACAAGCAGGAACTGAAGACAGTTGCAGTAGAGGCCTGGCAGAGCATCACCAGGGATGAAACCCAGCGTCTGGTGATGTCTATGCGTTCCAGACTTTAGGCTGTAATTAACTGCAAAGGATTTGCAACCAAGTATTAAAAAGTGAAAGTTGGATTTATGATTATTATTATGTCCCATTACTTTTGGTCCTGTCAGGAATGGACTAGCCAGCAATGGTGGGACTCACCTGCCTTTTGATCTGCAGTACCAGGGCTGGCCAGCGGATGCTCCCAGCAATCAGAGACTCAACTTTGCAGCCAGCTAACACCTGGAACTGATTATGCTGGGGTATTTAAGGGATGGCCAGACTTGCAGACTCTGCCTTGGTGTTGTGTTTCTCTTGGGCCCTGTATCCTGTTCCTGCTCTCTGTTCCTGTCTGATTCTCTGCTACCTGTTCTGATCCCTGGCTTGTCTGACCATCCCTCTGCCTGACCCTCTGTACTACGCTGCCTGCTACCTGTTCTGATCCCTGGCTTGTGACCCTGACCATCCCTCTGCCTGACCCTCTGTACTACGCTGCTAGCTACCTGCTGAACCTGGCCTGTGACCCCGACCAATCTCCGCTTGCTCCCCCTGTACCTACCTGCCCAATTGATATTGACCCGGCCTGCCTGACGACGCTTGCTTGTATGTACTGTTATCTGTGGGTGGTTGGTTTGGTTTGTTTGCACTGTATTATGTTTAGTATTGCACTGCGTTTATGTTTGTATTGTTAGTGTTAATAAACTATATTGTTTATCACATATCTGAAGTCTGCGTTTCCCTGCGTCAGTCACACACCTCTGGTCACACATGGGAGCCCTGACAGGTCCCTTAACAAGTGGGAGGCACATATGCAAGCTGTTGTAATTCCTACACCGTTCACCCGATTTGGATGTAAATACCCTCAAATTAAAGCTGGCAGTCTGCAGTTAAAGCACATCTTGTTCGTTTCATTTCAAATCCATTGTGGTGGTGTATAGAGCCAAAAATGTTAGAATTGTGTCGATGTCCCAATATTTATGGACCTGACTGTAAATGACAGGAAGGCTATGTGAGTGCATGGAAGCCAAACACCCCACAGCCATGTGGATGTTGCCAGCTACTGCCAAGGGCCTTTTACGGAGCTGTACTCCAGATGAGGTAGTTTAACACCCAAAAGAATCAGCTGTAGTCACCCTGACTCAAGTTAGAGTCTAAATGGACTGTGAGCTAGATGTAAAAGGCCTTGTAGGCCACGCTAAGTGTTCTCTGACGTGAGTACTAGTACACTAGAGTAACATCTGTGAGTGTGCCTGGCTAGGTGAAGCTATGGAGTGGGACATATAGTGAGAATGGCATACTACAGAAAGTGCCTTTGGTAATCTTGGCTGACAGAGCAGGATGCTTCACCTTGTTAATCTCAGTTTGAATAGAGCAGAAGGCAACAGATCTAGCATACAGTAAGATTGGTCCCAACACTGTAGTGCTCCTAAGGAAAGGAGAGAAGAGATGAAAAGGGAAGCTGGCTTAAAGGGTTACTAAATCCAGGACCCTGCATTCACTATACCTGGTCTCCCAAAGTACACAGAACATGGAAAAGCAATAATTTTAGAAAATATAAACTGCTAAATACCTTTTTTCATCAGTAGTTAGAGCAGTCTTGTGACTTCTATCAGTGTTCAGTGGAGCACATGTTAAAGCTTTTAGGAGGAGTTTTAATTTTGCTCTTAAAGGATTCAGAACCCCTGACCTCTGTCTGGACAGTGCTGATTTGCCTTTTGCTGATCACATGCACTCTCTCAAGAAAAAAAAAAAAAAACGCTCTAGCAATACACACCAAATTGAGCATGTGCAGAGTGACTAAACACGATATGTCCTATCAGGAGATAAGAGGGGGACACTGGATGAAGAGGAGGATCAGAGAAATCAGGATCAAATAGCATTTTTACACAATGCAGAGGATTACCCCTTAGGTTCCACAGTGAGTATAACAAGCATGCTTTACTGCATATACACACTGATTTTACTGTTGTAGGTTTAGTAACACTTTAAATTATGTGCTAAACAAAAACGGCTCAAAAACAAAATTCACACGGTTCAACACCCAACCTCACGTACCCCACTGACCAACCCGCAAGACATAGCTAATGTGTTTGCATGTTACTATCAAACCCTATACAACATAAAAGACGATCCAAACACGACCCAACCAACAACCCCGACGATTGAAAATTTTCTACAACATACCAATCTCCCTTCTCTTACACCTTCCCAATTAGCTTCCATATCTGCCGATTTCGCCTACTGAGATCGAGAAAACCATAAACAAGCTCCCCCTGAACAAATCACCAGGTAATGACGGTTTCACCAATGAATATTATAAGACGTTTGCACCCCACCTAAAGCCACACCTCTCGGTTCTTTATAACTTTGTTGCCTCTAAAGGGGAATTTCCCTCTGATATGCTACAATCAATAGTTACTACGATCCCGAAACCAGGTAAAGACTCCCAATTAGTTCAAAACTATAGACCAATTTCTCTGCTTAACACGGATCTAAAAATATATGCCAAGATAATAGCTCAACGACTACTTCCATATCTTCCCACCCTAATCCACTCTGACCAAGTAGGATTCATACCAGGCAGACAGGCCCCTGACGCGACTCGACGAATCATATCACTATTACACCACCTTGAAACTGATAATCAACCCTCACTCCTCCTATCACTTGACGCAGAAAAAGCATTTGACCGCATTCACTGGCAATTCATGACGCTTACCCTCCAAAAATTTGGAATTACGGATTGGATGTTGTCTGCAATTTTATCCCTATACTCCAAACCCTCCGCTAGAGTTCTCACCAACGGCACGCTCTCGCAACCGTTCCAAATCTCCAATGGTACTAGACAGGGATGCCCTCTTTCCCCCATAATCTTCGCTTTACTTACTGAACCACTGGCATCCAATCTCAGAAATGACCCCAGTTTCTCAGGAATCAAATTCCTTAAACATGAACACAAAATCAGTCTGTTTGCGGACGACATTATTCTAATGATCACAAACCCCTGTAAATCACTTACCTCGATACGCACCCACTTACAAAAATACGCAGACGTTTCATACTATAAACTCAACGAACCCAAGTCATCTATCTTAAACCCGTACACTCCTGCTCCACTCCAAAACCTGCTTACCAAACGATTCCCTTTTCAATGGGAAAAACATATTATCCCCTACCTGGGGATTAAACTGTCTGCCAACACTAATCAACTCTATGCAGCTAATTTTAAACCGCTACTAGATACAATCCCACAGGAGCTTAGAAACCTACGTACGGCTACTCTATCAATGCTAGGCAGAATAGCAACTATCAAAATGTGCATATTACCTAAAATATTATATATCTTCCGTGCGCTGCCCATTCCTATACCATCCTCCTTCTTTTCCTCACTTCAGAGAATTCTGAATAACTTTATATGGCTTTCCAAACGTCCGAGGTGTACTACAAACCTCCTGATCCGCCCGCCCTCCAGAGGGGGAGCAGGTCTTCCGCATCTAAAAACCTATTACCAAGCGGTCTTACTAGACCAGCTCTTCTACTGGTGGCACCCTACTCCAGACAAAACCTGGACGATCATGGAAACCTCCCTACACTCGCCAGGCACATTAAGAGACCTACTTTTCACACCCCATGTAGTTCAAACTAGACCCCTACATACACATCCATGTATCCAGGCCTCTATGATGGTTTGGCATGATTGTTTGACCTACACGCACTCACACAAAACTAACTTACGAATCCCTACCCCATTGTCATCCCTACATTTTTTTCCCCCCCAATTGAACTTGACATCTTGGCAAGCGTGCGGCATATATCATATCCAAGATCTTTACAATCTTCAAAAACCAGTCTCCTTTCAGACTCTCCAAGAGAGATTCCATCTCCCTGATAAAGAGCGATTCACCTTTATGCGAATAACACACTTGCTACATAAAACAAACATACCACTTGAAATAGACTTTCCCGCCACTGCCCACCATTTCCTACATAGAACTATCTATCCAAAGAAGGGGATATCCACGTTCTATACTTTGCTAATTGAAGCGCAATTCATAACCCAAACGTCCTCCCTGACTAACTGGGAGAGCAATTTACCTCTCCCAATATCCTCACAATCCTGGAAAGCAGCGTTTACTATCACATACAAAGCATCCAAGTGTAGTTCACATTGGGAATCATACCTGAAAATTCTCCACCAATGCTACCTGACCCCTGCCAAACTATCTATATACTACCCACAACAATCACAAGCCTGTTGGAGACAGTGTGGCGAAACTGGCTCACTTTTCCACTTGCTATGGTCGTGTAAATCCATTAAATCGTATTGGAATAAAGTATTCCAAATAATTTCTTCAATTATAGATTCACCAATGACCCCAAATCCTAATCTAGCCCTCCTTCACTTAACGATAGAAACATTCCCCATACGCTCACGCACTATTATAGTACATATCCTGGCAGCAGCAAAGATAAATATTACTAAATTATGGCGGTCTATGTCACCTCTCTTATTGTCCCGTCTCCTTGTGGATCTCAATCTACAATGTGAGATGGAACGAAGAACGGCTCTCCGAAACTCCACTTATCAAAAATTCATATTACAATGGTCCCGATGGTTAAAAATCCCAATTGCTCACTCACCTGATTACTAATCCCAACTCATACTGGATCTTATATCCGTAGCTTACTGGTGCCCCCTCCCTCCCCCCCATATTCTTCCTAACCCCTTTTTTTCCACCCCTACCTAGTTCCAATTGTGTTAAGTACTTCCACAAGGTTCAGGGAACGCGAGCATACCTCTCATGTAAGCATGATTATGACCAACAGGTCCCCGGCCGCGTGGTGAGGACCTACCACCTCCTCATTCAACTCATAGATTGTACACTTGTTATTGTGAACCTTGTATTACAATGTTTATACATGATGTTACCTTGTTTAAGATTCTGAAAATTTCAATAAAAACTAGTTGAAATAAATTATGTGCTGGCGTCCTGCTCCTCAGTGCCTACTACAGAAGGTTTACTCTTATGTATGGTAATGTGCACCGAAGAGTTCTGTCAGTATGTCAATGTGATGTTACGTGCCGCTGCCATCTTTGCAGAACATCAGTAAAGTGCAGAAAACATATTTCAAGCTTGGACATTCCTTTCTTATAAATATAAATGCTCATGGCCATGGATGTCATACATCCCAGGAAGCAGTGTGCTGCATCTCCTCCTCATATGCAAGCATGCTGCAGGTTCTGCCAGTGAATTGGCATAGACCTTGGGGCATGCACGAGATTTCTCAAACTGTCTCCTGGGATGTGCAAAGTAGACATCTTTGGAGGCAGTTTGCAAGATCTTTTGAATGCATAGAAGCACTGCAAGGGCCTGTGGCATGTATATATATATGTGGTTGCATACATTATCCGCATCTAGGCAAGGAAAGGACATGAATTTAAGAAAAAAAATATTTCTACTTAAATTTTTTTATTCGCAATTGTGTAAGAAGGAGGAGGGGGGGGGGCAGGGGAGACGACCTTAAGAAAAGGGGTATAAGTGCACTTTAAAGTAGAGAACAATATAAAATTACCCTGAAAATTTATCAACAGGTTTAGAAACACCCCAAAATTTAGCATGTTAGCACCTATCTTCATATTTTGATTTTTTTAATAGAAGTTCAACACAAACAAAAAATTGATGATACTTATCTGTACCCTAAGCATTGCAATATAGCAGATCCTGAAGCATAAAAGCTGCCTAGTCAGTGAGTTTGCCATTACCTTCTTGTTCCTGCAGCTGGAAAGTGTTTTTAATGTAACAGTAGATTTATGTCAGAGGAGATGACAAGTGTGTAGCCTCAGTCCACAATTTTGACAGGGAGGAGAGGATGCAGTTTCATTGTGTCTGCTGCTGTTCTTGCTCATGTCTGCAAAGGAATATAGCAACAAATTCTTCTGTGCTAAGTATTCTATATACAGCCCATTTTGAGCCCACATTCTACACAATAGGAATGTGAAGGAGAAGGGGAATGTTGGAGGTGTAGTTCTTTGCAGACTGAGCTGGTTTATTGGGCTGGAAGAAGAAAACTGCAGATACCACGTGGCACCCAGATGTGTTTGATTGCATGGTGCTATTTGCATGGCCATGAGCACAGGAACAGGGGACCTAATACATCCAGTGGCACCTTTGGGGGTAAACACTACATGTGGAAAAGTAAAGGCCTTTAAAATGTACAGTTCAGGTTTGAAGGGTACTGATTTCACAATGCTGGATTCAAAATAATGATCCCATTGTGAAAATCATGGGAGAAACATGGTCTGCCATTACTGAACATCTTTAAAAATGGTAATTGCTTGAATGTGATGCTAACCCCTCTGACTGCAATAACATCTGACTTTCTGGCCAGAACAATTAATATAAAAAGTATTGAAGCCAGAAGGTCAGCTTGACATCCAGGCAACTGGCATGCTTAGAAGGATAGGTCAATAATGATCACTAATATTCAACAATTAAAAACCATTTCCAGGAAACTTGAAAATTATCCTTTGCAGAGGGGCCATGCCCACACTGCAAGGCTTAATTACTTGTTTAGGTCTATGGGACTTGTTAAAGTAGATTTACTTAACCATACCTCCATGTTGCTAGACTGATCTCCACAGCTTCTTCTCCCCTATGCTCCAGTGGTCTAAGAGCCTGCCATCATCAAGAGCAAACAGGGTCCATGGCCCTGCATTGGACATGATGACGCTCAGGGACAGTCTATTATAGGAATGAGGGGAATGCCGGGTCATGTAAGTAAAAGAGCTTGTAATCTCCCCTAGACTAAGTAGAATTGACAATTTTCAAGTTTCCTGGAGATGGGCTTTAACATAGTTCCAAAACAGAATTCTGTGTGCTAGTGCAATGGGACAGGTCATCAGCCAGATAATCAGTGAGTAACTTCAACTCGCAGTTCACTAAACAGATGCAAAATAAGAATCAATAAGGCAAAACAGGGTCAGAAAGTACATGCATACACTGCAGAATATAACAAAACAATATAAAAGTTGCACAAACATATACACTTCTAAGCAATGTCTATGTGGTTCAATCAGTGTAACATGTAGCTCCACAGCACAGTCTCTATGAAAGCTCTAAAACAACAGATAGTCTAGCTGTGAATGACTACTTCAGTAAAACAGTTCATAGCAAAAACAGTTGTGTGATTACTAACATGATTTTTGCATCACTGAAGTCCAGAGTAGCTTGGGTAGCACAGAAGGAAAGCTGGAGAGATCCAAGACCCCAATGGAATAGAATACAGTGATAGCAATTGGTGAGGTGCTTCCCACAGTATGTAGGTCTTCCAGAGAATCTGCATGCTATTAGGCCATGGCCCAACTGCCCACACACAGGTTCTGACAGTGGAGGACTGCTCACCAGGCTACAGATCACTTGCTAAGCCACCTTTGCCTTATCAAGTGTGGCCTTTATGAGCTGCCAAGTGAGGGAATCAGAAAAACATATGTTCCCTGGGTGTGACATGAATGTACACATTTGAGTAGATAAGATGTGACCTGTAGAAATATGTAATCCTAAATGTAGTTGCATGCCTTGTCATTAAAGAAATATTCAGTCAGAGGTACTCAGACACAGATGGTCACCAATTAACATCTGAAAAGACTTCCAGCTTCCTCTGGATGTGACACCTAAGTGCCAATAAGATTTTTCTATAATCAGACTTTGCCACCTTCCAGAAGTAAAAAAGGAAACGGCTGGAGACAGGTTGGCTTCATGACAGCAGGAGACCAGAGCTTTAGAGCATATACATACATCAAAGGAAATGTTTCATCTCTCATAAAAGCTAAAATATTAGTTGCAGAGAGATGAAAATACTTCCTTCTGATTGGACACATCTGTGGGTCACATCGACATATAAAAAACGTATTTGTGGCTTAGTAGAATGCCAGGAAAATGCAGGAAATGGTTAGGTGGTGCTGGATTGCAACAGCCGAACAGTGATTGGTACGGTCGCGATTGGACTGATGCGCTGGTGTTGGAAATCCAATCTCCGACTTGGTGATTCAAGCCGGTCTTGGTTCGATTGACCTTGGGCAGTTTGGCACCCAGAACATTCGGTGGGCGGGTGCAGGAACACCCCCCAGGGTCAATTGGCTGAGGACTAATGTCCCGCCTACGTCCATATCCCCATAAATTGAGTACCTGGACATTGGGACATTGTAATTCGTATGGAGCTGGTCAATCGACTAACGGATTGCTGATTCTCCCTGACTTGCTCCAGTTGCAGGATAAATCTTGGTAAAAGTTTTATTTCTGTTTTTTATTCCCTTTTATTTTAGAGTGAATAGTCATTTGTGTGTCTTCTTGTATTTTTTGTATTTCTGTAACTTTTTATATTTTGTACATATTTTATGCACTGCCCACTTTCGGGATATTAAATCTTAAAATTAATTAGTGACTTCTTTGTATTTAAGCACGGGCTCACGGGCTCATATCTTCGGAGAGATTAGATTGGAGAGATTAGATTGTATTGTATTTTAGTGCCTTGAAACGCTCGGTGAAGCTCATTGCCAATCTGTATGCAATTGCACTACGTGTTGGCAGATTGCGTACAGATTGTAACGGTAACAGATCTGCCAGATGGAGATCTGTGTGTGTGGTTTGTCTCAGCAGACCGTTCTGCGGATAAACTGCTGGGTGGTGGCAAGCTACCTTTTGTGGTGTGTCTGGTGTGGGGGTGTGTGGACAGTGGAAGAGTGATTAACACTGGGGTTCTAGCTGTAGGATAGGTGGAGGGATCCTAGAAGGGCGTGTGATTGCTAGGCTGCTCCTCAACTCTAATCAGTGCACCAGATTGTATATAAGATTTGTATCTGCCAGTGTGTGGTCAGCCATCTGGATTGGAGTGGAGTCTCCCCCCCCCCCGGTGGTGGCCAAGAGGTAGTGCGGCTGTGAAAGTATATCACGGCTAGTCTTATATACGGTTTTATATATTCAAAGTTAAGTCCCCTTTATTCCCTCTTACCCCAAGTCACGGCCGCACATGCGTGCCTCGGTTAGCTAGTCGCTGTAGGCATGTGCGTGTGGGTAAACCGTGACAGATGGGCATGTCCAAGAACCCAGGAAGCTGTTTGAAAAAGGAGTTTAACCTCCTTTGCGGTATTCCCAAGTGTAGCTCGGGGTAAAATATCAGTTCCACAAGCGGTATCCCCGAGCTACACTCGGGCTTACCATGCAGCATTGCTCAGGGATTCCCTGCAGCGCTTACCTTGTCCTTCGTCCCCGCCCCCTGAAGCGTCCCCAGCCATCTCCTCCAGCCGATGCCGGCATCCGGCTTCTGTGTTCCTGTCCCTGTGACGTCGGGACGTACGAGCGCCGGAAACGGCAGCAAATTTTTTTTAAAACGATTATTACATAGCAAAACATTGCTGTTTCAGAGCATTTCACATACATTTTGTCCCTACTGCTTTGTCCTGTGCCCTGCCTGCATTTTGATGGTTTTTCTGCCTGGAAACTGAGAAATGTCCATAGCGTCCAAAAAGCATCCCTTTAGGTCAAAATCGGTTTTAGACCAGTTAGAGAACAGCGATAGTAAATCAGAACCACTTGCAGAATTGAGTGATAATGATTTGTGGGGAAATTCGTCATGAAACACTGAAAACGATTCTGCGACTTTGCTCCGTGATGTGCGAACTTGGTGCTATATTTCAAATTTCAGTGTTTTTGGTTTGATTATATTATTGAATTAAATTTATTATATTATTTTTTTATGATTATTTATTAAATTATAATTTATGATTTTGTGTTTCAAGTTTTAATCACATCCGGAATGTTTACTAGACTCTTGTTCGGACAGATTTCAGTGAGTTATTTCTAAAAATGACAGGCCTACAATAAAAAAAATACATACCGTATTTTCCGGCGTATAAGACGACTTTTTGACCCTTGAAAATCTTCTCAAAAGTCGGGGGTTGTCTTATACGCCGGTATACGTCGGGGCGGCACTTTTTAGGGGGGCAGCGCGGTGCCGCCGCCGCCCCCGCCCCCCTTCCGACGTAAGGGACACTAAGTACAGGGGTGGGCAGAGGGCTGCTGTCTCTTATTTGGCTCCGGTCCCACGACGATCCAGTCCAGGAAGCTCTGCTCCTTCAGTCACTCCGGCCACTCCCTCACTCCTGCCACTCGGCTCCGCCTCCTCACCGGTGATTGGCCGCCAGAACTGTAGCTCAGGAAAGGCACACAGGCGGCCAATCACGGGCGAGAAGGCGGAGCCGAGCGGACCCGCTAAAATCGAGTGAGGGAGCAGCCGGTAAGTGTGCAGCGCAGAGGTGCTGCTGCAACCACATATGCTGGCTGCAGCAGCACCATACTGGAACAGGGGTCAGCAAGTGTCACTCTGACACCAATGATGGGGCACTATTCCTCCCACTGACACTAATGATGGGACACTATTCCTCACACACTGACACTAATGATGGGGCACCATCATTGGTATTAGTGGGAGGAATAGTGCCTCATCATTCGTGTCAGTAGGAGGAATAGTGCCCCATCATTGGTGTCAGTGGGAGGAATAGTGCCCCATCATTGGTGTCAGTGGGAGGAATCGTGCCCCATCATTGGTGTCAGAGCGAGGAATCGTGCCCCATCATTGGTGTCAGAGTGAGGAATCGTGCCCCATCATTGGTGTCAGAGCGAGGAATCGTGCCCCATCATTGGTGTCAGAGCGAGGAATCGTGCCCCATCATTGGTGTCAGAGCGTGGAATCGTGCCCCATCATTGGTGTCAGAGCGAGGAATCGTGCCCCATCATTGGTGTCAGAGTGAGGAATCGTGCCCCATCATTGGAATACCATACCATATTGAAATCAAATCTGATGTTTTTTAATTTTTATTTGGTGTGCGTTGGAAGAGGGGTAGTCTTATACGGCGAGTATAGCCCAAACCCTATATTTATACAGGAAAAGTAGGGGGTCGTCTTATACGCCCACTCGTCTTATACGCCGGAACATATGGTATTTCCATGCAAAATAATGGTACTGCTTTCAACACCAAAAATCTGAAATAATCATACCAGCAGGGAGGTTAAGAAGCCAACACCTGCATTTGAATATGGTGAGTAAATTGGCACTCTGCTCCACCTTGAGGAAAATTATTAAACTTGCTGTATAGTGGAACCTCGAAGATTTGTGTACTTTACAGTAGGGGCTACGGTCTTCACAATAAAAATTAAAACACATAGAATAATATGTTATTTTTTGTAGCTATACCAATAGATTATCAGTTTTAAAAACTTGTTTCAGTGCTCTATTCTATACCGTAATGTTGTTATTGGCTCTTCTAATGTAATAGAAATGCTGTACCAGCAGTTAAAAGTTGAATCTCAGGAAGCATCTCAGGGGTTGAGTCTCAATTCAGTCTTTCACTGGGATTGGGCCAATGCTGTAACTCTACTGATTCTATAAGGGAAGCAACCACTGGATCCTATCTCTGTGTCTCCACTAAGTTTTATTCTTCCAGTACCTGAGTAAAGTTCACTTGAGGCTTACTCTTAGGCCTTCCTTTAGTCAAGTTAGGAATATCTCTTCAGCTTCTACATCCACATCTTGAAGAAGCCTGGCTAGTAGGTACCATGACAGGGGATTGCTGCCCTGTTTCTCTTCCTAGGGTGATAATGCAAGGATAAATCAAACTTCATGAGTGAGGCAGCCCAATGTTGCTCCAGCAAGCTAAGTTTAACTGTTTGGAAATACAGCAACAGATTGTTTTACGTATAGATCTCAAACTTGGCTTTTGTCAGGTAATCAGCAAAGTATTTGGTTACTGCCCGCACCAAGGCCAACAGAATGATCTGTAGTGTACATGATTCCTCTCAGTCATACGAAAACTTCACCTAGTGTAAGTGATGACCCTCTCCTGGCCACCTTTTAATTGTGAAAGTACAACCCCTAGGCCAGGGGTAGGCAACCTGCAGCTCTCTAGCTGTTGTGGAACTACATTTCCCATGAGGCATTGCAACATTACAAAACTGACAGTTACAGCTATGACTTGCAGAGGCATGATGGAATTTGTAGTCCTGCAACAGCTGGAGAGCCACAGGTTGCCTACCCCTGCCCTAGGCCATCAGCAAAGGCCAGAACATGAACCAACATCAGTTGCTTTTTCAAGAAGTCAAATGGCTTCTGTTTTTTTCTGTTCCCAAATCCCTTTCATTTGGCCCACCTTCTGGCCTCTCTTATTTAGAAATTTGTAAATAGAGGCAGAGTGCTTGATGAAAATTAGATAATATCCTCCCAGCCCCAGAAAAGCTATGACTTTTGTCATGGCCATTGGTGGCCAACATTCCTGTATGGTTTTTAATTTTTTAGGATTGAGATGTACACTTTGTCTGGAGATATTGTGTTCTAGGAATTCATTCTTAAACATAAAGCACTTCCTGGATTTAAGCTTCAGCCCATACTGGAACAGCCATGTCAGCACAGCAACACAGACATCAAAACACCACTACATCGCCTAGATAGATCAGGATACTATCCAGAATTATGTCCCCAAAGCAATTTTCCATTGCTCTCTGGAACTAGTACAACCCCATACAAGAGGTCTTCTGCAGGTCCTCCTTGGCAACAGGCATCTTCCAACCCCACTGACAAGATTGAGAGTTAAGAAAATTTTGGCCTGTTCTAGAGCAGCAATGGATTCCTTAATCCAAGGAAAAAGACAGGCACTCCCCATGGTAACAGCATTCAGGCACCTATAGTCCATACAAAAGCAGAGGGTGCCATCCTTTTTCCTTACAAAGAGGATTGGAGCTGTCTATGAACACTTACTCTCTTCGATCGCCCCTTGTTGCATCATCTGTTATTGGAGGTATACTTCAATATCATACTGGATAGCATGGCCCTCTGCTGGGATATTTAATGTTTAGCCCTATTTCTCAGCCCAGGTCATTGCCCCCCTGTAAAAAAAACCTATGACCACTTATCCAATAGTCACCTTGTAACTGAGCTTGTAACTGAGTGGGTGTCCTTTCCTTGGTGGTCAGTTGTAGGAATGATAATATTTAGTCCCCTGCCCCTGCTTGATTTGGCCCTTCTGACCACTGAATCATTCTTACTCTAGCCATGTAGCTATTATCCTGTGCCCCACCTTAGATACAATCACATTTGTGAATAGGGCCAGTTTGGCCACATGTGGAATGAATGGGTTTTTTTGAAGTTCTAACCACTATTGTACATTGTACCTTGCTGGACCACTGTGAGGATCCTGACAAAAAAGGAGCCATTTCCAAGGCCAAGAGCTCTATGAGAATAGTGAAGCCTTGCAAACCACAGTGAGAGTTGACATTCATTGAAAAGCAAGAGTTCTTGGTTAGGTGGTACCTCTGTCCCAAAGGGAACCTTGATGTTAAAAGCCTTCTCCCAGGTGTTTATAGACCACACATCAGAGCCCAGTGCTTTCAGAGTGTGTAGCAGTTGTCTAATGTTTTTAGATTGGACCAAGTGTTCAGCATCTCAGCCCTCAGTTCCCAGGTGATATTCATACCCATCATCATCTGCAGCCTCCCCCTCCCATGGTCAAGGTCCTGCCCCCACAGCTTCACTTTCAGCCAGGCAATAATGGCTACTTCTGTAAAGAGGTCCTTGGTGACTGTCAATTAAATGCATATTGTGTCTCAGCTCATGTTCTACCTAGGAAAGTATCTTTGGAACAACAGTTAGGCAGGGCTGTGATTTGTGGGCTGGTATTAATATGCACTTGATCTCTTGGCTGTCAAAGCATCCATGCACAGCAAGACAGTTGACTGCCACATCTTCAGTTTCTGAATGATCTTTCTGCTTTGTGGCCCAGTGCTTTACTCTTGGCAGTGGGGTTTTCTGGTTTAGCAGCTTCCTCTGTGTACAAATAGGACAGTTCCTCTAGCAAAGGCCCACTCATGACAGCTCAAGAGAATGATGTCTTTATCTGCCATGGTCCTTCTGAGGCAGTGTTTGCCTTCTCCACAATGGGGTAGCCCCTCCTTGTCCCTTGGAAGATGATAACTGTCTGCACCAGTAACCCAGGGAGTTGTGGGAAAAGGAGCTAAAAAGGCTGCAACTTCATCTGAGTATTGTCGGTAAATAGGCACTCTGCTACACTATGAAGAAAAATTATGTTGAGCTGAAGCTCTAATAATGTTATACTATACAGTAGGGGGCCACAATCTTTACAATATAACCTAAATCACATAAAATAGTAAGATACTTTTTTTTTAGATCTGTAAATTGAATACTAGTTTAAAAGCTTGTTTCAGTGTTCTATTCTCACCCATAAAGCAGTATATATTGGCCTTGCTAATCAATCACAGGAGTACCATCACCACCTCTTTCTAACAAAAAAGCTGTGTCCTCAGTCATGTTCTCCAACAAGAGTGCAGTACATTCAATGAAAGCCTCCAACAGAGCAATACCATAAAATCAATTTAAAATCAACAAAGCATCACTAGCAGCTGAACCCTCTAAAACAGCAGCACCCAATAAAGCAGTACTAAAAGACTAATTTCTCTATCAATAAAGCGGTACTATCAGCTCCCCTCTCTGACAGAGCTCTACCACTAGCTCTCCAAAAGTGCAGTTCCTTCAGTTAAATTTCTCCATCAAAGCAGTACCACCTGCTCAGTGATCCAACAAGGGCAATTCTATCAACTCATTTCGCCTATAGAGTTGTACCATCAGCACTCTTTCTAGCAGATCAGTATCATTAGATCACCCTCAGCACAAAAAGGCAAGAAGAGGGCAAAGGACTAGTCACCAGTATAGCTTGTGGTCTCCATGCTGCTTATCTATTTCTCCTTACTGAGTTAACATGCGTTGTTTTGCACTGTGTCTCTGTGGGCAAGGAGGCATAATGGCTTTACTTCCTCATGTCAGAGTCTCCAGAAAGGAGGACAGTAAACAGCATAGTAGTGACATTACTAAATTTCAGTTCATTTCTCCCTAGACTAGCAGTTGGAGTCAACAGCAACCCAAGTGCAGTTATACAGATAAAAGGCTGAATGCACAGGATTGTATTGGCAACCTCACATACCAGGATGTGAACTGCTTGTTTTTCAGGAGAAATTTAAGAAACAATATATTTTTTCAGAGTACTGCTTAGGCAACATACCCTGAATCTTTGCTTTTTGGGTTTAGGTCCACTTTATTAACAAGGCAGTACCACCAACAAGCCATCAAAGACAAAAACAGGTGTGTATTAATGCACTGCAATAGTATGAATGGACTCAGTTCCACCCTCCAGTAAGAGAATGCTATCATCCGCTACCCTCTCCAGTAAGAGAGCAGTATCATCTGCACCTCTCTTCAACAAGACAGCAATATGATTATCCCTGCTCTCCAATAAAAGAACAGTACCATATGCTCCCCTCTGCAACAAGAGAGTGGTATCTTCTGCTCCGCTCTCCAACAAGAGAACAGTGCCTTCTGCTGTCCTCTCCAAAAAGAGAGCAGTACCATCTGCTCCCCTCTTCAAAAAGAGAGCAGTATCTTCTGCACCCCTATCCAATAAGAGTGCAGTATCATCTGCTCCCATCTCCAACAAGAGGGTAGTATCCCCCCCCCCCAACAAGAGAGTAGTATCTTCTGCAACCCTCTCCAGTAAGAGGGCAGCATCATCTGCTCCCCTCTCCAACAAGAGAGCAGTATCTTCTTCTCCCCTCTCCAATAAGAGGGCAGTATCACCTGCTCCCCTCTCCAACAAGAGTGCAGTATCATCTGTTCCCTCTCTCAAACAAGAGGGTAGTATCCCTCCCCCAACAAGAGAGCAGTATCTTCTTCTCCCCTCTCCAATAAGAGGGCAGTATCACCTGTGTAAGCCGTGTACCGGGGTGGGTTCCCCAGGATGCAGTGAAGTCACGAACGAGGAAAGCAACCTCAACACCAGCTTTTGCCACAACAGAATTTTACTTAGATGTGGCAAATAAACACAACCACAAATGCTGGAAACATACAATAAATTTACATACACCCAGCCCAAAGGCTGTCATGGAAATTTTGTATTGTTGATCGAACTTTAAATGTGTCATATATTCGTGTTATTCATATGTCTCTCGTGTGGCTTAATTAAAGCTCTGAAGGCTGCAATTGGGCCATGCGCATGTACAATGTATGTATTACAGTACTCAGCTTGGTAATGGATGAGATGGCAGATCTGCGCTTATAGACCGGCGTGTATACCACCACGGCATTCGATGCGAATGCTGCTGTCAGTAGACCGCGGGCCTGTATCCACATATCAGCAGCATAGTACCACGTGGGCTTCATAACGCAATGCGCAAGCGGTGTGAACTCCACGTGTAGGCTTATGCATATCTTACAACCCATTACTAATCTGAACTGTATCTTGGATGGATGTGTTTTAATAAAGATCGTATCGGGCCCATCCAGGTACAGACTGATATTTTTAGGAGATGCTTGTGCAGAGAATTTACATACCAATAGAAGCTAGTAGGACAGGAAATATGACCTCAGATGGCTCATGGGGGGGAAGGGGAGGAAGTCTGATGACCTCAGAAGACTCATGGGGGAGGACCAGTGATAGATAATAGGAAAGGCTATGCTCCAATTGGAATGTACATCCTGTGTATAGGTACTCCCCATTGCATTGTTCGGTGGGAGGGGATTGACTTTATTCATGTGGGGGGCAAGTGTGTATTTTTAATAAAACAGAGAGCTGGGTCTAAAATCAGCCCTTATGTGAGTTGCAACACCATCCTGAGAGTGTCGTTTGATCATTCTAGGGTAACGGAGCTCCAATTCTCCCACATCTCAACAGAACCAAAGTATTTGGATGGGCAGGAATCGTGTAGTTTAGCTGCAGTCGTGGTAAGCGAGATTCGCACAGCTTTATGGGGGATTTCTGCGCATCCAACTGCGAGTACTCACGGTAAGGAGAAATTCGTTAAAGCGAATTTCCAAGACAAGGCTGAGACCCCTGTGCTGCACAGCACGGCGCCTTCTGATGGATGAAGGTAGAAAGTGAAGTAATTTACCTACTGGCGGGCACAACTAAGCTGCCACACCTTACCTGTTATTACCCTAAAAGAGCAGGAATCAGTGTATGGGTGTACGGTATGGGCTAGCCTGCGGTGCAGCACAACAGCTTACAATCTTACACAAATCTACAGTATTCCCCCTCCCATAACTGGTCCTGTAGCACGTGCCTGAGTATTCCTTCTGAGCAAAACGCCAGTCTGGCTTGAGTTTGTAGGATTTTATCAGCTCTCCAATGTGAAATATCACTTTAAGTTGTGGAGTCCTTCCAATAATCAGTAGACCCTAACTAACTAACTAACTAACTAACTAACTATAGGCCTGGTCTCAGTCTATAGGCTCCAACACTGAAATGAGATGCGTGCACGATCTTACCGACCCGGGTCTGCTTTGTATCCGCTGGTGACTCTGAACAGAACAAATGTCTCTCCAACAGGCCTGCGATATTGCAGTGTATGCTGCGCTGTTCCTCTGCTCTCATCAGCTTCCTGGCAGAAATCTCATCAGCTTCCTGGCAGCAATCTCATCAGCTTCACCCAGCTGCAGCTCACACGGCCCCTTTTTTCAGCATTTTCCAGAACATGGCTCCTGTCTCCTCCTCCTGTTTCCTCAACTCCTTGTGAAAACCCCACCTCTTCATGAATATACAAATATCTATGCAGTCTGAGCCTGTGTTAGAAAAACAGTGACATCTTGTGGCTAAACCTCAGAATGTCAGTCAAAACATTAATTTACTCCACACAATAATTTACTGCACACAAACAGTGTTCAAACAATGAGAGCTGTTTCCCCATCTCACACCTGCTCCCCTCTCCAACAAGAGTGCAGTATCATCTGTTACCCTCTCAAAAAAGAGGGTAGTATCCCTCCCCCAACAAGAAAGTAGTATCTTCTGCACCCCTCTCCAATAAGAGGGCAGTATCATCTGCTTCCATCTCCAAAAAGAAGGTAGTAATTTCTCCTCCCCTCTCCAACAAGTGAATAGTATCTTCTGCTTCCCTCTCCAATAAGAGGGCAGTATGGTCAGCTCCCTTCTCCAATAGGAGAGTAGTAACATCTGAAATCCTCTTCAGCAAAAGAGTACTACCATCAGCTACTAATACTAAATTATACTAACAGATAAATAACATATAAGTTAAAGTCATATTTGTAAACCAGTGAATATGACATTCGCTACACATTCATTGCAGCTGAATCTTCCTAGTACTGTAAATGTCAATAGTAATCCCCACCAATCTCAAACTCTCTCCACTACTTGGGCCTCTAGCAGATGTCGGGGGCCCGCTCGAGGGCATGTCCCCATTCTACAGGCTTCTATCAAAAGTCCTTCTTTTGGGTGACAAGCATTGGTGCGGCTGGAAGACAGGATAGATGTTGTACTGTGTGCTCATGTCATTGGATTTAACTGTTTTTAATACTTTTGACATATCAATGTGTGGTCCATTCATCCTTTTCATAGTGAATGTGTTTGAATATACAGTGGGGTGAACTTACTAAAACTGGAGAGTGCAAAATCTGGTACAGCTGTGCATGGTAGCCAATCAGCTTCTAACTTCAACTTGTTCAATTAAAGTGATACTAAACCCAGGACCCTGCATTCACTATATCTGGTTTCCCACAGTGCACACAACATGAAAATGCAATTATTTTAGTAAATATAAACTGCTAAATACCTTTTCTCATCAGCAGTTAGAGCAGTCTTGTGACTTCAGCAGAGCACTGGTTAAAGCTTGTAGGAGTTTTCTTTCTGCTCTAGGAGGATGTGAAACCCCTTAACCTCTGGACAGTGCTGATTGGCCCCATGCTGATCACATACACCCTTCCAAGGAAAAAAAAAACACTATCAATACACATCAAACTGAGCATGTGCATGTGACCACAGGTTCAGACTGTATCAGGTGGATATTTCAACAAGAGGAGGGGCAGAGAAGAAAGGATCAAACAGCCTCTTTACACAATGCAGAGGATTAACCCCTTAGGTTCCACAGTGAGTATACCAAGCATGCTTTACTGCATACAGACTGATTTTACGGTTGTGGGTTTAGTAACACTTTAAGCTTTGACAATAAAACCTGGAAGCTGATTGGTTTCTATGCAGACCTGCACCAGATTTTGCACTCTTCAGTTTTAACAAATCAACCCTTGTGACTAATTCATCACTAGTGAACGTTTGGTGAATGTCGCATTCACTGCTATATATATTTGCCCTTAGCTTTATTCTGTTTACATTAAATCAATAAGAAACCCTCTCATATTCTTCAATCAGTGTTGACTTACCACCCTAATGAAGGGGATTTAACTAATATAGCTGTTGCTGGTTCTGCAAAGAACATAAAAAACTTTTTCAATATGTTATGCATGGCCTAAAAATAGGAAACCAGCCAAAAAAGTGAAAAGGCCAATCTTTATTTATTTCCTTAAGAAAGCCGAGGATGTCTGTACATGACTATACACAAAATACATACAGCAGAAACTCTTTTGTTTAAAGCACATCACAAATGTAACAATCTAATTTTACAACACCCTTTAGATCAATAACAACTAGCACCTACCTGACTGCATATAAATTGATTGGATAGTTCAGGCAGGGCCTTATTTTACATAGTTTGTGTGATGAGCGTGGCGTCAGACCCCAGCCCTTCTCACCAAACTCGCGATCGAAGGACTAGCCAATCTAAAACCGTGCTGTCATGTGTGTAACAATGCCACACCCAGCTGCACCCTGCACAACGATTTTCCAGCTAATGGACCACAGATCGATGTACCGGCAGCCTAAATGCGCTTGTTACTGGGTCAGGTTAATTACAAAATTAACCCTTCACTCTGCCACCACCTCCTTTTTATACAGAGAAAGAGGAAACTCAGCAATACACTAGGATGATTGGTTAATCGACAGTATACTGCTATCTCTACAGACCGGTTATACAGAGGGTTAAACACTCATAGTAGCGTTCTTTTTAGAGGCAGGGATTCGTAAATTGCAATTAGGAGCTATAGAAACAATTCAACACTTTCAGAAAGTAAGATTTATTAACAAAAGGTTAAAAGGGTGCATTACGAATATTTACAGACAGAAGATGTAACCAATATATATATATATAAATATACAAAGCACAACAGCACAGCAAACAGATAACAGATAGAAGTTTAGGTAACTGAGTACTTGCCAAATAAATGCCTGGGGTTAAGCAGTTTCCAGTCTGATGAGCTAAAGAAGGGATTTCTGGTCTTGTACTTAGTTGCGATGGACCAACAAGACTCTTGGTCAGCTAGATGGTACAGAGCCGACAGTCTTCCCTTTTCTGCCTCTACACACAACGTAACACTTCTTTTTCCTACTCAAAATCTCTGCCCAGAATGGACAAGCCAAGCCTTATTTGGCAAAGAATTGTTAGGCAGAGACTCAGCATCATACGCTGGTTGCATTCCTGAGGGAGGGGGAAAATCAGAGGAGGGAGACTGATTTGGGAGTTTAAGAGAAATACCAAAATGCAGAAACCTGGAGCAAAATGAAGAACTGTGCCTCTCCCTGTGGGCATGATTGTGACAGTTTCGCTCATCTAAAGGAGACTGTAGAGTCAGATTGTAACGTGTATGGTGAGCCTAACCCCTTGACGCCGACGTAACACAAATACATGACCTCACAGAACTGGGCTTTTTTCCGTGGGGCTGCATATTTGCGTACCTGTCTTTGTGCTGGGAGAGCGCCGAATGTCACGCTCCCAGCACAAAGACCGCGGTGTCGCTGAGAGCACCGGGTCCTGTTCTAACGATCGGGACCCGGGACTCCCGATTCCAGGTCACATGATAGCTGTGATTGCCTCTGATTGGCTATCACAGTGATCAGTCACTGTACAGCCTGGCCCCCTTATTTTCTTCTCTCTCTAAGAATGGAGGAAAGCAATACATTGTATCTCTTTATCTCTTGGCATAGAGGGAAAAAATGTTTGTAAAAAAAAAAGATGAATAAATAAATATTAAAAAATAAAAAATAAAGAAAAAATACCTAGATCAAGGTTTGAGTCAAGTTCAGGGTTAAAGGTGAAGGTCAAAAGGTCAGGGTCAAAGGTCAGGATTTAAAAACAATTGATATCAGTGACAGTTAGTGTCAGTGACAGTGTGTTCTAGGTAAAGAAAAAACAAAAACAAAATGCGCACTATTGTTTTTGGGCTGTACTACGGGTACAAACATCAAATAACATACACATATATGGTATCGCTGTGATCATTAAGAGCTGGAAAATTTATTCTGGGTTGTTCTTTGGTGGTAGGTTATGGTAATAACAAGAAACACACAGCTAAATAAAAAAAAATATTTTTTTTTATTATTTTGGGCCAGTTTTCCTTTGATAATAAAAAAAAATCAGAAGATATCCATTACCATTTACCACCAAATGAAAGCCCAATTTGTCCTGAAAAAAACGTGGTATGATTCAGCTGGATGTATAAAGTAGTTGTGATATGTAAGGTTTTATTAACACATGTCAACGTTGCAAAATTGTGCTTAGGCATTTATATTTGTTTTACCTTTAGGTGTGAAGGGGTTAAAATGACACTGTAATCAACTGACTGGTAGAACATTTGTTACGTAGTTAGTTGCATAGTTAGTCTGGCTGAAAAAAGACAAAAGTCCATCCAGTTCAATCATAAAAAAAACACAAAAAACAAGTTATAATCCTATACCCACAGCTGATCCAGAGGAAAGCAAAAAAAACAAAAAAACCCAATTTGAATTCTTTCATGATTTTATACTTTTATTCAATGCTGCACTGGTGGCACTTTCTATGTGCTCTGTCATTTTGACAACACTCTCCCTAACAATATACATTTTTTTTTAACCAGAAGCCTACCTATATTCATACCAGTTTATCTGAATCATAAGTGCAAGTAGTTTGTTGGTGATTCTATGAGATTATTACTATCCGGATAGAAACATACTATGAATGTGTCATTACTTTATACAGTATAACAGTGTATTTTTTGTTTAGCTAACATATGTTCACTACATTTGTATTATCAATATACTATATAAGGGTACTGCTAATAAAAAGTGCACTTTACAGGTTGATCAGGTTTAATTGGCACAAGCAAGATCTTTAATTTATGGAATGTTGTCCTAAAGTAAAAGATGCAACATTTATTAATGATACAGTGTATTCTACAGATTCAGTGAATATCTAACAAGCACACCAAGGGAAAATAAAGTATGACGCAAGTAAGGTAGAAGATAGCAGAATCAAATCAGGACAGTGAAGATGTCAGTTTCCAGCAGTCCTGTGCTATAACATCCTACAGTCAAGTTTGCATTTATGGTGTGCTCTCCTCCCCCTGTCAGAGTGCTACTCTCTTTTCTTCCCCAGGGATCCTGCGATTTGCTTCAGGGCACAAAGTGAATGATCTGGTAACACAGAAATCTCAGAGTCCTCTTTAGTAGTCCCAGGAGAAGACAGATCTGAGAGCGCTAAACACAGAAGATGCCTGCAGCAAAGTCAGTGCTAGAACAGGAATCTGTCAGGGTTGGAAGATGGGATTAGGGCTGGTCCAGGGATGCAAACAGAATGATGGCATCCTTGTCTTCACTGTTTCTTAATTTATTCACTTGTATATTTTAGCTCTGTGGGAGCAAATTAACTTGATTAGGACATCTTGTCTGATGTACAAAAATATGTTAGCCATAAAAGCTTGACTGCACACTGTATGTTTCATTAAAGCAAAGTTCTGGATGCTTGCAGAAACAACTCTCAGCATTTGATTTGTGAATTTTATTCTTTATTGTGAATGCATGCTTCCTCTAATGCAGTGTGGATATGGGGGAATGACTGTATAGAGAGGAACATATCCAGTTACAGGACTATGATGGACTGACAGCTCTTTCCATGCTATGTAATCAAATAATGGTTTTCCGGAGACAACCAAACTGAACAGTTTGAATCTGACATTTGCTGCTCAGTTTGATCCCGCTGATTTTAGTGGGTGAATATGGCAAAGGAGGTGGTGGCCAGAATGTGGGAGAGAAAACATGTATATACACACACTACTAATATTACTAGAATGCTTTAAAACAACCCCTTTTCTGAGACTTTGGGTCCATTTAATAATGGTACAGTGATTTTTTTTATAGTCTTGGATATAAAACATACTTTGCTCTCAAATACAATTGTTTTCTTTAATTTTTAATAACATTGTATTTCCCATCAAGCATCTTCCATTTTTTTAACTTTTCATTTAAGTTTCAAGGTCACCCAGGACAAACAATGCCACCAGCCTCTGTTTGAAATAAAAACGCCATTGGCGTCCATTGCCGCCGTTTCCGTGGCAACACAGTAACCATTAATTTTCAATTAAAGTAGACAAAAAGCTCGATGACAGCTCTGGGTCTGCTGAAGATGTCAAGAATCTGTATTAATATACAGCAAGAGAGTATAATTGTGTGTCCATCTTCACGAACAACAAAGATGGGGGATAATTAGCAGCTAGAAAGCCACTCTGTAATTTTGTGCTTATTGTCACCACAGCCCAGCACATTAGCATACATTAAAAGCCAGTTTATTCCTATTAAAGTGCCCTTACATTTTCAGGTTTTCTTATTGACCAAAATTTTTTCATTTTGTTTTTTTATTTATCAATGTTCCATCAAACAAAGACATGCAATCAATAAGACTTTAATACCTAATAATGAATATCCTGCGTTGAAAGAATTGATATGTGATTTAATTTTGAAAATATCTGGAGAGAGTGCTATATATATATATATATATATATATATATATATATATATATCTTTTACATTGTTAGTACATACTATGGTTTTAGCTACCAGTCACAAGTTATTTGAGGTTTGCCAAAAGTTAGTATGTTTTTTATTCCTGCAAATTCATTTGCCAGGCTGCCTTTTCTCCTCAGTCCTTAGAACTAAGTACATTAAATTGAAATCCAATAAAAGGGTAGCTCCACTTGCGTGGGAAAAAAAATAGCAATTTAAAAAAAATAAATAATATAGCATATACAATTGCAACAAAAGTCATATTGTAACTGAATGTTATTAAAAATAACATTTCCTTCTCAACCTGAAGCCACTGTCAATTTCTGTAAAATGCAATATGGCAACCTGGATGCATTCTGTGCACAGATGGTGTACAAAACACCTTCAGAAATGTAATTTCCTGCTTGTGTGGTTTACTGATTTTCCAAGTTTGCACTAATATACAAGAAAGATTTTGGGTATCACGTGCAACAAAAATGTCATTTTTGGTGAGATATTCCCAAAGAGAAATCATGTCTAAAGGGATGCAGACCCTGCAACTTTCCTCATTGGAGCCCTGCAGGTGCAGCAGCTGATTGATAATTATAAAATTACTCACATTAAAGAAATAAGAAACAAACAGCTATTACTTCAGAATAACAAAATGTAGGAATCTGCAGCAAAGTTTGTTCAAATTCCTGCAATGTACATAGATCACCCAGAGGGGATTTTTTTTTTAGAGTTACCATGTAAATTACATGCTTTTTTGTGTGGTCTTAATCTTCTATCTGTATTTTACTACTGTTTACTGACAAAATTAACTATAAAAAGAATGTCATTTTCATGTACAATGTCATGTTTATATGTATACAATACATTCTGCTGATAATTACTATAAAGATGTGGAAACCATTATCTGAAATTCATCTAACATGAAGTTTTTCCCTGTGATGTGCAAAACAACAAAATAGATCTCTGAATTAGTTAATACAACATCATCCATCAGACCTCAGTTTTAGCAGTGCTGCTCTTATGTAATAATAAGGAACTTTTTTTTTGCTTTTTTCATTTTCTTTTTCCAGACTACAAGAACCCAAAACTTTTGCTGCAGTGAAACTGGACTGTTAAATCTGACCACACAAGGGAAACCGATATGTCATATGGATTTGAAGTCAGTACTCCCAGTGGGAGATATGGAAAATCAGAGCCTCCAGGATTTTATACAATAAATGTTGCATGGCATGTTTCCTGAATAGATAATAGGGTCAGTTCCAGTGTTATGCAGGCTGCCCTCTAGAAAAAGTGTAACCACTTCAGAATGACCTGACAAAACTGAGCAGAAATTGAACTGTATATAAATAAAAAGTTACTCCCACCGCATACCCTTAGAGTAGAACTATAGGCATTTTTTTTTTCATTTTGGATAGAGTAAGGGAGAGTTATAACCTCTATCAGTTTTTTGCCATCTGTGTCCCAATGGGGACATTTCCCTTCACTTCCTGTCCAACAGCCAAAACAGGAAGTGAGACAATCTCTGCAAATTAAGGGAATTTATTGGGGACCTCCAAGTCACCAGAACTAGTGTCCCCATTGGAATGTTTCCCCTCTATTACTATTCTGAGGACAACGGAAATTTTTTTTTTTTTACTTTCACTTTTGATGATAATGGTAAACAGTACAAATAGAGAGGGTGAATCTCCCTAACGGGGCATGGAAATCAATAAACACCTAACAGGTGTTCTAATTCACCTTCTCTTTGTCCTAAACTTTTTGCCTTTAGTTATAGTTACAAAAAACCGGAATATGTGACATGTGGTAGCAGAAAGAGGCGTTGGCACAGCCAGGGCTGGCACTGTCACTAGGTGAACTAGGTGCACTGCTGCCTAGGGCACAGCAATGGCTGCTGGTTTACCTACTCTCCGCCGGTTTCTTAACACTCAGCTGGCTTCCCACTGCCACCGAAGCACTGCTGCACAGACAGTTGGTCCGGGTAGAAAGGAGATCAGGCTGATGGCGATCACTCCCATGATGTGCACAAAGCCTCCCTATCCTTGGTCTGTCTCCCAGTCCCCAGTGCCACCCTCCCTCTTGTCTGTCCACCTTGCCCTCCCATGTGATTGGAGCACTGTGGTGCTCCTGACCCCAACCCCATCCTGGAAGTAGACCGGGATGGGTGACCCCATGATAGCCACTGTTAATAATCCCTCAGGACCTACTTAGCCATCTGTAAAACACTGCGGCCAAAGGCAGAATCCTCTGCTGCTCTGACATCCACCTGGTAGAACCTTGTAAATGTGTAAACCGCAGTCCATGTAGTGTCCTTGCAAACCTGAGCCACTGAGCCACTGATGCCTGATGGAGGATTGCCCAAGATGCCCCCCAACACCTCTCATTTTCCCTCCAATTTAGAACTTTGTTTGTTTCTCTTTACAGAGAGAAAAAAAGGAGATATCTTACCAGTCCAGCCGCAGATCACTGACTTCCATCAGGCAGTGTCCATATACCTATCGGTGGCCTATAACCTACATAATCATGAATAGCCTGCTCTGTGTCCCATGATGTATGATAAAGAAAACGTTTTTAAATTGTTGTAAATAAGTAATTTTTCTCCTTCACTGATGTGTGCTGATGAGGCTGCACTGATAGACGGCACTGATGGGCACTGATAGATGGCACTGATAGGCGGCACAGATGGGTACTGACAGGCATCATTGAAGGGCATTGAAAGGCAGCACTGATGGGCACTGATATATGGCACTGATATGTGGCACTGATAGGTGCTACTGATAGGCAGCACTGACTGGCACTGATAGATTGCACTGATTGACACTGATAGGTGGCACTAATGGGCATTGACAGTCATCACTAATGGAAACTGAAAGGCAGCTCTGATAGGCACTGATATGTGGCATTAATGGGCACTGATATATGGCATTGATGGGCACTGATCAGTTGCAATGATGGGCACTGAAAGGCAGCACTGATGGGGCTGCATTGATAATCAGGGCACTGATGATAAGTGCCCTGATTATCAATGTAGATGTCTCCTCTGAGTAATACCACTTACTGTGCTCATGTGCTGTCAGCGTGAGGAGAGGAAAGCTGATAACTGGACATAGCTGATCACATGGTAGAGCCTACGTCATCAGTTCTTTACCGTGATCGATGATCCACCAATTGCCTCGCCGTGCATCTCCAGAGGTGCGCAAGAGCAGCGACAGTGGGAGGACATCATATGACGTCCTCCCAGAACAAGAGAGCTCCCGCCCATCTGTCATTTCCCTATATGGCGTGCAGGAGCCGGTTAATTATGAAAAAAGATTATAAATACATTCCAGTAAGTAGACAGAAAGGCAGCAGGCAGCTGCATGTAAACCTAGTACAAAACTGTGAACGTGTATAGATAATTTCCAGCATGCAGAGCAAAGAACACCAGACAATGACTTTACTAGAAGGAAGGTCCTTAAGGTTCAAATACTGTTTTATGGATATTTTCTGGTGTGAAGACAGGATAGCGGCAGGCAGTGGCACCAAGGGGAGAATAACCAGGCTCCCCCCACTTCCAATTATAGGTATTTTCCCACTGAAAAAAATGCAGTAAGCAATGGCCCCAGCAGAAGAATGACCAGTCTCCCTAAAGTGCAAACATATTAAAAAAATCTAACAACTTTGAAATGGCCAGGTAGATCACGGAGCAGGCTCACAATTGTTTAATTTTAGTAAAATGTAATAGATATTTTTTTGTATGGATATGGACATATATTGTATATACCACCCTAAAGGAGCAGACACCCAGTGGTTGTAACAAAACAAAATATTCTTTATAGTTTATAACTGGAAGACAAAATGGAACAACACAGCAGAAACAAAAGAAAGGAGACCAAGGCAATAATGGTTTAGCTTTCATTGGTTGCTCCTGTTCATTATTCAAAGTAGGGATTCCCATTCAAGAGCACACATGTTCGTACGGTAGGATGAATCAATAGTAGACATGGAAGGAAAGCAAGACAGAGCCACCAAATAGACCTGAATCAGCTTGGGGGGCACAAAATGCTCAGCGATTCAGGATGCTCTTATGTCAGGGCAAAATAAAATAAAAGTATATGCTATACTCTGCATTACATGCACATTTTATCCCTTTAAAGACCCTGCAAGTACAGAAAGTACCTGGCAGTCTGCTAGAAATGCAGTCAGCTGTGTTGTGGGCTGACAACACATGCATTTTTATGAACTGATTGGTGTCAGCCCTGTGCTGTTGTCTTTTGCTAATCTACCCAAACTCAGCAACTTTCCCATCTTCACAACATCCTGTAGTTCCAAGATAAGACATAGGAGGATTAATTAGCTTCATTAACATAACACAATATGTGTTCTAAAGATACAGGACAGCTCTGAATTTTTGAATAAGAATGTATATTTTTGCACTTATTGAACAGATATAAAAAACACTTTCAATTGAATATTAAACAGGCAACAAGGCAACAAATAGTAAAAGTTCACATACACACATGACCAGGGGCGGACTGACAACTCATGGGGCCCCAGGCAATAGGGGATCATGGGGCCCCTGTGTCCTTGCCCAGACTCAAAAAAGCCTATGAAAAAGGTACCAGGGGCATCTCATGGGGCCCCCTACTGACCCCGGGCCCTCGGGCAGTGCCCAAGTTTCTAAATGGTCAGTCCGCCCCTGCACATGACAAGAAGTCAGTTTGTCCATACTGTATGAAGACAGCTGGGATCACTTCTTAGTGGTGATACTACTGAAATTCAGATCCAAGAGCCCATTGGAAGCCAAAGAGTCTACAACTTGGCCAGTTGTCCCTCCTGGTGACCCAGAAAAGGTTGTTGCTGTACATAGTGTCAAGCGCATCCACAAACCCCATACATCCAATCAAATCAATGTCCTCAGTATGTATCCTTAAGTGACTTCATAATTCTTCAAGCCTCTTTATATTCTCAATAAAGTGATATCCCCTCTTCTTCTTTAACCCTCAAAAATATATATATATATATATACAGTTGCAAGAAAAAGTATGTGAACCCCTTGGGATTACGTGGAGTTTTGCATGAATTGGGCATAAAATGTGCTCTGAACGTCATCTAAGTCACAACAATAGAAGAACACAGTCAGCTAAACATAATACTACACAAACATTAGATGTTGCCATGGTTTAATTGCACATAACATTTAAACATTCACAGTGCAGGGAGGAAAAAGTATGTGAACCTTTGGACTTAATAACTGGTTGACCCTCCTTTGGCAGCAATAACCTCAACCAAATGTTTCCTGTAGTTGCAGATCAGACCTGCACAACGATCTGGAGTAATTTTGGACCACTCCTCTTCACAAAACTGTTTCAGTGTAGCAATATTCTTGGGATGTCTGGTGTGAATCGCTCTCTTAAGTTCATGCCACAGCATTTCAATCGGGTTGAGGTCAGGACTCTAACTGGGCCACTCCAGAAGGCGTATTCTGTGCTGTTGCAGCCATTGTTTTGTTGAATTACTTGTATGCTTTGGGTCATTGTCCTGTTGCATCACCCATCCTCTGCGGAGCTTCAGTTGGCGGACAGATAGTCGTACGTTTTCCTGCAAAATGTCTTGATAAACTC
Organism: Staurois parvus; assembly: GCF_062004578.1. Taxonomy (NCBI): domain Eukaryota; kingdom Metazoa; phylum Chordata; class Amphibia; order Anura; family Ranidae; genus Staurois; species Staurois parvus. The sequence continues at coordinate 2,573,375 of NW_028318057.1, forward strand.
TGGAATTCATTTTCCCATCAATGACAACAATCCGTCCAGGCCCTGAGGCAGCAAAGCAGCCCCAAACCATGATGCTCCCTCCGCCATGTTTTACAATGGGGATGAGGTTTTGATGTTGGTGTGCTGTGCCTTTTTTTCTCCACACATAGTGTTGTGTGTTCTTCCCAAACAACTCAGTCTTGGTTTCATCTGTCCACAGTATATTTTGCCAGTAGTGCTATGGAACATCCAGGTGCTCTTTTGCAAACTTCAAACGTGCTGCAATATTCTTTTTGGACAGCAATGGCTTCCTCCGTGGTGTCCTCCCATGTACTCCATTCTTGTTTAATGTTTTCCTTATTGTAGATGTGTCAACAAAAATGTTAGCATGTGCCAGAGATTTCTGTAGGTCTTTAGCTGACACTCTGGGATTCTTCTTTACCTCATGCAGCATTCTGCGCTGTGCTCTTGCAGTCATTTTTACAGGACGACCACGCCTAGGAAGAGTAGCAGCAGTGCTAAACTTTCTCCATTTGTAGACAGTCTGTCTTACCGTGGACACATGAACATCAAAGCTTTTGGAGATACTTTTGTAACCCTTTCCAGCTTCATGCAAGTCAACAATTCTTGATTGTAGGTCTTCTGAGAGCTCTTTTCTGCGAGGCATGGTTCACATCAGACAGTGCTTCTTGAAACCAGTAAACCCAAAACAGGTGTGTGTTTTTTAAGGGCAGGACAGCTGTCAGCAACACATCCAATATCATCACACTGATTGGAGTCAAGGTTGGCTCACTCCTGGCTCCAATTAGCTCTGGGAGAAGTCATTAAACTAGGGCCTCACATACTTTTTCCTCCCTGCACTGTGAATGTTTACATGTTATGTGCAATTAAACCATGGCAACATCTAATGTTTGTGTAGTATTATGTTCAGCAGACTGTGTTCTTCTATTGTTGTGACTTAGATGACGTTCAGAGCACATTTTATGCCCAATTCATGCAAAACTCCACGTAATCCCAAGGGGTTCACATACTTTTTCTTGCAACTGTATATATAGAAACTGCACATAGTGCATTACCTATGTCATATACTATAAACCAAACTAAAATATATTCACATAAAAGTGCTCAAAAATGTGCAAAACCTCCACCAAGTGTCATTCCACATGTGATATCCATAATTCCTACTCTTACCCTCTGGGTATGAATAACTTGCTGAAATGTATTTCCTACTCGTGCATTCTTGCATCAAAATTCCCCCCTCCAAAAATTTTAATTGTATATAGTGTAGTATATTCAACAAATATCATCTCAAGCCACACTGTGCTCCCGTGGTATCAAACCGATAACCACCAATTAAGTGAGACAGTAGAGAATTCCACCACCTTCCAATCCATGCGGCTTACCAAACTGTAGCAAAAAAACAGCTTTCCACAGATAAACTGCTCTCCAACCAATATCGCTCTTGTTGTTCCATCACAATGCCAATACATGGATCAAAGACAGAATAGACACGATCGTGAAATATATCAAAACCATCTGATTTATTAGATGAAAAAGCGCTTACATAGTTATGATGTACATCAGCATTGTTTCAAAAAACTGTAGACCTGGACCTCTAAAATGGCCGCCACGCAACTTCCGATTGGCGTCTGACGTCACCACTGACGCGTTTCATCATTATGACTTTGTCAAAGGATTCTATTGATTTGTTTATTCATTTTTTAATTCAAATTCAATCCGACCGAATTGAAAAATATAGAATCAGCATTCAAATTCAAATTTATTCTATTTGAAATTCGAATATCAGAAAATGATTATATTCTTTCTATTTTAGTGTAAAGGTGGTCCTCTTGTGCTACCTCCCTGACTGCAATGACCCAAAAAAGTGGCTGCAAACACCTAACTGTATTCCAAAATAGTGAAAACAAATGAAAAGTGAAAGGGTGCTGCGCTACTTAGTGCATGAACAATAAACCATGAAAACAAAAATTGAATATAAAATGAATAAACATATGCCCCTCATCCAAGTATAAACATAACATATGCAAAGGACATGTGAGTGCGAACAAATAACAGCAGCACAAAATGCTATAATGTGCTGGTGACAAATGTGAACATAGTAATAATGATGGTGTGCATGGTGTTGATAAACGTGCTTCAGTTCCAAAAATTAGTTATTATATAAAGTGACTCAGTCCCAAAAATTATGACAGTCCCAAGACACAAGAAAAAACACAATCAATCTTAAGTGCACGCCGTGAGACATATAGTGCAGCAAAAATATATGAAGATATCCTCCACCAGCTAGCGTGCGAGCTCACCTTCAAAATGCGACCCGCAAGGAGTCACGAACCATAGAGAACCTCAAATGATGATTCAAAAAAATTGGTCCTTGATAACAATCAAAGAGCGAAAGATCATCTCCAATGGCGCTGACAAACACTCATAGGCATGCTCCAGTCCCTCACATAGAAGATGCAAGCAAGAAGACTCCCATAGTGTAAAAAACTTTATTATAAACAATATCCACAAATAGCTATTCACATTTAAAATAGGTTCGCAGACCAAGAAAGGCAAAATTCTAGCAAAAGGCTGCAGGGAAGGTGTATGGGATAGGGAGTACCAAGATAGTGACTGCCGTCCGTACTGGATATGATGTCATCACGCTTTCGTCCTACGCATTACGTCATGGGTCACGTGACTTCCTCAGTGCTCCTTCTTTTTTGTCTAATCTGTTCTATGCTTTTCTATTTTAATCTATTCAAATTTATTCTATTCGAAATGCAAATAATGGAAGATGGTTATATTCTCTCCATTTTATTCTATTCCATATTTTTTCTATTCTATTCTATTATTTTCTATTCTATTCTATTTTTTTCTTTTCTATTCTATTCTTTCATTTTCTATTCTAATCTGTTCTACTCTATTATTTTCTATTTTATTCTTTTCTATTCTATTCTTTTCTATTTTATTCTTTTATATTCTCTTCCCCTATGTTCTATTCTATTTCATTCTATTCTTTTATTCTCTATTCTATTATTTTCAATTCTATCCCGGTGTATTCTATTCTATTCTTTTCTATTCTAAATCTATTCCTTTATTTTCTATTCTGTTGTGTTCTATTCTTGTTTTTTAATTCAATTTAATTTTCAAATTCAATTTGAATTAAAATTTTGGGGAGCTAAGCAGTATCTCGGTCTGGTGTGAAAGGAGGAGGTGGTAACTATACTTTTGACTCTTCAAGATGGCAGCTGCCTCTAGGAGACTGACCCTGTGGGTAGTGACCAGGGGCGGACTGACAACTCATGGGCCCCCGGACAATATGGGATCATGGAGCCCCTGTGTCCTTGCCCAAACTCAAAAAAGCCTATGAAAAAGGTACCAGGGGCATCTCATGGGGCCCTCTACTGACCCCGGGCCCTCGGGCAGTGCCCGAGTTTCCAAATGGTCAGTCCGCCCCTGGTAGTGACAGAAATCTACTGCTACTGCCCATGCCTACTTTTCCAGTTTTCTATTGTGATATGCACACTGTGACAACTGCACTCTCAGATTCCACCCCTTACAAAGATTTTTCAGGTGGCAGTACAAAAATCAAAGTACCAACAGACTGAGAGGGATCATTGCTGAGGTAGTCAAATGTTTGCACACACGTGGTAGCCATCGCCTCGTGTTTTAAGAGAAACATGCACCATTGACAACCTCTACTGTTTCAATTCTGACTGGTTACAAAATGTCTTATTTATTTGCTGCCACACCTAGACAGGAATGAAACAAAGTTTACAATATTATATAGCCCAAAGATTTTTAAAATTTCTGATTACAGTTTTCAAAGATTTTTTTTTTTTTTGCAAGTAGAAAATATTTGTAGAAAAATAATATAGGCAAATACAAACAGTGCAGCATATTGTCCATATAGTACACAACGGGATAGGCATGAGTATAGACCACTTTAATCATATCTAGAATTACTAAAGAAAAGGCTACACACAGACTTAAAACATATTCCAACCAAGATAATAAAGACAATCTAATGAAGAACATATCAAATAGCCCATAATAAGCAAATATATACAGTCAGGTCCATAAATATTGGGACATCGACACAATTCTAACATTTTTGGCTCTATACACCACCACAATGGATTTGAAATGAAACGAACAAGATATGCTTTAACTGCAGACTGTCAGCTTTAATTTGAGGGTATTTACATCCAAATCAGGTGAACGGTGTAGGAATTACAACAGTTTGCATATGTGCCTCCCACTTGTTAAGGGACCAAAGTAATGGGACAATTGGCTTCTCAGCTGTTCCATGGCCAGGTGTGTGTTATTCCCTCATTATCCCAATTACAATGAGCAGATAAAAGGTCCAGAGTTCATTTCAAGTGTGCTATTTGCATTTGGAATCTCTTGCTGTCAACTCTCAAGATGAGATCCAAAGAGCTGTCACTGTCAGTGAAGCAAGCCATCATTAGGCTGAAAAAACAAAACAAACCCATCAGAGAGATAGCAAAAACAACTGTTTGGAACATTCTTAAAAAGAAGGAACGCACCAGTGAGCTCAGCAACACCAAAAGACCCTGAAGACCACGGAAAACAACTGTGGTGGATGACTGAAGAATTCTTTATCTGGTGATGAAAACACCCTTCACAACAGTTGGCCAGATCAAGAACACTCTCCAGGAGGTAGGTGTATGTGTGTCAAAGTCAATATTCAAGAGAAGACTTCACCAGAGTGAATACAGAGGGTTCACCACAAGATGTAAACAACTGGTGAGCCTCAAAAACAGGAAGGCCAGATTAGAGTTTGCCAAACAACATCTAAAAAAGCCTTCACAGTTCTGAAACAACATCCTATGGACAGATGAGACCAAGATCAACTTGTACCAGAGTGATGGGAAGAGAAGAGTATGGAGAAGGAAAGGAACTGCTCATGATCCTAAGCATACCACCTCATCAGTGAAGCATGGTGGTGGTAGTGTCATGGCGTGGGCATCTATGGCTGCCAATGGAATTGGTTCTCTTTTATTTATTGATGATGTGACTGCTGACAAAAGCAGCAGGATGAATTCTGAAGTGCTTCGGGCAATATTATCTGCTCATATTCAGCCAAATGCTTTAGAACTCATTGGACGCCGCTTCACAGTGCAGATGGACAATGACCCAAAGCATACTGCAAAAGCAACCAAAGAGTTTTTTAAGGGAAAAAAGAGGAATGTTATGCAATGGCCAAGTCAATCACCTGACCTAAATCCGATTGAGCATGCATTTCACTTGCTGAAGACAAAACTGAAGGGAAAATGCCCCAAGAACAAGCAGGAACTGAAGACAGTTGGGATGAAACCCAGCGTCTGGTGATGTCTATGCGTTCCAGACTTCAGGCTGTAATTGACTGCAAAGGATTTGCAACCAAGTATTAAAAAGTGAAAGTTTGATTTATGATTATTGTTCAGTCCCATTACTTTTGGTTCCTTAACAAGTGGGAGGCACATATGCAAACTGTTGTAATTCCTACACCGTTCACCTGATTTGGATGTAAATACCCTCAAATTAAAGCTGACAGTCTGCAGTTAAAGCACATCTTGTTGGTTTCATTTCAAATCCAGTGTGGTGGTGTATAGAGCCAAAAATGTTAGAATTGTGTCGATGTCCCAATATTTATGGACCTGACTGTAGAAAATTCAATCTGTGTGGAAGACTGAGGTGACATTGGGACATTCTCAAAACTGCAGACAGGAGAAAAAGTAAGAGAGGGAGACAGAAAAAATGGTAGAGGAGAAAATGAACAGGGTAAAGGGGTGAAGTATGGAACAAGGGAAAGAAAGATAATGGCAGAGATTTCACAATATCCACTGCTGCTAAGCAGTATCGTTCCACTACGTTAGTTATCAAACTTTTTGGGCAAGTTTCTACTTGCGTAGGCCAACTTGTACATCAGTAAAGTGTTATCAATAGCGGCACACCAAGAAGACAAAGTGGGAGGATGAGTTGACTTCCACTTTATGAGAATTTCTCTGCAGGTGTAGAATGTAGCAAAGAATATAAACAATTTAACATAACAAGCAAAGTCCATCCCATCTAAGATACTTAGCGGGAGCATCTTAGGGTCCAAATCGAAGGTTGAGTCACACAGCCTATTGAGTTCAGCTACCACTACCTTCTCAAAAGGTCTGCCAGAAGGGCGTGGCCATACTGCGTGTAGGAAGGATTCTACAGAGGAATTGCAACATTTACAAGAATGATCAGTTGAATGGAAAATAGTGGCCAGCCGATGTGGAGTGAATTCTCTGGAGAAACTTTAGCTGCAGAAACCTGTCTATAGCGGAAATCAAATACGTAACATAATGGCTAATACAGGTCCCCTAATTCTTCCTCAAACAACTTTAACCACTTGATGACCGGGTTATAGCCGAATGACGGCTACAGCGTCGTCGTCCAGTTCTGGGAGGGCATCATATGAAGTCCTCCCAGAATCATGCCTCCCATGCTCCCCCTGGGGAGCACACCCGGCATGCTCTGTGTATGCTGTGTCCGTTGGACACAGCTGATCTCAGATCACGGTAAAGGGCCAATCACATTGGTCCTTTACCATGTGGTCAGCTGTGTCCAATGATGGCCAGGACTCCCCAATCAGGAAATGGAGCTGGGTACATATTTCGCCAATGATGTCAGAGATTGTTAAGGAAGTCGCAGCTGCTGGCAGCAGCCAAATTCTTACCATCCATGGATATCACACCCAGCCATGTAAGCAAAATTATAGCAAAAAGTGCCTTAAATCATTGCCCAAATTTGACCATATTGCCATATTTGGGCAATGATGTCACCACAATCCCTGTCCCTTCCTTTATATAGCCGATGACAGCTCAGGGAGCTAGTGTAATAATTGGTGATCAGTCATGTGCAATGGGTCATCTGGTTTTTTCTTCATTGTGGTGGCAATGGTGGGCATTGTGATTAACAATGGATTTACAGTGATGGAGACATTTTTGGGGATTTTTATTTTTTCAAACGCTTTGGTGTCTTTATTTCTAGGCTAATCAATTTTTTTTCTGAAAGAATAGGGGTACTATGTACTCCTTTTCAATCACACAGGGGGGAAGCTTGTATTGGGGGCCTCCTTATTATTTCATGGGCTTTCCAGATGCCAATACGCTCAATGCCTGCAGACCGCCACAACTACTAGAGAAGGGTTTTGGGGGTCTTCATCAACATGGGGACAAGGTGCTTTGTCATGGACCAGAAGTAGGAAAGCTCGTGTCCCTCTTTCTGTGCCCACCAGGCTGCATACTTGGATTAAGGATCTGGTGAGCCCTCACCAATTTTTTGCTTTGTTTTGTTTTTTGCATAAGGTAACCTCTTAAAATCCAAACCAGACTCAAAGGGAGTTATTTACTATATCTGCATGGTGCAATCAGCTTCCGGGTTTTATTGTCAAAGCTTAATTGAACAAGCTGACTGGCTACCATGCACAGCTGCACCAGATTCTGAATGCACCAATTTTAGTAAATCTCAACCAAAAAAGTCTGGTATGGATTTTGAGGGGACTTTCATTTTTGCTGTAGGATGTGCAAAAATAAATGAATCAGTTTAAATTGCTGGCAAATTACATTCATTGCTTCTTTAAAAGAAAAAAAAAACAGCACACAGACCTCACAAAATATATACAGTGGATATAAAAAGTCTTTTGTACCCTTCTCCTGACTGATAACTTTTAACAAAGAGATCCCTCTGATGCTTTGGAAGCTCTCTGCGGACCATGGTTTTTGCTGTAGGATGTGACTAAGAAAATTTCAGGAAAGACCTACTAGAACAGCTGAACTTTTTGGGGTTAATCAGAGGCAGTTTAAATGATGGCGAGTGTAATGACTCCTATTTAACATGATTTTGAATGTGATTGCTTAATTCTGAACACAGCTACATCCTCAGTTATAAGAAGGTGTGCACACTTACTGTATGCAACCATATTATTTTAGTTTTTTATTTTTACTTCCCTCCACCTAAAAGATTTCAGTTTGTTGTTCAACTTAGTTGTACAGTTTATAGGTCACATTAAAGGTGGAAAAACTTCTGAAATTATTTATCTTTGTCTCATTTTTTTACATCACAGAAACCTGACATTTTAACAGGGGTGTGTAGACTTTTTATATCCACTGTAGCAGGCCCTTGGAGAAGTTTGTATGCTGTTTTTTAAATAAAGAAGCTGGCAATGATAACTGCTGAGCCGAACCCAGGGCTGTTTGGCTCATCACTATGACCCTGTGCAATGCATCTGTAACCTGGACTGTAGCTGATAACTGCTGCTGGACCTCTTCCTTTGTTGCTGACATTTTATCCTTCTGCAATGTGGACAGGGTTAAACTGAATATTCATTGATGCAGAAGTGCTGCAGCCATCTTTTGGGAGATCACTTTGAAATACCCATCTATGGAGTGTCTTCAGTGCAAAATGCAAAATCAGGGCTGGGTCTGATATGGTCCTAGAGGGCAGTGATTGGCTGATGCAACAATGCAAGGAGAAGGAGGTCTTCAGGTTGCTGAGAAAAAAGAAGAGGTCTGTCTTGAAGCAATCAGCTGTGTGGGGAAACGTATAAGCTGTGATGCTTGTGGAATGGATCCCTGCCATAGCTGACCACAACTAGGTGAGAATTCAGAGAAGCAAAGAGACTGAAACATTTCTCCCTGGGAGGGTATGAGATGGGATCTGGATGTCTGGTGAGATCATACTGTACTGGAGAGCTTGTAAGGAAAGAAGGGATGGCCTGTCTCAGCAGGACTGAAAAAGAGAAATTCCCAGCAATTCCTATCCCTGTTTGAGGACTTGAACTGAACCAGAACACATGTCCAGAAACCCAGAAGAGGGTGCCCTGGATCTGGTGAGAGACTAACATTGCACAAGTTAATCTGTTGTCTGCTGGGAACTGATGTGCTTACTTCAAGGGCCCCAACATTGCCAGCCAATGGGTTTCTTTTTCTTTTCATCATTCACTGGCCAGTGGGATAAAATTGGGACTGGTATAGCAAGTTAGGACTGTCTTCATATACTAGGTAAATGCAGCTCAGTACTGTTAATCAGAATGTTGCAGGTTCTCAACCATATCTCCCAGAGTAACATTATTGTCTTATTGATTGTTTGTATAAGTACTCTTGCTAATCCTCTTTCCTTTTAGGCTATGCTTGACTTAATAAATTCTTTGAAATACCTCAGTGTGTGTTGGTAAGTGCTTGGTGAGCAAGGTGTGTCATTTTCAGGCATTCAGAGAAATCACAAAACAATTCAGCAGCTCCTCTGTGAGTAGCACTACATGTCTAACTTTCTTTGCTTTGCTTCAATTTGGTGTTTCATGCATGACATGAGGGCAGTCATTACTAAGTGGCTGCTCAAGCTGCCCTCTGTGTATCCTCGGTCAGTAGAGGTTGCAGACTGCCATGGACTCATCCTCTGCCTGGCGAGAGAAAATGAACCATGTGGTGGCGGTATATGGTAGTACCCTGGTTAATGTGCTAAGTGTGTGATGTCTCCAATACTTGGGTGTGTGCTACCTGATGCTCAAGTGCTTCCGCCTGCTTTAGCAGGTGGACCCTTTTCTTTATTTCTCTGGTGGTCTTGTCCCACCTTGGACCTGTCTCTTGCAATGCACTGCATATGATGCCTCCATCTCTGAACTGCTCCGATCCTCAGGTCGTGAGGTCCAGGTTGTGTCTCTCTCTTCTTGCAAGAACTGACCCCATCATAGGGCTCACAGGAGGCCCTTGAGGATCCACTGTCACATCTTTGCTCTGCTGTCTTGCACCCTGGGCATGGGTGGGCAGGGACTCTGGCCGATTCCCCACCGCCAACAAGTTCTGATCATAAGAAGCCATTGCTACCATACCCTCTCTGCTGAAGTGATTTGTAGCCATGTCTAACAGGTGGAATCTTCATCTTACTCTTCCACCTGGAAGAAAAAACAGCACTTTTCTATTCTATTTTTAATAGTTTGTAAAAAAGAAATAACTAAAATACAGCCACTAAATGTAAAGAAAGGGTATACAAATAAAAAATAAATACAAGAGAACACAATAAAATAGTGAACAAAATCAAAATAAAATTGAAATGAAATAAACTACCCTAAATATATTCACACAAAAAAAACTTGTTTCACTATAAAGCAACATAATGAGAACACTGTACTCCAATGTAATGTTAGTACGGTCACTGGACCCTTTGTACTGTGTAGCAGGCCTTGTGACAGGGATGCCATTCGTCAAATCGCAGCACAGCAGAAGCCAAACAAGAACTGCCTAAACTACACTAATGTCTTCCTTCCCTCTGTAATACCACTAACTATTTTCTCACTAGCAATATCCACAACATAATGATGGAGGAAAACAGGAAGCATGGCTTTTTAAGTGGATGGATGGCTATTCACCAATTGGTTGCTAGAGGTGGCTTGGGAAGCATCACAGGCTTGCAAAGCAACATGAGTACATTTTCTTGAAAATAGACTGTTTAAAAATTTGCCAAAATCAAGCACATGGCAATATTACAGGCTGGTTTTGCCACTGTTTCAGTTGGTGAATTACCACTGCTTACCAGAATCAAACACAACCCCTAAACTGTAATGCATCACAGAGCACAGCAACTGGAAAATGTCCCTCTGTGATGCTTTGGAGAAATTATCAGTGAGGTTTACTAATAATAATGTTTCATTGGATCCTGATCATCTAGTATGGCGCTGAGAAATGACACTGAGGTATCAGATCCAAACACAAAGAAAGTCCCACCACCAGCAAGAAATGCATTCACAGCATTATCATGAAAGTGCCGCAGTTTTCTTAATTACCGATGGGTAACATCAGTTTGATTTATCCCTCCCAAGCATCGTACACTGCTGGCATGATGACTTACTCTCTATAGAGTCACAGCATGATTTTGAATCTGACAAATTATACTTGATTCATTGAGACTGGTAAAATATCTCCAGAATATGCACAAAAATATTGCTTGGCTTTGCAAAGTATTTTCTGAATGTTTTAACGCATTTTTTTGGCAATATTGAATACAGAAATATTGCTCAAAAGCGATTGTTTCCAATTGTTGCAGTACATTATTATGCTCAACGTGTGTTGTGTTGAAACAACCCATTTATTTTAAACTGGTTGTCAGTTCACCATAACTTTTCAATGCAGCACACCACGAAACACATATGCTCACATTGGTTCATTGGGGTGGGTTAAAATGCATGTACTTTGTGATGTATTGAGTAGGTGCATTGGGGGCTCATTCAAAATGAATATCACCTAAACGGCCATAGAACAGTTTGTTAACAATGAAGTAAAGTTTGGTGAAACACATGTTCTAACACCCTTTGCCACAAAGCAATAGAGTAAAAAAACCCTCAAAATGTACTTTTACATGGCTTTTCTTGATGTGTTTGTTAGCAGGACCTAAGTAAAAAACCTGCAAGAAATACATGTGAAGTAATTCAGATGAATAAGTGTTTCTCAGACTCAGAGTCCACAAGCAAGCAAAAAAAAAAAGTGTTTAAAGTGTATATAAAGCTGAAACTTTGTTTGTTAACCCTGTTAGTTTTTTTCCTGTTGTAGAGATTTCCCTTCACTTCCTTTCTCAGAGGCGCAGAAGAAAGACAGTTGTCTACAGAACAGGTGTCCCCACTGGAAGATTTGTACTTTGTTCCCATTCTAGTGACAACTGTAACATGTTGGATTTCCCCACCAGGGACACAGAGAGAAATAAAAAAAACTTAACAGGGGCTTTAACCCTTGTTCCACTCCATTTAAAACTAAAACAGTGAAGATTTACCTTAAAACACTTGCACTAAGGCGTATGAGAATGCATGCATGAGCAAAATTAAGGCCAGAGGCAGCAAACAGGATAACAAGCCATACAGTATTAGTAAAGATAGGAGCTGTGACAGCAGTGGACACCCTCACATATGTGAGGCATACAACTAAATATGAATTCACACAGCCAAAGGCCTTCCCACCTTACTTAATCTGTCATGTTCCTACCATAACTCTGACTAGATGCATGTAGAGCCCTGCAACTAGATCCACCAGCTGCCTTGTCACAAGAACCACCACCACCAAATCTATTTGCCACCCTTCTGAAAAATCAGTAGCACAGCCAGCCACAGCCCACCCACTCAAAGCCGCAGCAGAACCTTAAATTTTTCAACAAGGAGAAGGTGCAGAGCCAGCTCACCCACCCAAACCAACAACAGATTGATCCACCCATGAGACCCAGTTCCAGAACCATCATTACAGCTACCGGTTCCTTAAGGAGGACAATCCCAGACCACACACCCAAACTAAAAGCAGATTTAGCTGCCCACCCATGAGATCTAGTACCAACGCCACTATTGCTGCTACCAGTGCTTCAAAGAATACAATCCCAAGCCACCCACCCAAACCAGCAACAATAGTTATCTTCAGTGTAGTGAAGACATATTTGTTTTTTTTTTCAAAGTATACTTTCTTACGCCATGGACTTGTAAATGTAAATAGTAGTCTGAAAAGCAGTATGTACAACAAACATTTACAAAGCATTTGAAAAGTTTCAGGAAGCTTCAGACTGCTTTCCTAAAGCCTTCAAAGCACCCTATAGAGTTTAAGATTAAGGATGTTAAACAAAGATTTTAACCATTTCAATACCGTGCAATTTTACACCTACCTGCCCAGGCCATTTTTCAGGTTTCAGCGCTCTCACACTTTGAATGACAATTGCGCGGTCATACAACATTGTACCCAAACTAAAATGTTATCATTTTCTTCACACAACTAGAGCTTTCTTTTGGTGGTATTTAATCATCTCTGGGGTTTTTATTTTTTGCTAAATTAACAAAAAAGACCAAATTTTTTTTTAAAAAAAACACGTTTTTTTTTGTTTCTGTTATAAACGTTTGCAAATAAATAATTGTTCTTCATAAATTTAGGCCAAGATGTATTCTACTACATGTCTTTGGTGAAAATAACCCAAATTAGAATGTATTTTTTAGTTTGTAGGAAAGTTATAGAGTTCACAAACTATGGTATAGATCTGAATATTGATTAATCCTGAAATACTGACAGCCAATCTAATTTCTTAAGGTCCGAGAATGTCAGAATAGTACAGATATCCCCCAAATGACCCCTTTTTGCAAAGTAGACAGTCCGACGTACTTCATAAGAGGCATGGGGAGTTTTTGAAGTTGTATTTTTTTTGTCATAATTTTTCAGAAAATGAAAAAATAAAAAAAATTATTTTCACTATTTTTTTTAATATACTGTCACCAGTGCAGTACAGCATCATCATATAACTGGCATGGCGGTGATCAGGGACACTGACTGGTGACAGTGTGAAAAAAAAAAAAAAAAAATATATATATATATATATATTTGTTTTATTTTACATGTTTTATTAAATTTTTTTTCTTTTTTTTAAGATTTTGTTTTCATATTTCACTATGTCCAAAGTAGTACAATGTTAACATAGTAACATTGTACTACTTTGGGGAAGTGATCAGTATTTTTTTTTTTTTTTACACAATTTGCTTATAGCAAAGAATTACTTTGCTATAAGCAAGCATTTACCTGAATGACATCGATTCATTCAGGGTTTTTTTTTTTTTGTGCTTTGCTGTGATTTAGCCACAGCTAATCACATGACATGTGCATGTGATTAGCTGTGACCATTCACAGCTAGACACTAGTATACAATGGATGGCATGAATAAAGCCATCCATTGTATACAACTGTCACCTGCTGAGATCGGTCACAGCAGGTCACATGGTACCGGCAACGGGGGTCGGTACTCAGATCTGTCATCGGCCGTGTCTGAGGTACACGGCCGGTAACAGAAATCTAATGCAGTTTTTGCTGACGCCATTTGGCCATAGGCCGGGCGTCAAATGGTTATTAAGTAGCAACTGTCAATTTTAGACAAGCTTTTAGCAGATTTTCAGCCATCTTTAAGAAACAGTAATGCTTGCTGAAAGCCTGAGGAAGTCTGCTAACAGTTACTTTAAAGTGATAGTCAGCATTCCCATTGAGATCTGGGTTCAGCATTCCCAAATAGTAAGTACAGGGCTGATTTTTGCACGTTGCGGTGAAGAACCCCTTTACATATTGGCAGGGCCCTGCCATTTCTACTACACTGTGGAAGTCACATGGTGACAATACTACAGCTATCAAGTTCATCTTATCAAGTATTATGGACATGACTGCTGCTGTTTGATACCTCACCACCTACTTTTGCCATACCAAGCCTACCATAACTACTACCTGTTCTGGTTATTACCCAGCTAGTGGTTGTGGAGGTATATTGTCTCTATATATCTCTCTACGGTCAATATATACCTGTTTAGGTTTTATTGGGGTACTATATCCACTGTCTGGTACTTATGATCAGCCATATACTGCATTGATTGTTATGCCATTGTGGTACAATTTTTTGAAACACCCCCTGCATGGCGGTGTAACCATTGTGTCAGTGCTGCAAATGTATTAGACCAGGTGTCACTATATTTGCAGCGCTTCATTACTTTGACCGGTCATGACGTCTGTTTTGAAGTGATTTTAGGTCATACTTTGATGTATTATCTCATACTGAGGTGATGGCAAACTGAAGTGTTTACCTTATATGTCCATATGTGCATTGTGTAATAAAGCATAATTTTTTTAATTACTTTGAGTATCGCTTTCTGTCCATTATGTAACCGCTTTTCTGTGAATCTCTTCTCATGTTCTTTTGTTTTTGCTGTACTTTTTTTGGTTACTGGGCAGATAATGTATGTTTAGCGATACGTATTATTTATAAGCCCCTTATTTTCCTAATTCTATCTGATTTTTGCCACATTTGGTGTATCCAGGCAGATCTTCCACCGCACATTCATTACACATGCACTGGCATTTATTCAATTCAAATATTTATCTTTGGCACTGTCAGTGAATGTTTCACCTTTTGGTGAATTTGTGTGTATCTTTGCAAGTTATAAATGTGTAGCCAGGTGCTTGGCTAGAAGGAGAGAGCAACTATAAAGACACTGTGCTGCAGCTGTTGTGTGCCTCTACAAGACGTATGTTGGTGTTTAATGCCCATTCAGCATCCATCCAGCAAAAGGAGCTGGTGGGCAAGGACCTGAGAGACTTTAATGCAGGCTGCACTGAACTGTGGGAAATGTAGTCTGGGAAGAGGATCTTGCATAAGTAAATGGAGTAATGGACTACAATTTCCAGATACAGACACTTAACAGGAGAGGAAAGGATCAGTTTTTTTCCCAGGCTTTAGAGAAGCAGTCTCCTCAAAGTGCACATCTTGGCTGCTGTGTGTGTACGCATTGCCTGTAGCTTGAGGACTGGACTGGTGAGAACCAGAGTCACCTTTAGTGCCCTGCCAGAAGGATTGCTGACAGGCAAGCATTCAGATCAGAGCTCGCTGCACGTCTGGGACTGGTGAGCAGATGCTTGTGCTGTTTGATTTTACTGCTGCTATCATATAGATACATAATTGGTCAGGTTGAAAAAGTCTGTCCAATTCAACCCACAGAGAAAAAAAAACACACAATTAGAAAACCTCCATACACAATTCTATACTCATAGTTGATCCAGAGGAAGGCAAAAAAAAACCCAATAAAGCATGATCCAATTTTCTCCAGCAGGGTAATATTTCCTGTATCAACTTTATCTATAAATATTGGTATCCAGTTTTGTACATATATAACTTAGCAGACTAGGGAAGGAATGGACCGACCATTCATCTAGGAGCCTTGATTCACTGCATGCAGAGCTTTAAAGGACACCTTACAAATGTACACCACCTTAAAGACTGGGCCCCATCCAGTCGGCTGAAGATAAGATTGCAATTCAGGAACCATATACTTACCAACTGCCCCACAGGGACTCTGAACTAAGCTACTAATACATATATATTCATATGTGTGTGTATGTATGTATGTATATATATATATTTCCACATAGCAATATAAATACAGAGTTTACTCTGAAAGTTTACTGGCTATTGACTGCAGAGGAACTTCTGTGTGATTTTTTACTACTGTTTATACTGTTCATTACTGATGCTGTTTATTGTTAGGTTAACATTGCTTTACTGATATGGTGATTTAAACTAAACTGCTATGCTATAACCTAGTGGTTATATCAGTTAGCTTACCGTGAGCAAACTATTTCTTTTACCTGCTCTTTGATATTTGCGTATTTACTTTTGCCCTGTGACAATATACTTGCTCTTCTTACAATTAAGCAGTGTGGTGCCTATTTCCTGATACTCTAACATAGTTGTGTGTAGAATACTGATACTTGCGCTCACATAGGCATTTGCACCAACCCATTACTCAACTAGGTGTATCAAAGGGGGTCAAAGCTGTTCCTAGAATTGTGGCAAAGAACAAAGAACCAGTTGTACCAAGCAGCTCCACTGTGGGCAAGTGCTACAAAAGAAAACACCAGCTTTAGGTGAATCTGTGTGTAAGAAGGTTGCTTTCACCAATTATAAATAGAACAACAAGGCCTGGAAGTTTTTGCAAAATCACAAAAGACTTTTTATCAGCAATGCTAAACTGACAGTGCACATCTAATCAACACTGGATAGGCTCTGCTGCACCAATTGCTTCGGACATTTGGTTCTGTGCATCAAATTGGACCTTGATAGAGTGGATTTGAAATTATAAATGCTGATTGCATTGCAGTCAGAAATTTTTCTTATGAGCCTTAATAATCATAACTGTGTTATATAGTTAGTCTGGCTGAAAAAATACAAAAGTCCAACCACTTCAATCATTAAAAAAAAAAAAAGTTATAATCCTATACCCATAGTTGATCCAGAGGAAGGCAAAAAAACCCAGCAAAAAATGATCCAATTTGCTCCTGCAGGGAAAACAAATCCTTCTTGATCCCCCGAGAGGCAATTGGATATTCCGTGTTATGAATGAACCGCTAGATATACCACTTCTGGTATGTCTTTTCTGTACTAATAATCCTGTTATCAGAATATGAAGGCGTGTTTATGCCTTTTTGTGCCACATTACCCAACAGTTTATTTTTTACAGCAGTTACTTTTTGTATTGAACCAGATTGCTAGCTCTGAATCTTACCCCCTTCTTAAATAGCACTCGGGACTGGCAGTACTGAGATAACAAATGACACAACCCAATTATCTAAGTTTTTGGGAGAAAACCTTTGCAAACACAGTGAAATAAAATACATCTACACTTCATGCAGGTAGTGTCCCATACAAGAATACAAATCAGAGCTCAACAGCTGCAATACAAGAATATTATCCACACAGCCACCATCCTACCCACTGGTATATGAATGGAAGCTTCAAAAAAATCTGTTTGGAAACTGTTTAGGCAGCTAATGGAAAGTAAGCATTTCAGACATGTGTGATTTGATAACCTAGTTGACACCTTTCTCTGGCTAAACAAAAAAAATATAATGAGTCATCTATGGCCAGCTTAATTGCTTTTTAGCTATTTATCCACTTATTGGGGCAGATTTAGTAATACAAATAAACAAGAGCAGGATAAACTGTTGTAATATACACGCAGCATGTGTGTGGGACTATCTGTCCCCATTCCTGAAAAAATGTAGCTAATTATAAATTAATGTACAGTCAATACGGTGAATTGCTAATTTGCTGTGCCCATTGAACATGATGTTGTGACAAAGCACTTATCAGTCCCATGTTTTTACTGCAACTGAAAAATGTGCGGATTATTTACTCCACCCTAAACCAGATGTAATCCAGCAAGAAAATAAAGAAAGGTGATGTATTTTTTGCGGGTGGCCGTTATAAAAGGTCTCCGCATTCACTGCCTGTGCGCGCTCCCTGCCCACCGGAACATCGATCACTGTAAGGGACCTCTGTGTGAGGTCCCGATCATGTGATCACTGATTGGCCAATCAGTGATCACATGAATAGTAGTAAGCAAGATGTCACTTGTTGACATCATTGCTTACTACTAGTAAAATCTGTGAATGATCACAGAGGTCACATGCTACAAGGCTATTCACAACAGCCTTGTACCATGTGACAAGCTGTGACCAATCACAGCTCTAACACTATTTCTCAATGGCTGCAAGAATGCAGCCAGAGAGAAGGAGAAATGATTGCTTTTAGAGCCTTTATGGGTGTAAAAGCAATCAGTGTAAAAAAAAAAAATCTTCATCACCCCCCACAAGTAGTACAGTGTCACTGTACTGCTAGGGTGACAGTATGTTAAAAAAAAAAACAAAACAAAAATAATAATATAAAAAAATTAAATACAAATGTAAAAAAAACTTTAGAAAAATTATAATTTTTGGTTATAAACTAATTTGGGTTATTTTGTTTTTACTAAAAAGATAGCTGAATACATTTTGACCAATATTTATGAAGAAAGATTATTTATTTGCAAAACTTTATAAGAAAAACACTTTTTTTTCAAAATGTTTGGAATTTTTCATTTATATAGCAAAACAATAAAAATCCGAGTGGTGAAAAAAACCACCAAAATAAAGTTTTATCTGTCTCAAAAAAATGCTAAAAATTTCATATGGGTACAGTGTTGCATGATCGTGCAATTGTCATTCAAAGTGTGATAGCACTGAAAGCTGAAAATTGGCCAGGACAGGAAGGGGGTAAAAGTGTTTGGACTTGAAGTAGTTAAAACAAATAGAAAATCGACATATCCACAGGGCAGCTACCAAGCTTCATTAAAGCTTCAAAAAAGCATCGCTGAAGCATCACAGAAGCATCACAGAAGCATCAAAAACACATAAAAAAGCATGTTGAAGCAATAAGCGCTTTAATGTATGTGGAAGTCGAAGCAAGTGTAAATGAGACTTTATAGTCATTATTATTATACAGTATTTATAAAGCGCCAATAGTTCGCTCAGCGCTGTACATTACAAAGGGGGACAGAACATGTGACAGAACAATACCAATACAATGCAAAACATGAGGGGATTGAGGGCCCTGCTCTTTCGAGCTTACAATCTAGGAGGGAGGGGATGGTGGCACAGGAGGAGATAGCTGTGGGGGATGGAGTGGTAGGAAGAGTGGAGGAGGTCGGCAAGTTAGCAGGGGGTGGGGTAGGCTTCCCTGAAGAGATGGGTTTTCAGGGTGCAGCTAAAGGAGTGGAGAGTAGGTGATAATCTGATGGGTTGGGGCAGGGAGTTCCAGAGGATGGGTGACACCCTGGAGAAGTCCTGGAGGCGGGCATGGGAAGAGGAGACCAGGGAACTAGAGAGAAGGAGGTCTTGTGAGGAGTGGAGTGTGCATGCTGGGCGGTACTTGGATATTAGGTCAGTGATGTAGTTCGGGGCAGTATGGTGGACAGCTTTGTACGTCAGTGTTCGGATTTTGAATTTGATCCGTTGCGCAATCGGAAGCGGAAAGTGGAGGGATTGGCAGAGGGGGGTGGCGGAAACGGAGCGGTTGGAAAGGTGAATGAGTCTGGCAGCCGTATTCAGGATCGACTAAAGTGGGGATCGCCAGCGGCGAGGCAGGCCAGTGAGGAGGGAGTTGCAGTAGTCGAGTCGTGATATGATGAGGGAGTGGATGAGCTGTTTAGTGGTTTCTGGAGTTAGGAACGCGCATTTTTTGACGATGTTTCGGAGGTGGAGTCTGCACGAGTTTGTAAAGATTGGACTTGGGGCTGGAAGGATAGGTTGGAGTCCAGAATGACACCAAGTACTCTGGCCTGCGGGGCAGGTTTGATGGTGGAGTTGTTGGATGTGATGGAGAAGTCAATGGGGGGTAGCGTCCGGGCTGGGGGGAAGACAAGAAACTCGGTTTTGGAGAGGTTCAGTTTAAGGAAGTGGAGCGACATCCAGTCTGATATGTCGCTCAGTAGGTGTGTGATTCGGGCGGAGACCGAGGGGGTGAGGTGGGGGGTGAAGAGATAGATTTGTGTGTCGTCAGCATAGAGGTGGTAGTTGAAGCTGTGAGAGTGTATGAGTTGGCCAAGGGAGGAGGTGTAGATGGAGAAGAGAAGGGGCCCGAGGACAGAGCCTTGAGGGACCCCAACAGTTATAATTAAAGGCTTAGTTCACCTTTATAAAAAATACCCTCCGCTGTCAGCAAAATGGTGTATGCAGTCCACAAACACTATTTCACAATTTTAAACTAATCCAGTCTTAAAAATATGCATTAATGCTCTTCCTATTCTTGAAGGGCATTCGTGTGCAAAGTGAAGCCAGATCCATCCTGCCCTATCGTAGTGAATGATGTCCTTCTTCTGCGCACATGTTCATCATGCTCTCCGCTGAGCAGATGAGCTCAGGAACTGCAAAGGGAGAAAGAGTATTACTGCTGCTGCCTCAACAAGAGATAACGCTGCGCATGTGCAGGGCTCAGAAGGACCACGAGCGGGCACTTGTCCTAGCGGCTGGTCCATCCTAAAGAAGAGGACAAGGCAAAGTTGTGAAAACTATCTGAAGCATTTGAGGCCATCTTCACTCCTTGAACAAATAGCCTACAGGTATGGGAAGAGAATAAATCCATAATTTTAAAATCGGATTAATTTAGCGTTATGGAATGGTGTTCGTGGACGGAAAAATGAGGGCTCTCACATATGAGCCCAAAAGCATGGCCATGCAGTCCCCATCCCTTTAAGAAATCTGACAGGGAAAAAAGTGGGAAGAGAATAACCACGTGACCTTGGAATAAGCGGAAAAAATCACGTGACCTGGAACATTCTGGAATTTTAGGGGCTCATTATATAAAGGGCACTCCGTGACAGAATTCTCACAGTTGCACAGAGTTGGCCAAAAGGCTCCCCACCCTCCCTTCCTTGTCACAAGGCACTACTTATGTGGTCTTATTCATATAATTATTTTAGATAGCTCAAGTCCTTAAAGCGGCTTTCCACCCAAAAGGGGAAGTTCTGCTTTAAGGACTGCGGGGGAGTGGGGGAACTCCCCATTAAGGATTGGCACCTTTGGGGAGCGGGTACCCGAATTTGACAGGTACCCGCTCCCACTTTCGGTCCGATCGCCTAGGTCAGGGGTCTGCAACCTTTAAGACATAAAGAGCCACTTGGACCCATTTCCGAGAGGGAAAAAAAGACTGGGAGCCGCAAAACCATTGCAACATTTAAAACAAATCCGACACTGCATATATTGCAAAAAGCGCTCTGGTCATGAAGGGGGTTTAAGGGCCCAGTAAGCAAAGGGTTAATCAAGGCCACAGTGTATCGTCATAATCACAATCATAGCCTTAGGTCAGTGGTGGGCAACCTTTTTTTTCAACTGAGCCAAATCTCGCCAAAACCACGATTGAAATTTATTTTGAGAGCCACATTTTTAAAACTGAAAATACATCCCCCATATAGTAATTCATCCCCCATAGTAATTCATCCCCCATATAGTAATTCATCCCCCATATAGTAATTCATCCCCCATAGTAATTCATCCCCCATATAGTAATTCATCCCCCATAGTAATTCATCCCCCATATAGTAATTCATCCCCCATAGTAATTCATCCCCCATATAGTAATTCATCCCCCATAGTAATTCATCCCCCATATAGTAATTCATCCCCCATAGTAATTCATCCCCATATAGTAATTCATCCCCCATATAGTAATTCATCCCCCATAGTAATTCATCCCCCGTAGTAATTAATCCCCCATATAGTAATTAATCCCCCATAGTAATTCATCCCCCATATAGTAATTCATCCCCCATAGTAATTCATCCCCCATAGTAATTCATCCCCCATATAGTAATTCATCCCCCATAGTAATTAATCCTCCATATAGTAATTCATCCCCCATAGTAATTCATCCCCCATATCGTAATTCATCCCCCATAGTAATTCATCCCCCATATAGTAATTCATCCCCCCTATAGTAATTCATCCCCCGTATTAATTCATCCCCCATATTAAGTCCCCAAGTCCCCCCTGTGTCAATTCACTTACCTTTGCTCTGCGCGTTCCTCTCGCCGTGTTCCCGCGCCGTTCCGGTGTAGCATGAAAATCTGTCTCCTATGAGGATCTGTCCCCCGCGACGTATCTGCGCATGTGCCAGTTTCAGGCATTAGCAGCCGATCGGCGATCTCCGGCACATGCGCAGATACGTCGAGGGGGACAGATCCTCATAGGAGACAGATTTTCATGCTACACCGGTCTTCAGGGCGGATTGTGAGAGGAGCCTAGCGGGAGCCTAGCTCCGCGGGCCGGATTAAAAGGTCCGCCGGCCGTAGTTTGCCTATTGCTGCCCTATTGCCTGTCTACAGGACCATTCACGATGTGCAGCGCTACTCGTGCATGCGCAGTGGGTACCTGGCTGTGAAGCCGCAAGCCGGATGCCCACACTGAAGATGCCGGCCTCCTGGAATCCAGGATGACCGGTGAAACGAGCTGCTGGGGACACACCACAGGACCGAGGGACAGGTAAGAGGCTGTTTTTTATAAGTCAGCAGCTACAGTTTTTTATTTTTTGATAGGTTGAGTGGAACTCCGCTTTAATTACTGAGCAAGTTTATTCATGGTTGATAATTAAAGTGTAAGAGTTTTGAATAAATTATATTGCAAATTTCATTTATGTTATGTGTATTACCAATAAAAGTGCAGCGGCCAACATTTATGCCAAAAGAAGAAATATTGTGTGCGTGTCATTATTTAAATTGAAATTAATTTAAATATAGTTATTTCGAGGAAGAGGGAAAAAATGTGGAGGCCTGCATTCCCATGTATAGGATATTTTTTTAAAGGCGTACTAACCCTTTAAGAACTTACAGGCCAGCGCAGAGAGGCTGAGAGGTCAGAGTCAGCAAAGCAGATGAGCAAGTGCCCAGGATGCATCTGTTTCCAGTCAGTTCTGAGATAAGCTGGGAAACAGAATGTTTGAAGTACTACAGCTCTGGAAGTGGAAAGTAGCAAATTTCAATGTGCTGTCTCTTTAGGAAATGGAAAGATGAACACAAAATGAGGGAGACAGAAAGATGAGTAAACAGGAAGCAGCCAATGATGTGGAAGGAATGTGTTACGGGCAGCACGTCTGAAAGAGAGAGGCTTTCTGTAATTTGACTTTCAGAATGCTGCACTTAAGTGACATTAGTAATTCAGGCAAAAACGGAGTAGAATGTGGATTGGTATCCATACCCTGGTCTGTGCAATCACTTACCTCCTCAACACCTCTCCTTCAGTTTCGCTGTGACGTTCTGGGCTACTGAATTGTAAAGGCTCAACAGGCAGACAGATCAACACGAGGTGCTTAAAAAATAGCAACTATAAATATATAAGCACATGTCCCAGTGTGAGAGTAATATCCAGCACATGCATTGATAGAGTTCACAAATACTAAGGGACTGATGCAAGTAAAATGTATGGACCTAAGTCTTATGACGGGTTTTCTTTGGTCAGAATGTAATAATTATCTGTGATTACTGGATCTGTATTCCAACAGTTATGCTAGGAATAGGCAGATATTCCAAATATAACTAAATGAATCATTCACAATACTGCAGTGATCACTTGGAGGAAATATGAGAAAAACAAGTGAGCTGTCTTTGCTGAACCTCCTAAAAAACTCATGCTGGTCCTTTGGTTTTATTAGCTCCTTGTCACTACTGTACCTCCCAACAACTATATGTATCAGTACTATTTTCAGAAGGAAGCCAGTAAAGGCAGTTGTAAGGGGGCTTGCAAGATTGTAAGCTCCAAGGAGCAGGGCCTTCAAACCCCTCGTGTATCACATTGTATTGTTTTCGTACTGTCGCATGTTCTGTCTCCCTTTGTAATGTACAACGCTGAGCGAACTGTTGGCGCATTATAAATACTGTATAATAATAATAATAACTGGCTAGCAATGGCACCAAGAGCACAAGTCCCTACCCCGCATCTTCCCTTCCAGATCAACATTCCACTTGTTTGAGACTATAAACCGCCACCCAATTCCCAGCCGTTAAAGAGGTTGTAAAAGCTCAAGGTTTTTTACTTTCATGCATTCTATGCATGAAGGTAAAAAGCCTTCTGTGTGCAGCAGTCCCCCCAGCTCCCCAATACTTACCTGAACCCAATCAAGGTATGTGCACAAGAACCTCAGCTCTCCGGGGGCTTTCACTGCTCATTGACTGAGACAGCAGCAGGAGCGATTGGCTCAGCACCGTAACTGTGCTGACCAATCAAAAGCCATCTAGACCGTACTGTCATCCCTGCAAGGAGAGGAGAGAAAGTGCAGTCATTTCAAATTCCCAGACGTCTCCTTGCAGGGATGACACTCGGAGAAGGCACCCCAGGCTTGTGTTCAAACCCCCCCGCCACCCTTCAGAAACAATTCTCCCCCAGAGAATACACAGTGGGAAGGATGCAGCCTCCTGTGCTGAACACCGTATCTGTGTAGTGACAGCATGGGTCTGGTGCAGGGAGACTTTCTGCACCGCTCCTGTGTGTGGCTATGACAATCTTGGGTTCACACAGGAGCGGTAGTGAAACTGCATGTGATGTGGACAGGAATCATACTGCATTCCAGTTTAAATCACATGCTATTCTTTGTGGTGCAATTTGCGTCCATTGACGCAAATCGCACCTTAGAGTATCGGTTTCAGGTATCAGGAGCATTTTCACGAGTACAAGTACTCGTGAAAATGCTCGTTATCAGCACCAGTATCAGTATAGGTGCATTTATACCTTTAATCACATTAACCTTTACAGTATATCCCCAAGGAAGGAATGTCCACACAAAAATAGAATTGCTTCACATTACTGATGTTACAATAAAGATGAAATTCACAGTCACATCACATAGACATACATTGCCAATCACATATAGTGGATGATCCACAGCAATCACATGTGCAATCAGCATGTAGGACATTTAGTAAGCCACTTCCCTAGTTCAGACTCTCTCCACATTGGGTCATTAGTACTCACTCAGAGGTTCGTTGTCCACTTACTGTTCCTTGCATATAGTCCCACTGGGATAGTATCACTGCACACACCTCTAGCTTGGGTACACCTCTTTCTGGTCCTCTAGGGTAATATCCCCACTCCAGGGGACACTTGGCCTTGCCTAAAAGGTCTTTTGCAACCTTCCCCAGCCTCCACCGTCATAAGGGTCAGGAAGTCTACAGCTGGCTCTCCTGGGTGCGGGTCTGCCTCTCCCTGTCCTGCAGCACTGTCCAAGGCCTCCACTTGCTGACAACATCTGCCAAATGATGGGGTCTCTGGCTCCCATGCCCCAACTGTACTACGGCTCCTCCCAACCTGGCTTATATCGGGGCACTGCTCCACCTGTTACATCACTACAGGAGGACTCTAAATAAAAGGGACCTATCACCTGATTACACCATTCTCTGTAAGCACACTCTAATCTGGGACAGAGCCACCTAGAGGCAGACTAACTGTACCTTCTTACACTGTTATATATTTTCCTTATCTCAGCCATCCTTTGAAACCACATTAACATTTGTGATTACTTAATGCATGTAGGCAGTGGCTACTGAGGATACAACATTCCCCAAAGGGAAAAGTTATAATTCAGAGGAAAACTACAGTATGTTGATTTGTGATGCTGGACCATTTAGAAAAAAATATTTGCAATGAATAGTAGCCAATTCTGCATTCCTACATGCCACATCTGATCAGTGGGGTATAAATATCAAACAGCGTTATGGTCACTGCATCTTGTGTCTGCCTATGACATTGAATGACCTACAGCAAGGAGCATGAAAGGAGTTGGATTCCAGCCAGCAATCAGTAAGTTATTTGTTACCAGCATTTTGGGTGTTGGGGGTGCAGGGGCACTAAATGGGTGTAGGTATGGTGACCTGGATGTTTCTGTTACTGTTATTAATGGTAAATAAGTACTGAAAACAAATTTGTACCAAAAGTAACCATTACCTTATCCAAGATGCATACTCACCTCTACACTGCGGCCACAGCCCACTGATAAGTTTAAATCCTTCAGTAAAATATTCTCTGTGCTAAACATACCTGTGTAGTTGATCCCATAACACTTCTATAAGATCATCCCCGAAGTGTCTCCTGCCTTAGGATGGAGGTAAGTATGCATCTGGGGTGGGGTATAGTAAGTTACGGTGTTCAAAAAGGACACGTTAACTTTGAAAGTGCAATTATCCTTTAACCCGTAACCTTGGACTCTAACACAAACCCTAACCTAACAAAATAAACAAACCCCTAAAGGACCTTACATTTTATTGGATTTCAAGATCTAACAATGAGACCATAACCTACTAAGCTAGAGAAACTGTAAACAGGACCCAGGACAGTTGGCCTACAAAACTGCCTCATTTAAGCAAAGCCAAAACATGGTGGGTAAAGGTGTATCCACCTTTATCTACCATGTTTTGGCTTTGCTCAAATGAGGCAGTTTTGTGGGCCAACTATCCTTGGAAGAAATGCACTGCAAACGACAGCCAGTAATTATTCAAAGATATACAATCTCATTGAGCAATTAGTAAGTCCTTTACATGAATATGTATAAAGAGCACTTCTGAAACAAGAGCCAGAGAGAAGAACCCAGACTGTCACAGTAGGACTGGAAGCCGTAAGGGGAGGTCTCTTAGCTTACACACAGTCTCTCATCACTCACCAAGCATCACAATAAACTCTGCTTCACCCATGCAGCACAAAACATTTTGCGGAGAGTTTCACTCCACCCAAAAGGGGAAGTTCCGCTTTAAAGACTGGTCCCCCGCATTAAGGATTGGCACCTAAGGGGAGCGGGGGGGGGGGGGGGGGGCAGGTCCCACCTATGCTGCGATCGCCTAGGCGATCAGAATCAGAAGTTCACCTCCTACCCTCCCTAGTCTTCTGGGACACGTGACAGGTGACGTCACAGCCGGGTGCCCACACTGAAGATGCCGTCGCCTGGAGCATCAGACGGCTGGTGACACGAGCTGCTGGGAGGACACGGCGGGATCATGGGACAGGCGAGTGGCTGTTTTTGAAAAGTCAACAGCTACAGTTTTTGTACCTGCTGACTTTTATTTTTTTACAGTGTGAGTGGAACTCCACTTTAAGTTTGTTATTTAAGTTTCTTATAGATTGGCTGTCCCAGCTGTTGACACAGCTTTTTGCTCTGCACAAAATTATTTCTTTGGGGGGGTCAAAAGAAAGTGTAGAGCACAGAAGTCTTTTAATACATATTTTTACTGTGCATGTGCAGCAATTGTTCTTAGCACATGCTAAAATACTATGCCAGCTGTATGGAATCCACAGAAGTGGATACAAAAAGTTAGGGTTCTGTGGTGGAACGCATTTCAGAAAGCGGTAGCAGTGGCTGATGGGTGTTCAAAAAGCACTACTGCTTCCTCCTGACAACCTTTTTTTTTGTTTTGTTTTTTTAAATTTTACTTTACATTACAGGACAACACTACAACTGTGAGCCAAATGTTTGACTTGTGGTTACATGATGGCGTCATTGATCTCAAATGGTGAGTTTCACAAACAGTGCCGCCTGGCAAACTTTGCAGAATCTGATACCTCCTGAAACCTGTTTTTCTTTTTTTTTTTTGTTTTTGTTATTTTCTTATTTGCTTCCGCGCAGCCCTATAGCAGAAATACTATATGGGTTTGCAAAATCACGTATATACAGTATATGTGATTTACCAGTTCTGGGTAGAGGGCGCATACATGCCCTACCAGCGCTGTCATTCGTGGCCTTGGCTATCAATCACTGGGTCTTGGCCATTGATTTCCCGCCGGCTCCCAGCGATTGCCAAATATTACCAATGGGGGAGAGACCTGTGCATAAACAGCACAGATCTCTCCCCTGTCAGCTCCTGCACACTGCTTTGTATGGCTCTGCATAGCAGAGCCATACAAAGCAGTGTGCTTACAGTGTAAAGCACACACACAGCACATAGTAAAACAGCACAGAGCACACAGTTAACCATTTGATGTTAACCCCTTCCTGCCTAGTGTTATCAGTACAGTGTCAGTTTTTTTTACTAGCATTGACCACTGTATTGGTGTCACTGGGGATGTCAGTGACACCAAGGCAGTTCCCCCCCCAGTGTCTGAATGCCCGCTGTAGTCCTGCTTTAAATCGCTGATCGCCGCCATTACCAGTAAAAGTAAAAAAAAAATTCTAGTATATATACTGCCATTTGTAGACGCTATAACCTTCACATAAACCAATTAATTTACACAGATTGGGATTTTTTTTTAGCAAAGACATGTAGTAGAATACATTTTGGCCTAAATTTATGACAAAATTAGATTTTTTTAATTTTTTACTGGACACGTTTAATAGCAAAGTCAAAAATATAGTTTTTTTTTCAAAATTGTCGGTCTTTTTTGTTTATAGAGCAAAAAATAAAAACCGCACTGGCAATCAATTACCACCAAAATAAAGCTCTATTTGTGGGAAAAAGAGGATGTCAATTTAATTTTACTGCAGTGTTGCATGACCGCTAAATTGTCAGTTAAAGTAACTCAGCACAGTATCGCAAAAATTGGCCTGGTCAGGAATGGGGGTAGATCCTCTGAAGGGCATGTGGTTAATTGCCAAATAGCAATTTTGCAGTGTGAGACCATGCTGCTGCTCAAACATTCAGCTTGCATTTGCAGTGTAGCTCCATTGAACTCAGTGAATGGGTTTTACTGTCGAATTCTGCATCCTGAACTAAAATTGTCAGGAAGCAAAGCATCACGGCTGTGGCATGTGTACAACCATGTCAGGCTGTATTGTTAGAACGGAGGTGGGTGGCAAAACTGTGGCTGAGCTGTCTGTTTTTTACTGCTTTGTGCTGCCAGTGTAATAAAGCCCTAACTGATCACATATTCAGCTTTTCACTGGAAATTATGTGGCATTGCATTTATTCTTTCATCGTGGGCTCCAAATATTTACTCAAGCTGACATTCTTTAACAACATAGACATTTCTTCTCTTTTTCAGTCCTATGCCGCCTTCACCAAAATAACAGCAAGTTGTAGTCAGCAGCACAACCTACTATACTTCACATAAACCAAACACTTGGAGAAACTGTTTATCTCCCAGAGATCTTAAACAAATCTCTTGTGAAGCTCCCTCTGAAACTAAGGCTAGCTGAGGAGTAATAGCTCCTCCTCGACTTCATACCTTTGTGTTTCCTAGTTACAAGCACTCTTCTGAAATCAAATGATAAGACCTCAAGAACCCTCTAAGATATTGGTCAGAAGCTTATGATAAGGGAAATATGCCTTTTTTCATGGTACTAACTCAAAACTAAAGTGTGCTTTTAAAATGAAAATTAAAGTGCTTATTATTTTTGCCAATATCCTTCATTTATTTAGATGAATATAAATGGTTGAAGTAGCCTATGATTGAATGTTTCCTTTAACATAGCTTATGGACTATATCATATTTTATCTCTACTAGTTTTAAGGAGCATTACACATTTGTGTAGCTACCAACAGTTCGCAATCCATATTTGCATAGAGTCTGCATATTTTGCGGTTGAAAATCAGTCGTACCAAAATAGGAGTAGCTATTAGGTAGGAATTTCTATAAACACTTGACAACAGTGAAACTTTCCAAATCTATTCAAAAGAAGCGTGGTTAAATAAGCAAAGGTTTCTAAAGATTTTGCAAGGAAAAGCAGAATGTTTTAAATGCATTTTAACCCTAAAGTTAGAACTTTCACTGACTTAGTGCAAAGAAAGAGGACACTTGTATTTCCGTGAAGGTCTTATACATTCAGGCAATATGTTTTTGAAGTTCTCCAAATTTTCCATATAGCTTGGTATACATTCATTCTGTTGGGACAAATGTTTCGAAAGGCCCTCAGCCATGTACAGTATTTGGGATGCTTTGCATTAAAATTTATTTCAGGAACTTATATAGTGCCATCAATTTATGCCACACTCTACATATATATTGTACATTCACATCAGTCCCTAACCCTCTAGGGGTGTACAATCCCTAATTTACACATATTAGGTCTAATTTAGACAGGAGCCAATTAACCTACCAGCATGTCTTGGAGTGTGGAAGGAAATGGGAGTACCCGGAGGAAACCCACACAGACACAGGGAGAACATGCAAATACCAGGCAATTGGTGCTGTGGCTGGGATTTGAACCAACAACCCTAATACTGCCAAGCAGAAGGGCTAACCATTTAGCCACTGTGCTGCCCAACAAAATACAAAATATACGCAGCAGGAAACCATGTCAATTCTCTAAAAGAGTTCTAATAAAATCTTTCCCCAATATTTCAGTAAATACAGAGCTCTCTGTTTACATACATTTGCAAATATATGAGAAATTCATTGACATGGTTGAATGCTGAGAACTTTTGTATTTTGTAAATAGTTAATGGACCCACAATTATACATCTTACCTGTTGGGTAGAAACTGATCGAACACTTACCTTTATTGTATGGCAAAATGGACCTATTGTATACTGAAATGCAGGGAAAGGCTGACAAATAGGACTATTCCCTTTCCATATACTGTAATTATATTTTATATCTTCTGATTACTGAAATGAAGTGCTGTTTGCTGAAACAGAGGGTGGAAGAGTTTGTTGTGGAAAATGGTTCCATCTATAGAAAGTGTTTTTATAGGCTTGCCATTTGTTTTGGAAGGCATTCAGTTTTCTATTAGTCATCCTGCATTTCCATTACTTCTTTACAAAAACTACTCACACTCCCTCCCTATAGACAATAAATGGAGAGTATTCAGTCACATCCAACACCTCCCTGCTGCCCACTTTTATGAAAACTTGCATAAGCAAACAAAATTGAGAATGGGAATATTCCATACAATCCAACATACAGCTTTTAACCACCAGAACATTTTATGTCCTGGGTCAGATGGGTGCTGAATCCAGAAGCACATACAGCGTTATTTGGGTACCACTCTAAATTGGGGCAGGGGAATATATGTATATCAATGGGCAGGCTTGATCTGGATTTGTCACCATAGCGCAAAGCTGTTTTGGCTCTGTACACTCCTCCAGATTTAGTGGTAGGTGGTTATTGCAACACACCAAATATTCCATTTTAATGTTTGCTGAAAGCTAATTGTACACTTCTCTATAATCTGTGGACTCCTATCTGTTTTGCTGCCACTGGCGTAATGGTTAGATCGGCAGCACTGGCAGCATTTACACACACTCCTGGCTGCATTTCCTGGGGCTCCTGTTTGACACACATTGCTGCATTTCCGGAGTCTTTACAAGACAAGCCTCAGATACAGTGGTAGGGCAGAGCCAAGGAAAGCTCTACTAAGCTCCTCCTCAGCTTTGATATGTCACATAATACAGTTGAGAGGAATCTTAGGAGGGCTTTGCTCACTCTGCTGGGCACCACTGTATTTGAGGTTTGTGTTTCTGCATCTGTATATAAGGTCAGGTAAGTGACTAAACAGGGGAGGGGGTATTTCTGCTAATAAGAGCCAGGGAGGAGGTATTTATGGCTGTACTGTATATTGTCAGTTGTACACTTGTTGTCAGCATATTGTGACAATCACCATTTGTTGCCTGCATATTGTGACAATCATCATTTGCTGCCTGTATATTCTCACAATTGCCAGTTTGTTGTCCACATATTTGTACAATTACCAGTTTGTTGCCCCCACAACATGACTGGCTGTTTGTTGTCCTCCTATAGTCATAATTGTCCATCTGTTCCCCTCATATTGTTGCAATTAACAGTGTTTCTGCCTGTGTATTGTAATGATTACCTTTTTTTGTCTGCGTTGTAACATTTTGTCAACTATTGCCTGTTTATTGTATACATTTGCCCATTTGGCACACAATTATTGTCAGGATGTAAGTACTGTTCAGCCAAGAATTTTTGGACTGACTCCTTTTTGGACTGATTCCTTTGATCGAAAATCAACTTTTTTCAAATGTGGGGGTTACCAACAGGGCAACCCACAGCTCAAATTTTGGCTGATTCAGCAGGAAGTGGATGAAACATGAGCAGTGTATGGCCAGCATTAGAGAAAAGGTAAGTGGAGGTGGTTGTGCATTCTGGACCCCAGTTATTTTGCCTAATTATTGCTTCATTTTCCTGTTGGTTGTCTGTGTATTATAATGACTGCCCATCTGTTGTCTGCAAATTGTAACAACTTGAAACCCATTTATTGTCACAACTGTAGTTTTTGCTTGCCAATCTATTGTCAAGTCAGCACTGTTGATTTAAAACGACCACTGCACTACAGTTGAAGCCCTCTCCTACATTAGTAGCTGAGCAGTATCTCCCATATGCCTCAACCCAATGCAACCTGTCAGCAGCTTCTTTTTTCCTATATCAGCAGGTAAGTGATGATGTGTCTTCATGACTCCTTGCTTCTCTCAAGCAAACTGAAGTAAAGGGGTTAAGCAACAGAGAACCAGAGGTTGGTAGCTAGTAGGTTTTCAATTTTTTTTGCCAGGCAGGCTCTTAATTGCAGAAGAGTGTTTTTCCTCTGCAATAAAACAAACTTACCTGCCTGTTGACAACCTTCTTTAGAATGTACACTGGGCTGCACATGTGCTGATCAGTGTACATTCTCTACATTTGTTGTTTGTAACATTCTGTACACACCTTGGTGCTGGAATGAATCAACTCTCGCATGCATGTGCAGGTATTACATCAATCCCCATCGGCCAAACCGCCAAACCGCCAAACCGCCAAACCAAGAAGGCTCATTACCTGGCACCCAGAACAAGCTGAGGTGGAGATGGAGCTCCTTTAAGTACTGGAAAGTTATGATGCACTGAAAGCAGGTATGTAATCATTTAAGGGCTGTTCTTCAAGTTTAGAAACCTTTCTCTGCAAAATCATTCATCCTCTGGGCTTCTTACTTTATGAACTGTAGCACATCCTTTAATTTTATATTGCTGTTGGTTGTTAATAAATATTATTATTATTATTGTTATTATACAGGATTTATATAGCGCTAAAAGGTTTGCTCAGCGCTGTACATTATAGTGAGGGACAGAACATGAGACAATACAGTAACAAAACAAAACACGAGGGGGACAAGGGCCCTGCTCTTTCGAGCTTGCAATCTAGGAGCGAGGGTATAGTGGTACAGGAGGAAGTGGCTGTGCGGGATGGAGTGGTAGGAGGAGTGGAGATCGGCTGTTAGGTGAGGGCGGGGTAGGCTTCCCTGAAGAGATGGGTTTCCAGGGTGCGCCTAAAGGTGAGGAGGGTAGGTGACAGTCTGATGGATTGGGGTAGTGAGTTCCAGAGGATGGGGGAAGTCCTGGAGAAGTCCTGCAGTCGGTCGTGGGAGGTGGAGACCAGGGAGCTTGAAAGTAGGAGGTCTTGTGAACAGCAAAGAGTACGGGTTGGGTGGTATTTGGGTATGAGGTCGGTGAGGTAGTTTGGGGCAGCATTATGAATGGCTTTGTATGTCTGTGTTAGTAGTGTGAATTTAATGCGTTGGGCAATCGGGAGCCAGTGGAGGGAATGACAGAGGGGGGTGGCAGAAGAGGAGCAGTTGGTAAGGTGGATGAGTCTGGCTGCTGAGTTCAGGATAGACTGAAGCGGGGATAGCCTGTGTTGGGGTAGGCCTGTGAGAAGGGAGTTGCAGTAGTCCAGACGTGAAATAATAAGGGAGTGAACAAGTTGTTTAGTAGTGTCTGGGGTTAGGAACGTACGTATTTTGGAGATGTTGCGGAGGTGGAGCCTGCATGAGTTTGCCAACGATTGGACATGGGGTTGGTAGGACAGGTTTGAGTCTAGAGTGACACCTAGGACTTTGGCTTGCGGGGTGGGACTGATGGTGGTGTTGTTGGTCGTGATGGAGAGGGGGGTGGGGCGTGGGCTGGGGGGAAAATCGGGAGCTCAGTTTTGGAAAGGTTCAATTTGAGGAAATGGAGTGACATCCAGTCTGATATGTCGTTCAGTAGGTGGGTGATACAGGTGGAGACTGAAGGGGGGAGGCAAGGGGTGAAGAGGTAAATTTGCGTGTCATTGGCATAGAGGTGACATAACATTGTTCATTGACTAGAGGGGCGTTTTAGGGCAAAACACCAACACCTGACTTTAGGATGACAAGGTTGCAGATGGTAGCAATAGTGATAAGCTGCCTGGTGTGTTAGTGCCATTTGATGCTTATTTTTTTAGTTTAATTAATCAGGAATACATAGCACTCTAGAGTCTAAAGGTACTTTTTTTTTGAACGTTTGAGGACCCCTGCTTTAGAGGGTAGTGCTAATTCAAAAAATGTTATACCTTACAAGTTTACTTTAACTGAAAAAACCTTTCTGTGGAGCTGAACAAAAATATTGCTTTTAGGAACCCCACTTCTTCACCTGATAAAGGTTAGGTATGCCTATGTATGCACATGCTGTCTGTATGTACTGTATTTGCATAAATCACATCAGAAGAATATGTGAGTGATGCAACATCCACTTTTGTTATAAGGGTCTACAATAAAGCATGTGACCTTCATAACATCATCACTATGGCTCCATGGAGCTAGCCATTTGGAAATGCCAGATAAGCACATCTACCTTACAGCTACATGTAATGCCAATTATTATGCAAACGTAACATGAATCTATCATTTAGTATAATACCAGGACTATAAAAGTGTGGCACTTAAATGGTACTATAGCTTTTAGCTATATAAATGGTGTACATGTTTGGGGTGGATTGTTTATGAAATGCATGGCCACCTGTCTGATGGCTTGATTATGAAAGTTTCTGACAATTTCTTTACTATTCTATATCATTTACAAAACTAACCAGCGGTGGGACATTGCCCTTCAACATAGCATTTAAGATGTGCAGAAAATGTTACACAGATTTTGTATAGCACAGACAGATTCACCTGAAACCATCATAGGCTGGTGAGTAATGTGGTGTGTGTTGGGATGGATGAATTGCCAGCATTGTATTTACATTTCCTCAAATTGAAGTCTCAGGTTTTTCAGGCGGAAGCTGCTTTCACTCTGCATGTTTACATATAAGCAGCTGGATTTTCCATTATCTTTTACATGCCACAGGCAAAAAACACACTTATGTTATTGAAATATGAAAGTTTCTGCCTTTCAGGACATAGTTTAACTCTTGCCATGGGAAGGGGTAGTGGGGACTTAAGAAGAGTCAACAATAAAGCGTTTTATATTTGTATTATTGTCATTTATTTCTTTTAAAATGTATAGTCAATGTGGGCAGTGACCCTCAACTGGAAAGTACTGCAGAGTGGCAGTGAAAGGACACATACAGACTACATGGATTTTATTCTATCAGAAAATACTAGGGCTAGAATACAAATTCCAGAGTAAATAAAAATGATGTTTGCTACATACTCATGACAGCAACACCTCTTATGGTATGAAATACTTTACAAAAGTCTGACTGCTAAAATCTGCAACTATTCTGTACATTACATACTTGTAGGGGGCAGTGGTTAGGGACCTCTTTACGTGATGTAGCCAGCCGCCATGATATGTGCTGAAGTCTAGAGGTGGATCGCCTGTCAAGTTCTTCTGGACTACACTAAGCACCTAGTCTAAGGTCTCCTACCTTGCACATGGGGCACCTTTACTTGTCCATTAATTTCCTCGGGACAGGGCTAAGCCACTTTTAGGGAATACATGACTTTAAGGCGAACCTCTGACTTTAGACATGGTCATAGACTGTGTACACTTAAACAATAACTGTCCTCCAGTTAACTCTCTCATCCCCTTGTCTATGTACACCTTCACTGTAGACTGTTGCATTTAGGAGGCACATGCTGAGCTTATGCCCACTCTACCTGTCCAGTGTATATCCGCTACCTCAGTACCAGTAACGGAATGGAGACCTGATGTCTACTCAGTGCGGACTCCATACGTGCACTCACTTAACTCTTGTTCTTCCATACCTATGCACAGGCTGAGGACCTCTATAGCACAGATCTTCTCCCCTTGCTATGGGAGACGGGCTGTTCACACTGTTCAACATCTCTCTCGCTGCAAGAGGCACAGGTACCCTTTTAACAACAGGCTGCTTGTTAGACCTCCATTAATCTTGGTAACCACTTTGCTGTCTTCATTCTTCAATGTGCTTTGACTGACCTACACTATAGAAGATGTGTGGTGCCAGTTACTTGCATTACACCCCTTTTAGTAACTTCAGACCAGGCAAAGGACAAAGTTTCAAAAGCTTTACTGAAATTTCTGAACATTACAACATCCAAAACAAGTGCATTCTTCCCTACCATCCCTAATCCTTAACTCAGGCTTACAGTATTGGCTGCCCATTAGTATTGGCTACATACTGGAAGGCTCCTGGTGGCAGGAGGTCTCGAGCAAGTACTCCGACTTTGGCATCAGCAGAGAATCTCAACAGTGGCAGCGGCAACGACAGATGGCAGGCTCTCCGGTCTCTGGACCACTGTCCACTTATATTGACACAGGACCAGTGGGTCAGACCCAAAAGACAAAGTACAGGTATTAGGGCATATTCTGCACGATACAAGGACCTTGGCATATACTGTATAAAGCAATGCAGCAAATTGGACAGATATAAGACAGCATATTACCACTGCTGCAAAAGACCAACCAAAACTGGTTCCCTTTAAAGCTACAACCTGCAATGTTAATATGGCTCCCCATCCTAAAATGAAATTCCCTTGATTCAAGTATCTGGCTCCACATTCCTCTCACTGACTATAGTTTTGGATTAAACACTATTGTTGGCTTTTTACTGCTTTCCAGTACTCTGCTATAGAGATAAGCCCACTCTGCTGTCAATGGTTTCAGCAGACAGGAAGTAAGGGAAAATCAGCAACAGGGACAGACACAGAAGTTAAAAGGCGGGTCTAGTCTTTCCCTACTCTACTAAACAAAAATAGTTTTATTTTTGTCTATCTTGCTGTTGAAGAGTTCAACACACTTCCTGTCTGGCAAAATGTTGTCAGCAGGATAAAAAGCGAGGAGAAAACTCTCAAATGGAACTCCAGGTGCCAGTAAAAACTGAACAGGGGTCCTAATCCGTCCCCATTCTATCTATGAAAGAAACAGGTTTTGACTAAATATACATTTTACCATTTTTATTAGCACTTTAAGGTGCACCATTACTGGAACGTTTTTATGAGATAGACTCACCGGAAACTATTACACTGATACTAATGATTTGGGGGACTATTACCCCACCGGGGGCATCTATCCGACTAACACTAGGGCCATTTTCCGGCACCACATTTTATCTTTGTACTCATGTATTTCACTTTCTTAAATTCTAAAACTGAGAAGTATATAATATTATGTTGGGACTTGATTTACACAGCTATGGCAACAATTGTTAAATTGTTGTAGCACTTTGTTAAGCTCTTATTGGATGACTTAATGCAGTTGTAGTACAATATGCTCTTGGTTGGTATCATAAATGCTGTAGATTAACCAGTTTTGTTTAGCCTGGATATCTCTGATGGCCTTGTGTAATGTACTATAGTGTTGTGCTATAATGTGCTGTTTTGGCTTGTTATATTGGCATTGTATAAATGTAGGCCTGACATCATCAATCCAAGTCCTTAAAGGCAATATATTAATCCTACTCACAGCAATCTACACCCACTTCTCACCATGGAGTGCTGCATGCGCTGCTAATAGTTGGGGCCTCACTCTCAGCTATTTTGGTGGGCCCCAGATACGTACGTACAAGTGTCACAACTGTAACCTAAATGCATGCTCCAGGGGGCTCGTGCGCCCCCCGTACACCTGGATAGAGGGGGTGGTGGCATGTAGAGGAACCCCTGAATGCAGCCCCTGAATGCCCATTTCTCCTCCTCTGCCTCCCGCAGACATTCAGTGGCTGCATGAGGGTATTGGCTCTTCTACATGCTGCCCCCACCAGCTCCCTATTCCTGTCCTGCTGCCTTGGGCCCCTGAGTGCTCCCCTGCCCCCCCCCCTCACAGCATATCTGGGTTCCCCCTTCCACCTCCTGCCAGCTGCTGTGGGGGTCTCATTTACCAGTCCCTTCCTTGTCTTAATGATCTCCATGTATGGTCAGTGATCAGTACCGTTTGTTTTTCTTTCTTTTTTTAAATTCATTTATAGTTGAGGCATAGTAATTTGTGTTTAATATGTTTCAGTTTATAAATGAAAGGGAAGCTCTGTACAGACCCCCTGACCCCAACGGGCGTTCTAAAAAAGGTTAATAAAATGTAAAAAAATAAATAAAATAAAATGGTAAAAAAAATACAAAAATAAAAAAAAAAAACACGAAAAACTACTGACATCAGTGGCAGACCTGCCAGGGTTGCAAAGGTCACATTTGCAATTGGGCCATGGAGTTCCGCCAATGTTGGGGAAACCCAAGACAGTAGAAACAGGGCCCACTGCGGGACTGTAATAAAGGGTTCCACAATGAGAGTGAAGAGCTCCGGGATTAGTGGGAAGGTTTCTACCAATCAATTTCCAGCTGGTAATCACTGTTTTTGATGATGATCATAACATAGAGTTGTCTTAAATTTGTTTTGTCATAAACATATCTTCTTTTACCCTTCAGTGCCAAGGGTGAAGGACACTTTTATAGTGCACCTAACCATCAGAAAACAATTTAAAAACAAAACAAAGTTTTCAATAGACCAATGAGCTGTACCTGCATTTCCTATAGATATGAACTGAATTTATTAAGCAGATTCAGAAAAAATGTGTAGCACCTTCCTAGAAAGGTGCTAGGTTTAGATAGATAGATTTAGTATGTGTTTTGATAGGTAAATTTAGTTACCATACTGTAGCCCAGGCAGCACAGTGGCTAAATGGTTAGCACTTCCGCCTGGCAGTACTTGAGCTGTTGGTTCAAATCCCAGCCACGGCACCTTCTGCCTAGGGTTTGCATGTTCTCCCTGTGCCTGTGTGTGTTTCCTCCCACACTCAAACGACATGCTGGTAGGTTAATTAGATCCTGTCTAAATTGGCCCTTGTATATGAATGTGAGTTAGAGACCTTAGATTGTACACCCCTTGATGTGAATGTACAATATATATGTAAAGCACTGCATAAATTGACAGCACTATATAAGTACCTGAAATAAATAAATAGTCAGTGTAGCTGTGATTGTTTGCTAATAGCATAGTTTGCACACTGTACTCAGGTCTGCTCAGTGTGTTCAGCTGCTGCCTGTCTGATACCTCCTTCTGCATCCAGAGAGCTTAAGAAGTTTCTGGATGATAGGTGTAGATGACAGCATGAATATTAATACAGCCCTGGCCTATTCCAGAGAGGTAGGCTCTTATGGCATGCTGGGAGACTGTATATATTCAGTGAGCACACTGAGTTCTGGGTCCTTCCAGAAGAGGACCAGTTCAGCTTGGAGGGGGCTTGCTGACCCTCCAGGGCATTGCTGCCATATGTCTGCTGTTGCGAGGCCTCAAGTGGGTGGCCTGAATGCTGACACCCTGATACTGCTAAGAGCTGACTGAGGGGCCATCAACTGAAGGTCTGGTATCATGGAAGAAGGCAACCAGCTGTCCTTGTGAGTACAGACACTCATGAAAGATCTTAGAGATTTTTGTGCTGCTAATACCCCTCTGGTGCTCAGAAGGCAGCTGCAGGTGTAGTTAAAAGGTACACCAGCTGTGTCCTGAAAAGCATTGTCCATCTAATCTTCTACTTAAAGGGACTCTGCTCTTGTGGATCAAAGAAAGATTTAAAGTTAACCACTACTACTACATTAACGCTGAAAGTGTTACTAAACCCAGGACCCTGCATTCACTATATCTGGTCTCCCACAGTACACAGAACATGGAAATGCAATTATTTTAGTAAATATAAACTGCTAAGTCTTGTGACTTCAGCAGAGCACTGGTTAAAGCTTGTAGGAGGAGTTTTCTTTCTGCTCTAGGAGGATGTAGAACCCATGACCTCTGTCTGGACAGTGCCGATTGGCCCTGTGCTGATCACATGCACTCTGAAGAAAAAAAAACAAAACCTCTCTAACACTACACACCAAACTGAGCATGAGCAGAAGGGCTACGGGTCCACTCTGTCTTATCAGTGTGGACGTTTGAACAAGAGGAGGGGCAGAGAAGTGAGAATCAAACAGCAGTTTTACACAATGCAGAGGATTAACCCCTTAGGTTCCACAGTGAGTATGACAAGCATGCTTTACCGCATATACAGACTGATTTTACTGTTGTGGGTTTAGCAACACTTGAAGTCTACAGTTTGCTACAAGCACAGACTTTATTATAGCTTGCTCTGAAGAATACCTAAGTCTTTAAGTTGTACATAGTTCTTTTGGATTATCCCATCTAATTCCCCCAACCCTATCCAAATTCTCCAAAAAGACCAAAAATAAAAACAAAAACAACACCCCTAGACTGGTCATTGGAGAGACTGTGAATGAGCCTTTGTGCCGGGCTGCGGGGCAAAGCTTGTGTGGAAGACCTGAACAGTATTCCTGCTGCTCCTATGAGAGTAGCCTTACAGATGAAAAAGTATAGCCTCTGAAACATACATCATTTGTACTTTCTTTTTTAATCTGCACTGAATAAACACTTAATAAACAACAATCATACCTATGGGCACTACAGGAGGCAAAAACAAAAGAGTATTAAAACTTTTGATTCTACATTTAGGATTGGTTCACACCAAGAATCATACAGGAACATGCTGTGTATTTGCTAATCACATGCGATCTGGGTGCATAGTGATTTCAGCCCATTCAAATGAATCTCGCTGGACCACACCAAAAGTAATGCATGCTTTACATTAAAAAAAATGCACAGCAACTGGATCACGTGGTACTATTGTACCATGTGATTTGTTGCAGGCAAATGCACTGCGTTTGCGACCTGCATTTAGGGTGTCGTTAAGCTAACACTGGCACCCGTTGCAGATTGAAAGTGCAGTGTAGATTCAATGAATCTCGCTGGACCGCACCAAAAGTAGTGCATGCACTACCTTAAAAAATTCAGGGCAAATGGATCACATGGTACTATTGTACCATATGATCTGGTCCAGGCAAACGCAGTGCATTTTCAACTTGCTTTTTGGGTGTCGTTAAGCTGACACTAAGTGAGAATGTCACCAGCACACATATGACATGCCTGATGAAGGGGTCCTGCGAGACTCCAAAACGTTGCCCTGCTGTAGCTATGTGATCGTTCATTAAAACTTTTGGACCCATATTGGTGATCCTCGGTGTGCTGGTGACATTCTCCCTTGCTGATTCTGTCCGGTTCCAGCCGACGGTCGCTGCAGCACCCATTTCTACACAGTCATTTTTAATGCAGGAACGTGTGCTTTTGGATTTTACACTTGCGTTAAGCTGATACTGACACGCGCTGCAGATCCCAAGTGCAGTGTGTTTTGAACATGGTCCGGGAAATGTTCACAGAATGTGGGTTTCCCGCATTGCGTTCTATTGTGAACTTGTCCTCAATCCTGAGCTAGAAATCTAAGCAATCTACATGCCAAAGTTTTATCACTGGACACAATGGGGTCGATTTTATTCAAACTGAGCTTCTAACTTCAGATTGTTCAATTAAGTTTTTTTTAAAAAAAAATCTGGAAGCTGATTGGTTTCTATGCAGAGCTGCACCAGATTTTGCACTCTTTAGTAAATCAACCTCAATATGTTTTGTTAAGAAAATGTACTGCTGACAAATGGCTTGGCACTCTATAGACAACTGGTGGTGAAGTTGTAATTGGAGCTATAATGGAAACATTGTTTAATAATATCACTGGTAGGAAAAATAATTGTAATTTCCAAAGAATGAGTCTAGGCTTTTACGAGAAAAGCAATACAAGCTTTCTTTCCACATTCTTTTGTATAAGTTCATCACGTGTTTTAGTTGTTTGTCCATTATCTTTCTTATGGCCTTGTTATGATCTTCACGAAGACCTGTACCCATTAACAACAGGGCAAATTGCAGCTTTATCGGGAAGGGCAGTTGAGATTACATAGAAGTGATTAATTAATACTACTGAATATGGTTTAATGTAATACATTCAAAGTGGCAGTTTCATCGGCAGATTGTTATGATGTTAAAATGATTGTAAAGTCAAAAACAGGTTTATGCTTACTTGCTCTGTGGCCCCTATCCTCCTCTTCTCAGATCCCCCGTTGGTGCTCCTAGCTTCTCTTCTCAGTGTGCCACCATAGGAAGCTGTTTCCTATGGTGGCACACCTGCGGGCTTGATCCTGAACGCACTGCCTGTTGTTCATAGACACAGACAGCGTGGCTCAGCCCCACCCCCCACTCCCTTGTCACAGTATTTGACTGACAACAGCAGGAACCAATGGCTCCCACTGTTCTCAGCCAAGCCTGTGGGAGTGGGGAGAGAACTGCTACAAAAATCGTTTAGACTTTACAATTACTTTAACCCTTTGCCAACTGCCAACAGTCCATTTACGGCTTCTCCAGGCACTGCGATATACCTATGCATTGCAGTGAACCTCCTGGTTTGAGGGTCCATTCACATTTGTGAGACTTCAAAATCGTGTGACTTTTATTGCGACTTTACAGTGTGACTTGATGCGACTTTAATGTTACTTTGATGCAACTTTGGCATGACTTTCATGCAACTTTGGATGAGTGCGACTTTGGCTTTGACCAAGGATAATTGTTTCTGCTGTACAAAGTCGCACACAAGACGCATGTACAACATTCAGGTGCGACTTTCATGCAACTTTGGAGGGTTTATGGCCCTCGAGTCACATGAAAGTCGGACCAAAGTAGTGCAGAAACTACTTTGAAGTATCTGCGACTTGAATTTGCACAGACATGATACCCTTTGGAAAACATGGTGGGTGACCCCAAAGTCACATGACAAGTCGCATAAGTATGAATGGAGCCTAACGGTATAAGCACCCCCTGCTGATCTGTGCTGTTATTGGACACAGCACAAGTTTGTCAGCAGGTTACAGCCAATGATTTTGGCTGAAGACCAGCTGATCAGCTCTAGCCAATCACAGCACAGAGATCTGTGTGTTTATGAACATAACACACAGGTTCTGGCTGGATTTCTCCCTTCTATCATGTACTATTCAGAACTGAAAGTAAGGAGAGGCCCAGCCAGATCTGTAAGTAAAAGCAGCAGACATACACTTGCATACACTTGTCAGGCACACAGTTGATTGCCCTCTTGATCATTCCTGTCAACCAGCCAGTGTCGTTAGTACAGTGTGCTGTGTACAGTCCGTGGTGTCACTAGGGTTGGTGTCACCTGGTGCAGTAAAACATGGTGTCACCCCCCAATAATTTAATAATCCCCCCGACTGCCACAGTGTTCTGTCATGCCACTGCGGAGTGACAGCAGGACAGAAGAGTAGACACTGGGCAGGCTATGGCATCGGGCTCTCTCTTGTATAGCCTGCCACAGTGGCGTGCTGGTGTGCACCCCAAACCAGCCCCTGTAAATGATGCGGTCGGTGCCAGCGTACCAATCTGTTCTTTGTCATAGATGGGGGGTGACACAATCACAGTTGGATATCAGGGTAGATGGGGTCCCTATCCCTAGGGAAAATGGGTTCCTGTCCCTTTTCGAGATGGGGTCCCTGTCTCTAAGGTAGATGAGATCTATGTCCCAGAGTAGATGGAGTCCCAGGGTAGATGGGGTTCCAGTCCCCATTGAATATGGGGTTCCTGTCCCCAGGGGAGATAAGGTCCCTGTTCTCCGGGGAATATGGGGTCCCCGTCCCCAGGGAAATGGGGTTCCTGTACCTTGAGGAGATAGGGTGGTATATTGGGGAGATGGGGTTGTCTCACTCACTGTGACTAAGGTGCAGGGTCAGGTTGATGTAGTGCAGGTACTAGATCCTGGTCAGCATAGTCTGGCTGTGCCACCCGTGTCCGCCTGGCTGTTGTAGTTGGTGAGGAAGCATACAGCACTACGGCCGGCTGCCCTCCAGCAGCACTTGTCTATGGTCAGTTGGCTCCGTCCAGCAGCAGCACAGACAGGACGATCAGCGTGGCAGGCCGAGACCAAGGGAGATCTGTGTATGATGGGCGTGGGGACTGGGAGACAAGCCTGAGGTGTCCTCCAGGGGCCCTCTCTCATATGGCTGCACCAGTATGCTGGAAGTTCGTTGGTCTGGCAAACGTATGGACCAGAGGGCTCTACCTGGGCTCTGTACAAAGGAAGGGGTGGAGGTCCTAGGCTGGGGGGGGGGGGGACACTGGACTGAAATGAATTCTATGGGGCAGGATCGAGCAACTGGCCAATGACACTGATGGGGAATGTGAGACTGAATAGCGGCTGCCTAATGCTGGTGCTGACCCTGAGCAGAGTGGTACTTGTCAGTACGCCCTGCTTGTTAGAACATGCGAGCCTGGTGTCACCCCTCTGGCAAGTGTCACCTGGGTGCAGTCCGCACCCCCATAGTGACGCCACTGTGTTATTACTGATCACTGCATTAGTGTCACTAGCAACATTAAGGTCAGTTAGTCAGTAAGTGTCTCTCCCAGCCAGACTGCCCACCACACTATCACAGTCACACTATAACTCACTGATCACCATTATTACTAGTATAGTGTATACCAGAACTATACTAGTGTCCCCAATTATATAGTGTCCCCAAAAACATTTTTTTTCTTACCAAAGATATGTAGCGGGATACATTTTTTACCTAAATTTATTGGATATGTTTTATAACATAAAGCGAAAATATTGTTTTTGTTTTCTAAATGTTCAGTCTGCCTGCAGAAGGGGTGGGGTTCTCCTGCCCATCGGCGATCATTAGCAATCACCGAGGGCTGGTGAGTAATCCGGACCCGGTGATTGACAGCTGCGGCTGCGAATAGAGGTGCGGGTAGGGCGTTTGTGCGCACACCCGTGCCGCCCTGTAGCAGTATTTCTGCTATAGGG
The DNA here is from genome assembly GCF_062004578.1 of Staurois parvus. NCBI lineage: Eukaryota > Metazoa > Chordata > Amphibia > Anura > Ranidae > Staurois > Staurois parvus. Next base: position 2,618,035 of record NW_028318057.1, read on the forward strand.
CAGACGGGAAGCGGTTAACAGTTATTAGTAACCACTGCTCACTCCCTTGTACTTACCTATATGTACAAGGAATATCTCCTAAACATATGACATTTAGGTGATATTCACAGCTTCTGCAGCCAGTGATGTATGCCATCCTTTCAGAGCATTGTGCCATGGCAATGGCTTCCATGCACATGTGTGGGAGTGAGGTAATTGCGGCTTGGCCATTCAAATGACTGGAGCCTGCGAACCCGGAATGCAGACTGGGTGAAGATGGAATCCCTGACAGTGGTGACAGCTCACCGCAGGAAGGCTTCATTTGAACGTACTGTAAGTCTCTCATGATGTAATAGTATGCAATGCATACTAGTACATTATAATCTTACCTTGCAGGGCCAAAATTTTTCTCTTTTAGGGGGGAAAGTTTATATCTGCTTTAATATATTTCCTTTCATTTACCGTTGTTTCATTATTTTGCCTGAAATGTGCAAAACGTTCCTAAAAATACAATTAAAAAAAATATTAAGAATACAGATGTCATATTTTGATGGAGAGTTAATTACTGTCGTAGTATTTTGTATAACGTGTAGCCAGTTTCATAATATAGCATATGGTTTAGCAACTTTCTTGGAGGGGTTAAGCTTCTTTCTGCTCACACTGAGGTTGCAGAAGACATTGAAGAGAGAGGGGAGAGCCCTGCTGATTTGAGAAGCCAAGCTCCCTGTATTTATACAAGCTGTGTGTCAGAGGGGTAACCCCGTTGCTTTCACACACTGTCTGACTGCAGCCGCTCAACAGATCCCTGGGTTACAGACTGCACAGGCTCAAGGGACAGCAGCCAAGGAGAGAGGCCGTCTAGCCGCAGATCCAGATGTGGAGCCACTGAACGCCAGCACTCCCTGAAAAGCCTTTCAGACTAAACAATTGTGACTTGGCTGTGAGAAGCAGGACAGCTCCAGCTGCAGCCTCCCCCTCATGTCCCTTTAATTGAGCTGGCAGGCGCTGGGGTGCACACAGAGAGGGGGGTTCTTGCCATGGGGCTGCAGAGTTTTGGCTCAGTTCCCTCCTAGCTACCTTAAAGAAGAAAAGGAAAGGGAGGAGGAGAGAAAAAAAGAAAATTTGGAACATGCCGTTGAGGTGTTTACTACTAAATCCAGCTGGGCCTGCTCCTATTTCCCAAATTCTGCCCTCTGCTCCTTGCAGCATAGAAGCTGAAACCCAGGGGAGGAAGATTTGTTATTATGCTGAATCTGATCTTAGAAGTGGAGTGATTTGGGGTGATTAGATGGAATGGTTTGATGTCATCAACAGTTGTTAAAAAATATATATACATAAACTTTGAAAATATATATGCATATTATATATATATTTCATATCTCAGTGAATGTATAAGCACGCAGAAACAAAAATGGCAGGAGTCTATGTCAAGTGACTTCCTGGAGGGGAATACAGGAGAAAAAAAGGATACAAAATGAGAAAATGTGTGCCTAACTAGACATTCATTTAAATTTGTTTTTCCGTGGAGCATTCTGGTAAATCCAATAGTAACATTTTATTATTATTTATTATTATTATACAGGATTTATATAGCGCCAACAGTTTGCGCAGCGCTTTACAAAATGAAGGCAGACATTGCAGTTACAATACAATTTGGTACAAGAGGAAACAGAGGGCCCTACTCGTTAGAGCTTACAATCTAGGAGATATCTATTATCTTTGCACCCTCTAGTTTACATTTATTTATTTCAGGTACTTATATTTGCTGATAATTTACACAGTGCTTTACATATATGTTGTGCATTCATATCAGTCCCTAACCCTCAAGGGGTGTACAATCTAAGGTCCCTAACTCACATTCATACATACACATAAGAGAGCCAATTTAGACAGGATCCAACTAACCTACCAGCATGTCTTTGGAGTGTGGGAGGAAACCCACACAAGCACAGGGAGAACATACAAACTCCAGGCAGGTGGTACTGTGGTTGGGATTTGAACCAATGATCCTAGTATTGCCAGGCTGAAATGCTAACCATTTAGCCACTGTGCTCAGCATATTCAGCATGGTGGCTTTACCCTTGTGCTTTTGTCCCCTTACTGCTTCCTTTGTGCAGACACCAACACACCAAGGTAATAGTAAGGGAAAACTAGGAAGCAGATAGATTTACCAAGCAATATAACCAAGCAAAGCATGAATAACTTCAACTTTTCAGATCTTATCGCCGGGTAAAAAGCAAACATGGCCTCAGTCTACACCCCCCCCCCTCAGAACTCCAGCAAGAATATTCAACTCTAAAGCTGAACTGGCACACTGCAAGGGTATTCTTTGGTATAACCTGCATTTCAGCTTTAAAGTGCCTGTTAAATGCTCATTACATCTAGGGGTGCTAGAATAAGCAGAAATACCTGTGTTCGGGGCCAGCTTGCTCATTGCACACGGGTCCTTTTGCTCTTCTCCATCCTTCGGACTCTCTGGTTTATGTGCTCGCTAATACCAGGACCAGGGTCAAGTTCATGTGACATCAACATTATGGTGGTATCCTGACTTACCCTTATCCTGACTGAAGTGAGCCGTACACCCCGGAGTCTGTATCATAATCTGAAGTTGCATACAGGTGCCTCCCGATGCCATGATTCATACTCCCACTCAAGATGCAACATTTTGAAGGAGACACCACAGAGCAGTGTCCACTAGTCCAGCTTGACTGTCACCTCACTTCCAGTGACAGAATGGGGTCCCTGGAGGGAGGAGGAAGGCCATGAACTGCTTCCCTCACTATACATGAGCCCTATCACCCCTGCTGGTACCACTCTCCTGCTGTCTGGCTGTCATCTCATCCTTCTCTAGTACTTGTTACCCCTAGCAATGGCATGTCTCCACTTGACCCCGTGTGCGTGCGCATTACAGGCCCTGTTCTTCCATACCACCATGCACCCCTTTAAGTAACTTCAGACCCGGACAAAGTTTCAAATGCTTAACTGAAAACTCTCAGCATAACAGTTCCAAAACAAAATGCACAGTCATTTCTCTAAACTAATCCCTAACTCAGGTTTGTGGCTGCCCCAGCATACCTCCACAGGGAAGAGTCCATACAAAACAGGATACACAGTGGCAGATCTTCAGTGCTTCTGTTCTTCAGGGAGGACTGCAAGTCCCAGCAATCCTCAAACCTGGTGGATGTGAAAGCAGGAAGACTTGCTGTCTGAGGTAGAACTACTCCCTGTCAGCAGCTGGGGATTACATACTGTGGCTTGTCTGTGTCTTTCCTTCCCACGCAGACTGTCTGACTGGGCAGAGCCCTCCCCCTTTTATTATCAGCATAGGGAAAAAGGCAGAGCTCAGCAAAAAATACGGGAAAGGGGTTAACTGTTTCCCTCCCAGCTGTCAAACTAACCAGCATTTCAACCAGCTTACATGCCTAGTACCTTATTCTGCAATTCAGCAACCCCTCTGGTGCAGTGCTGCTTTCTCTCTAAGTTTCTCATAGTTGCAGTCACACATTCCCCCTTCCACACAAAATGCAGGGATAAAGTGGTTGAAAAGGCTGAGGGTTTCTTACCTTTATGCCAAGAGGGAGGGGCCAGGAGTGCCGGAAGGGACCCGAGAAGAAAAGGATTGGGGCTGCCCTGTGCAAAACCGTTGTACAGAGCAGATGAGTATAACATGTTTGTTATTTTTTTAAATAGAAACCTGAGCCTTTAATATCACTTCAATAGCCTTACATTATATGTGATGATGATCCACAGGCAAGAGCTTCAGAAAGAAGAACACAGCGCTGAAGCATGCTGGAATGGGAAACAGGGTAAAAAATGGAGCCTCTCCTGCTACCTCCTAGGCTTTACATGCATTTAACGTTTGCAGTGTAGGTGCCCACTGCAAGGGTATTTTTGTGTTCCGGCCCAGAGTTCAGCTTTAAACTAGTTTCCTGCAGGTAAGATATTCCTGTTCTTCAGCTCTGTGATCTCATCACAGGGCTCCAAATTCCTTGCAGCAGCCAGAAGGAGGGATCTGCTAGGCACCTTATGTCAAATCTTTATGAAACGCCCATTTCAGAACTAAGCAGTACTTCACAAGTGCCTTACACTTACACATAGTTGGTGGAAAGGTTGTTTGGAGTCAGTGCTGTGGGTGATTGATAGAGAAGCTAAAGCAGAGTTCCACCGAATAATGAAAGTTCAGCTTTTCTGCCTCCTCCCCCTCTCCACTGCCACATTTGGCACCTTTTTAGGGGGGATTGGGTACCTGGTTTTGACAGGTACCCGCTCCCACTTTTGGCACTTTGGCACTCTCACGTTTGGAGATGGAAGTTTGCCGCTCACAGCCCTCTGGGATGCATCACAGATCCCAGAGGACTGCGGCCTATTCACAAAGTGCAGAGCGATTTGCGCATGCACTGTAGGAGACCAGCTGTGAAGCCGCAAGTCAAGATGGCGGTGTCAGCACCCGACAGCCAATTGAAGAATCATATCGGGGTGAGGACACTGCTGGATCCCTGAATAGGTAAGTGCCCAAATATCAAAAGTCAGCAGCTACAATATTGTGGGGGGGGGGGGGGTGTTCAGAACTCGGCTTTAAGAGGTCACTGAGGTTGTTTGCTTGTCAAGCTTTTCCAAGGCACAATTCCTTATTTTTCATTTTCTCCCTCCCATAGCATAACCATGTAACATATTAGAAAAAATGACAACCCTTTCTGAGTTTATGTTTATGGTTAGCATATACCTGTCACTTTCAGGAAATACTTTTAGCACCCTCCTAGTCAGGTGCTAGGATTCAGAGAGGCTCTTAGGTAAATTCAGTGTGGTATTCTGCTTAAGAGAATGATGTGATTGATTAGTTAGGTCTTCTTGTGATGCCCTGGTGTTGTTTGAGTTTGTCCCAGCTTCAGGAAGCTGTGAGAGCTTTCTAGAACATGGATAGGGGCTAGGCAAATGAACAGCATAAATATGGATACAGCCCTGGCCAATTGCAGGGGAAGGCAGTCCCGTTGCATGCTGGGCATGGTATTTATGTTCTGTGAGCACAGAGGTTCAGCGGTTTTCCCTAGGGAGGATTTAACCAAGCTATACTGGAGGCAGGCTTGCTTTGCCTGCTAACGGCTGCCATGCGGGCCTCAGGTGGGTCAACCTAGGGCCTGAAGTTAGAGAGAGTGACCCTGGTTCTACAGTAAGCAGACTGAGGGGAGCTGTCTGCCAAAGATCTATCTGGTATCACTGGAGAGAGAGTCACTTGAAAGATTGGAAGGAGGCTGCCATTCTGTCCTTGGGCTTGTGAATACAGACGCTGAAAGATCTTGGGGACTCTGTGTTGCTACCCCTCTGGTGCTTGATAATCAGCGTGGGTCTGAGAAAAAGGAACACTGGCTAGTGTTCTGAAGAGCTTGGCCAACTGTTACTACTGCAAAGGACTTTGCTCAGTTCTATTACTTTTGGACTGCTAAAGTCTTCCGTAACAGGCTTGTACCTGAGGAGCTCAGCCCTGCAACTACTACTACTGCTAAAGAGACTTTGCTCACTCCCAAACTTGTTGCTACACTTTAAAGAGAAGTCTGGTACCTGCTTTCAGTTAGGACTTCAATAGTGCTTAACTAAGAGCTCAGCTAGATTGTCCTCAGTGTTAATAGTTCTAATTTTGGAGTATCCTACTACAATTCCCCATCCCTATCCCAATTTCTACAATAAAACTCCAAAAACAAACATCCTCTAGACTGGTCATTGAAGACAATGAGCAGAAGTCTGTGTTTATTTGGCTGAAGAAATACACCATGCCTGGCTGTGGGGCAAAGTTTGAAGAAACTGGGGGAAACATTACAAGTGGTCCTCCCAAGGGTAGTACTACATACTGTATGCTGACATGTTGGAACTTTTGTTTCTGTGTGTGGCAACTTCCAGCCTTCAGCATGATACAGCTAAGTATGTCTGAATATTATTATACAGTATTTATATAGCGCCAAAAGGTTTGCTCAGTGCTGTACATTATAGTGGGGGACACAACATGAGACAATACAGTAACAAAACAATACACGAGGGGTTCGAGGGCCCTGCTCTTTCGAGCTTACAATCTAGTATAATATACAATAAACTCGACTCTGTTGCTTAAAAAAAGAAATTACTATAAAGCTACTTTATAAATGAAAAGTAATAAAACTTACCTGTCTTGCCACTGGTGGCACTCCTGCAGAGCTACACAGGTTGAAGAACCATCAACATTGGACACCTTTGGATGTATCAGGTGCCTACATCCTTCTCTGCACACTGTAGTTTTACGTGCCAGAAGCTTTGTCGCTACAGCTCTACATTAACACAATAGGGATATGGCAGTCAGTGGGTAGAAAGACATAATGCACCAGCGCTACATTTGCTATCTCTATAACTCCATCTTTGTGTGTAAAAAAAACAAAATAAACCTATGCTAGGTGATAATAACCAATATAAAACTTATACAAAAGTAGCACTCAGTGTTTGAATACAAAACAACTGAAGAGTGTTATATACATAAAACTGTTACCCTTCCCCTTTAACCACCTCACTACCAGCCATTTTTACACCCTTCCTGCCCAGGCCAATTTTAAGCTTTCAGGGATGTCACACTTTAAATGACAATTATGAAGTCATTCAAAACTGTGCCCAAATGAAATTTTGTATCTTTATTTTTTTCACACAAATAGAGCTGCCTTTTGGTGGTATTTAATCACCACTGGATTTTTTATTTTTTGCTAAATAAATGAAAAAAGACTCAAAATTTTGGGGAAAAAAACAAGTTTTTCTTCGTTTCTGTTATAAAAATTTGTAAACAAATAACCTTTTTTCATAATTATAGGCCAAAATGGATAATGCTACATTTTGTTTGGTATAAATAATCCATATTGTTTGTCAATATTTAGTCTGTGTGATAGCATCTACAAGTTATAGCGTCTACAAACTATGGTATATAATGTATATATATATATTATATATATTATATATATTATTATTTATCATTATTATACAGGATTTATATAGCACCAACAGTTTTCTCAGCGCTTTACTATATAACGGGAGACAATACAGCAACAATACAGTTCAATACCAGAGGGTTAGGAGGGCCCTGCTCCTTTGAGCTTACAATCTAGGAGGGAGGGGCTAGTGGTACAAAAGGTAGTAACTGTGGGGGATGGACTGGTTGGAAGAGTATATATATATATATATATATATATATATATATATATATATATATATATTCAAAAATCGATCAGTCCTGATCTACTGACAGCCTCATCTCATTTCTTGAGGCCTGCAAATGACAGGACAGTATAAATATCTCCCAAATGACCCCTTTTTGGAAAGTAGACAATCCAAGTGATTTAATAAGAGGCATGGTGTGTTTTATGAAATTGTAATTTTTTATCACAATTTTTTGAAAAACAAAGAAATTAAATAAATTAGTTTTTTTCACAATTTTTTTTTTACACACTGTCACCAGGGCCCTGTCTGTACCATGTGATTACTGTGACCAATCACAGAGATCAACACATTAATCCCTTGGCCTCCCGGCCCTTTAAGGGTTTCAGAAGCCGGGAGGCGGGGCGGGATTTTAAGGTCATGTAACCGCCGTGATTCGCCGTCACAGCTGTCACATGATTGGGAAAGGTCCCGATCTCCTCTTTCGATTGGGACCTTTCCCAATCATGTGACAGCTGTGACGTAGTGACATGAGTACCGGACATGTGTGCTGGGAACACGCAGGGCGTGCGCTCTCAGCACATATGTTTATGTTAATTGCATGCAAATGTGCGGCCGCTCGGCGTCAAGGCCCAGACTCCGGGAGGCCTCAAATTTGCGTGCGGCCGGCGTGAAGAGGTTAATATGCAATGAATGGCTATGAATGGAAGCCATTCATTGTGTAAATTGCCATGTGATCTGTTGTGACTGGTCGCAGTGATCACATGTAGCAGCAGTGGCTCGGTACACCCACAGTGCGGCCCTTGGAGCCCATGTGCGGCACAATCCTGGGAGAACATCATATGATATCCAGCCAGGACGGCAGTGCTCTGGCTCGCCCATCATTCTATTATAGACCAGGAGGGAAGCAGTTAAATATGTGAGCCAACAAAAGTGCAATAATCAACCAAAATATACCATAACTCAATATACAGTATAATGTCTCAATAAATCTGTACTGATGAACAAATTCAGTGAACGAAAATGCATTCATATAAAATTATGTTCCACGATTGTAAACAAATATATAAATATAAATGAAAAAACAAAGTCTATCCACAAGTGAAGAAGTGCGGATTCTCACATGAACACCCCTGTGATCCAACCCCAAAACACAGTCTCTTACCAGAGATACACTATCAGACCTCTAACATAAAGGTCATAAATGCATGAAGACTTTCCAGGGTAACTGTCAGATCAACCCCCTCAGGCAGGCATCACAACTCCTCAAAATTTCATAAATGGACCATGGAAAGAGGAAAAGGATAGACTCAAAGTGCAATACTGTCATACAGTTTTATTATAAAAGGCACCAGTTGGTACTCACATGAAAAAAAAAAACACAACATGTATCAGCCAAGTGCAAAAGTGTCAGCCACTCAGACTCCGTCCAACATGTTTCGTCGCAAATGAACATCTTCAGGGAGCAGTGCCCCAATTGTCATATGGCCCTTGAAGACTTTCTTTAGTTTTGTGTTGGAGCACAGGAGTGTTTACATGTGATTTCCAATCTGCACTTCTTCAGCTGTGAATGTACTTCATTTCTGTTGTGGAGTTTTTTCATTTCTATTACTATATTTGTTTACAATTGTAGAGCATTATTTTATATGAATGCATTTTCTGGTACCAAAAGAGATTTATTGAAAGAGTACTTTTAGTTGACTCTATAAGGTATAATCATAAAGTAATCATAAAGTATGACACAAGTTTGTCAAGTGAAACAGATACAGAAAGTATGTGGTGAAGGTGCTAATTAGATGACAGAGGGGCTAATTAGATGACAGAGATCATAAACCATATGTTGGTGACATGATATTAACAAAAAATTATAGTGGTTCATCTCTGGAGCAAGATCATGCAAGCTGGTCCCTATGATGTATGTCAATGAATAGTAGTAACATGAAATAAAAGTGGGACTTAAAAAATTGTAGATCTGGCAATATAATACATGAATGCATTTTTATTCACTTATTTGTTCACCAGTGTATATTTATTAAGACATTAAATATTGAGTTATGGTATATTTCGGTTGTTTATTTTACTTTTGTTGGTTCATATATATTTAAAGGGGAAGCACAACAGTTTTATACATGTATCTCTATCTTAGCTGATTCTAAAAAAAAGTGCTGGCACAGGGACTGCAGCTTCAAAGTACAACAAAGAAACCAAAGCTTCCTCTTGTAGAGTGAATACAGTGTGGGAGTATTCAAGTCTCTGTTGGTTGTTATCCATGTTTGTGTTTTCTTTGGGGAGATAGTTTTGCAATCACTTTCTGCCCTAGTGACTATTGTCACTAGTCCAGAAAGTAAATAGGAATGCAAAATATGCCCACTTTCACTGAAGCAGAGGGTAAACCTAAATGTGTGCTTTTCTTATAGCTTTGGAAAGGTTTGCAATGAGGTTTAGAAATGAGTGGAAATTTCTGCAGCAGGAACCCAGACAGCAATAAAAAAATTACAGATGTTCTAACAAGTCCCCAAAATGGAAAAGAAATATGTCTAGAGTTTCACTTTAAATGAAATAATGTCACCCATTGCTGTGACCCACCCACTATTTTTATATAATATATATAATATATATAAATTACATCACTGGGCCCACAGGTGCTATTATAGACATTCCTGGTACTCACTATAAATGATGTAAATTCAAGGGGCAATGGGGTACTAAAAGAAGACATAGGGGTTGATTGAATAAAGGGAAATAGGCTGTGCACCATCAAGGTGCAGTTGCAATCTGCAAGTGCAATTGCTCCAGAGCTTTGTAAATGAGATAATGATTCAGTTTGCAAGGAATACCCAATCATGTGCAAGGAAAATTAAAAAAAGCACTTTTGCTTGCACATGATTGGATGATGGAAGTCAGCAGAGCTTCTGCTCATTTACTAAGTTCTGGAGCAACTGTTCTTGCAGAGTGCAACTGCACTTTGCAAAGTGCACAGCCTATTAGCTTTTAGTCATAGCTTCCTAAACTGGGCAAATAAAAGAAACTCCTGGCCAGTGGACATTTCTTGTGGCTTCATTTAGGACGGTGCTCAGGGCTCAGGAATATTTTTATATTATATTTTTTTTGGCTTGAAAAATACACTAGGTCTTATTTTCAGGGTAGGTCTTATTTTTTAATGTACAGGTGTGGACAGGGAGTGCAGAGGTCAAATGACAGGTGAGTTTCAGACAGGGTGCATATATCAGCCACAGACAGGGTGCAGGGGTGAGTTGCGGACAGGGGATTCAGAGGTGAGCTGTAGCTGGGGGGTGCAGAGGCAAGCTGTGGCCAGGGGGTACAGAGCTGAACTGTTGTCGGGGGTGCAGAGATGGGTTGCAACTCAGCTCACTTCTGCATCCCCCATCTGCAGCTCACCTATGCACCCTGTCTGCAACTCACCTGTCAATTTACCACTGCAACACCTGACTGCAGCTCACCTTTGCACACCCCCTCTTCCCATCCACTGCCCTCATATGGTTAGCTAGCTTTGCAAAACACAGCTGTCAGCAGCCAGACCCTCTCTATAGTAACTACTATTTCGGGTCCAATCTTCCCACACAGTGTACCAAGCACACTCACTCACCTCTCTGCCTCCTCCCCACTGGCCGGTGATCACCCCTGGGGCATCTGCTTCCATGCATTAGACTGCAGGAGGAGATGCCCTGCCTCGCTCAGCCCTGCCCCACCCCTAAACACACTGCACCCGCAGATATCTGTTCTGTTCCTTCCTTGTCCCACAGTGAGTACAGAGGTAGGGAGGTTCTGTGGGAGTGGATGGTGCTGTCACTTACAAAAAGGACTGTAATTTGCAAACACAAAAGCCGCGCTTCTGTGTTTATGAGACAGTAGATAATGGTGCTGGAGGTGGCGGAATGGCGTTCTGCCACGTTCCAGCTGACGAAAAAGCCCTGATCACAACTAGGTCTTATTTTCGGGTAGGTCTTATACTTTAGAAATTCCCTAAAATAGTACTAGGTCTTCTTTTCAGAGTAGGTCTTATTTTCAGGGTAAATAGTCCAAAACAAATTATTTTTACTAGTGCAATTTCTGGGGCTAAAATGTACTTTTCTCCCTTTGCATAGTTTCTAATATTTGAAAATAAATAGCACTGCAAAGAATCGCAAGTGATTTGAACAGGAATGTGGTGCGATTCCTGTCTGAATCATATGCGGTTTCCCACACACTTCTGTGCAAACCCGGGCTTGTCATAGTGACTTCAGCCTGGGTTCACACAGGAGCGGTGAATCGCATACGATTCTTTACAGTGCATTTTGAGCCCATTCATTTTGTATAGGCTCAAATCGCACTGCAAAGGTATCTCTAATTGGTATCGGCGAGTATTTGAGTACAAGTATTGGTACTCGAACTAGCTGGTAAAAAAACAGGTATCGGTGCATCCCTAGGTAGTAGGATACAAAAAAACCTCATTGTTGCCATAGGTGGAATCATGCAATCCCCCTTGCTGGTTTAATTCGTAATGAAATAAACTCTGTGTGATTGACGTCAGTTAGAGTAATATCAACCTCATGCTGTTGTGTTAGTGGGAGAAAGAATTACCTGAACACACACTCCTACATCATTGTTTCACCTCTCTCCTTCTCTCTGATAGGAACTTTTCTGCCACTGTTAAGCAGAAATTCACTCTGCCAGACAGTGTCATCATAATTGCAATGCAGAGTGGAAAGCATTCTAGCACACATCACCCAATGCCACTCTTTAGTACAGTGTCTGAAATCTCAGGACTGTTCCACAGGATCCAGAACACTTGCCAACTATTCCATGGCAAGACAAGCAGGTAAAGCCCTTGTTGGCTGTCTGCGGTGGTTTCAGCTTTAATGAAGCCCTACCACAATCCCGTACGTCTGCTCTTCAGGGAACCTGTTGGGTTTTAGCTGCTTGAGAATGATCTCCCCTCATTAAAAAAAAAGCAAATTTTAGGCTTGCACAATTACATTTTCTTAACCCTTTCCATTACGCCAATGCAAGGCACCTCTATATTGATGATTACCAATCAATGCACTTCAGACACCGTGATTGCTCCACATCAAGGTGATTGACTATCTCAACTGACAGTCAGGCAATGGAGAAGCAGAGAATAGCGAATGGTTAGAATTGAGGAAAGTTATTTGACAAAAGAAGAAAGCGTTCCGTTAATCATCCTTTTCTCTACAAGTATAGTCACCCTTTTTAATCCACCTTTAAGTTGTGAAATAGGTTTTTGCTAACATCTACATTTTTTTTTACCTTTTAATATTAAATAATCATTGTTAACTTCCACTAGGCTGCTTTTTTAAATGTCACTGTTTGAGTGTCTTTTAATAAGGAGTAATATCACAAACTTTAAATGTGGTAATTGCAAACAGAATGAAATATGATGGAAATCTGGCAGTATAAAGGTTAATTACAGATCTGCTGAATACTAGTGTCAGGGCTTTTAGAGCCAAGATCAGTGGAAGGTTTCTGTTGCAGTGAAAGCTGAGGCCTCACTGGACAGCCTTCCTTTGTTTGTTTTCTTAGATTGGGAGGTCTGAATTCTTTCTCAATGCCGTAGCAGTTTTTGGTGTTTTCAAGAGCGGAGGCCAGAAGCTGCAGGTACTTCCTAGAAAACCAAGGGTGCATCTCTAGAGCTACAATTAGAGAAAATGGCAGGTCAAAGGTGCTAAATTAAAATAAGGTACAGGCAGTTTGCAATTTTCAGCAATTTTTTTTTGTTTTTTTAGCACTTTATTCTTTTTTATTATCTGAAAATTTAAATGAAGAAGAGCCCTTTCTTTAACTTCCAGTGTAAAATAAATAGCAGCCTTTTTTTTGGTCGAGACTTTGGCAGTGTTATTAATTCCCCCTCTGAAAAAAAGTCCTCCAATAAAAGAAAAACATGGAAAGAAAAACAAACTATTAGAAAATCGAGGAGGTAGGAAATGTTATTTAAAAGGTAACCAGACCGCATCATTTTCCAGTGGTATTATATTCTCCCCTCAGTATCCAAAATATATACGGGCTCCCCGCCAAGAATGTAAAAGAAAAAACACAGCGGCATAGACACAACATCTGGACAGAGGCAGAACAAAACCCCCATTTATCACACTTAATCCTGCAATGAAACAGTCAACAGTTTACTTCTGTTTTGCTAATTTAGCTTCTTTCATGCTATAAGGTGGAAAACCCAGAGGAGAGGCATGCAGGCCAGGTCACTTATACAGCTTCTTAATATGGAATGTTCTGCCCTTTTCAGTTTTTCAGAACTTTTTTATCTTTGCATTTGCCATGGGCAGAATTTTTAGTGACTTTTATATCTGATCTATTGCTCTGCCTGCAGCAGTAGTGATGTGTTCTGTTCCATAAACAGAAATCCAGGGGCTATCTACTGTATATATTTTTTGCATTGAAAGGCAGAAAAGAAATTTACCAGATCTTGTAATAAAGATTACAGTAATATAAAACAAACATTTTACCTGTTCTTATCAACTGATTTGTTTTGATGTATCCAAAAATATGGCAAAACTGTACTATGCACCCTTAAACTGTATTGGTCTGTGTTGTTCTTTGAATTTGCTAAAGATGACTTCTGGTTGAAGCAAAAGGCTATCTTTAAATGGTTGATGCTGGAAAAATGATAAATCTGCCATGATCCAGTTTGTAAAAATACATTTAAATAAAATGTTATCTTATCTATAATTGTCATTTAATTCATTTAAAACATATATAATGCAGGTTGTCTTTATATGGATTCAATGAATTTGTAACTTAAAATGGCTTTAAAATTATGTATTATTTGGTTATGAAACCTGCTTTAATGTACTACCTTGTCTGGTACCAATGCTTACTTAAAGAAGAAGAGAACCACTTGTTTAATCCCACAGGGGATCCAGTGCAACTAGCACTTGGTCCTTTTCAAATCTGTACAGTGGTCAGTGTGGTCGGTTAACTCACTTCCCTCTGCCCACTGCTGTCAAATCTCACTGCTCATGAGGGTATAAATACTTAATTATGTCTGATTGACAGCACAGGAGAAGAGTGGAGTGACATACAGTGCACACAAAACTTCTGTCTTCTCTGAAAGTTGACAAACTGACCATCTTCAGCTCTGTAATGTAATATTGCAGTCCTGTGCCACCTCTGATCTCCTCTGTCACCTTGTTATTTATTTATTTCAGGTACTTATATAGCACCGTCAATTTACGCAGCACTTTATATATATATTGCACATTCACATCAATCCCTAACCCTCAAGGGGTGTACAATCTAAGGTCCCTAACTTACATTCATGTATACACATACTGGGGTCAATTTAGACAGGAACCAATTAACCTACCAGCATGTCTTTGGAGTGTGGGAGGAAACCAGAGTACCCGGAGGAAACCCACGCAGGCACAGGGAGAACATGCAAACTCCAGGCAGGTGGTTCCGTGGCTGGGATTCGAACCAGCGACCCTAGTACTGCCAGGCAAAAGTGCTAACTATTTAGCCAACGTGCAGTTTGTAATGAAAAGAGAGGCCAAGCCCAGACCCACCCTCCAGCTGCCACTTATTCATGGGACAGAGACCAAAGATGTAACTGTTGGCTTGGCTTGTTGTAAATTATGGCACATTATCATTCACAAAAACACAGGCCCTGAACAACACAAGCCATCTACTACTCTCTCAGTGGACAGAGATATATTCTAGTCTGAATAGCAGGCAGGTTTAGGCTCAGTTGTCTGAAAGAGATTACTGTAGTAGCTAGCTTGTGCTATTGTGGGCTTGTGTTTTTGTGAATGACGGCTGCCATAATTCATCACACAAGATGTCAGCTACTACTGAAGTCAATCACCCTTAAATAGCTGGCTGCTGGCCTCGGGATAAGACTTTTCTGTCAGTTCTTTTAACATAAAATCTTTTCCGTACAAGTCTAGCACTACCCCTGGAGAAGCCGCTTGTATTTTTGCCCAGGTCTCCCCTTGCTTCTCCCCGCATCCAGGCACAAAGTATTTTCCACACCCAGGTACACACACTCTTTCGCTCGTTGTCTTCAATGACTAGTCTAGGGGATGTTTGTTTTGGGAGTTTTATTGTAGAACTGGGGATAGGGATGGGGAAATTAGTAGGATACTCCAAAATTAGAACTATTCACACTGATGAAAATCTAGCTGATCTCTTAGTTGAACACTTTTGAAGTCCTGGCTGAAAGATGATAGCAGACTTCTTTTTAATTTGCAAGGATGCAAGTAATTTAGGAGTGAGTAAAGTCCACTGAGCAGTAGTAGTAGTTGCAGAGCTGAGCTCCTCAGGTACAGGACTGTTGCGGGAGACTGTAGCAGTCCAAAAGTAATAGAGCTGAGCAAAGTGCTTTGCAATAGCAACAGTAGGACAAGCTCTTCAGAGCACCAGCCAGTGTTTCCTTTTTCTCAGATCCACACTTACTATCAAGCACCAGAGGGGCAGCAAGTATATAGAGTCCCAAAGATCTCTCAGTGTCTGTAGTCACGAAAGTCAAGAATGGCAGCCTCCCTCCAATCTTCCAAGAGACTCTCTCTCTCCAGTGATACCAGACTGATCTTTGGCAGACAGCTCCCCTCAGTCAGCTTACTGTAGAACCATGGTCACTCTTCTTAACTTCAGACCCTCAGGTCAGGTGCAGGTGCCAAGCAAGGCAAGCCTGCCTCTAGCCTGGCTTGGTTCAATCCTCCCTAGGGAAAGACACTGAACCCATGTGCTCCCAGAACATAAATACAACTCCCAGCAAGCAATGGGGCCCCCTTCCCCTGTAATTGGCCAGGACTGTATCCATATTTTTTCATACAGTACATGTGCTGTAGACAGCTTATTAGTGGTTTGCAGTCTTTGCCTGCAGCATATCAAGTGTGGTAAATCTATCAGTGCATCTGATACCACATGCATGAAGAGACACATGACTGTTCACTGCAAAGCTTGGTGGGAGCAGCAAATATAATAAAAGTATACCGGTCATCAGCCAATAACTGCCACAATCCTCCCTCTTTTTGCCCTCCTATTGCCCCACAGTTAGTAGGGTCAAATGTAGGCCTTAACCACACTCAAAGTCTCCTAACGCCACCCTGTCACCACAAGACATATCCTTGACCAAGCAGGTGTGTCTTTTTCAGCTGTTGGAGCAGAAGGAAAAATACGCACCAAGTCACCCCATATGCAGTGTCCTATTGCCAGCTTGGAAAAATTGCTGGCTTTACAACTGTCCCAGAAAATGATGCCTGTCACCCTCCAAGAATTAGCAGCCTGTTCTGCACCACAGTGGCAGGTCACCAGCCACAACCTTTTCACTTAGAAGGCCACCTCTGCCATTCAACAGACATATGGTTCAGCAAGCATAAGCAGGGACAATAATGGGGCCAATTATATCCTGACTCTGTCCCTGTGAGGCAGCACCAGTCACCAAAGGAGCACAAGAAGGAGGAGGGTTGGTGTGCTGGCAGCGAGGAAGAGGACATAGGGCAGACTTACAGGGTTACATTTCACCCCTCCCCTTTAGTCAAAATGGCCTACAAGAAATTGTAGGAATGCTGGGTGTGCTGTATGTAGCAAATACTTCTATTAGAATCTGAGAAATATAATTTACACTTTTTTAGGCCCCTATTTTTGTTGTTCTAATGCTAAATAGGGATGCGGTTTTGACATTAAAGCCCATGAAAATAAAAGAAATAATACCAATTCAGTGTACACCATGTTCCTTCCTTCATATAGTGTGAAAAAGACAATTTATTGTATATATTTTGTCTGAACAGCTGCATGCTTTTTGTCAAACCTAAAATGTCACCTACAAACAGTTAAAATGCTGTCTATATATTGTGGACACTATTTCTTTCTTTTTTTCTGTGTCATATATATACACTTTGGATTTTGTAGGATGAAAAGCTGCATGCTGTGTGCCCCTCTCAAAATGTGTCCTGCTCAAACTGATTGAATTCTGACTATACAATATTTCTGCTTTGTGTCTCTAACATAGTCCACAGTAATTGTATTTTTGTATATAAAGTACCTTGTCACTCACTCTTTAAATGTGACCTACTAAAAAGGCTTGTGTCTCTTTAACATTTCTGCTTTGTATTTCTGACATAATCCACCGTGTTCTAGCTACAGGATCAAAAATGCATTGCTTCTCCCTCTTCAAATGCAGTCTACTTAAAAGACTTACATGATGTGCTGTGTGTCCCTGTCACATTCTGGCCACCTGTAATACAAAATAGTTTTTATTTCTAGATCAAAAATGCTTGTATCTTCCTCTTCAAATGCAGCCTACTCAAAAGGCCTATATGATGTGCCGTGTATTTTTGTAATATTTGTACCAAAAAAGAGAGATTAAGTTACAATTATTCAGATAAGGTGCTGATGCTGTGTAAGCTAAGAAATATTGTACAATTAAATAAATGTATTACACATACAAATTATATCATGCCGCTATATGGTGTGGTTGATGCTGTCCCAGAGAAGTATACTGTTCTGCAACTCTGCATATAGCTTGAAAGCATCTCTTAAATATGTAATTTGAAATATGTGAGATCACCCCTTTCGTTGCCCAGTGTTGGCCAGGGACCACCTCATTCAATACAAACTTTTACATAGAATTTATTACAGGTTTGGCAGGCTAGCTAAAATCTACAGCTCTAACTCGAAGGTCTGTTGGCATTGTGGGTATTCCACAGCAGACTTTGAACATATTTTTTGGAGCTGCTCTAAGAAATTTGAAAAGGTATGGCAGGTATTTCAGATACCTCTTGTCACGATCATGGCGACAGACCCCAGACCTTCTCACCAAACTCGTGACCGAAGGACTGGCCAATCGGAAATCGTGATGTGACGTGCGTAACAATGCCACACCCAGCTGTACCCTGCTCAGCGATTTTCCAGCTAATGGACTACAATCTGTGCCTGCAGCCTGAATGCGCTTATTACTGGGTCAGGTTAATCATGCAATTAACCATTCACTGCCACCACCTCCTTTTTGGTACAGAGAAAGAGGAAACTCGGCTTCAGCTATGACACTATAATGGTCGATATAATCTGTATAAAACAGTCATAACACAGGCCTTTTATACAGAGGGTTAAACAAACAGTAGCGTCTCTTTAAAGGCAGGGATACGTAAATTGCAATTAAAAGCTATAGAAACAGTTCAACACTTTCAGAAAGGAAGATTTATTACTAAAAGGTCTCAACCCCAACTAGCTTTCCCGTGGATTCAGTCAAGCCACATGGGGTATCGGAGGCTGGCTCGTTCTGAGCCTGCTGGGTTAGAGATGGTGGCCCATACCCCTTGCTCAGGTCCAGGATGGTTAAACAGGGGGTACCTTACAGATGCTCCATTACCTACTGGCTCCTGAGCATGGGGCAGGCCACAACCACAGGGCTGGCGTTTAGTTTTCCAAGGTCCTCTGGTCATCTGATCCTGCTTGAGGACCGAGACTACCGGGGATGCCCAGACTCTAGCTGACCCCTGGATTCCTGACTGTGCCATTCCCTTGGCCTCTGTGCCCCAGTCAGCCTGCACCTCCTGAATCCGGACACCATCTATCAGAGGCATTGCCAGCGGCTTCGGAACCTGAGGGGCAGGGAGGAGTGTTGGATCGGAGGACTGCAGCCCTCTCTCTGTAATCCAAGCATCCACCCCAATAAGGCCCCTTGCACCCCCAATCCAAGTGTGCTGTCCCTGCCTATGACACCTGTTTGTCTGCCTGTTGACACACCATGACAGGTCAGATCAACTGACAGGCTTTCAGGCTTCCAGCCCCCTGTGGATAGGCCATTCTTCCTGTCAGGCTTTTGTTTACTCTTCCCAGAAGGGGGGTTCACATCTAGCCAGAGGCTAAAATTCCTGTGTGAATGGCTTTCCAGGGCTGCCTTACTCGTGGGACTACAAGTCACAGCTAGCTTACCTCTGAAGCTCCTTTGTGAATCGCTTTTCAGTGCTGCCTGATGCGTGGAACTACAAGTCCCAGCCAGCTGTGGTGTACCTTTCTTAGCAGGTCAACTCACAGCTAGCTGACCTCTGAAGTTCCTTTGTGAATCGCTTTTCAGGGCTGCCTGATGCGTGGAACTACAAGTCCCATCCGGCGGCCTAGTCCTATGCAAGGCCAACGGTTGGGCACTTATCAAGGCATAATCTTTTGAGCCTGGACAAGGGACAGGCCTATCCAGACCCTCCCTTTGCTCAGCCCCCAGAGATTGTACCTCTGCCCCCTTCACAGCACTGTGGGTGACCCCAACACTGAAAATGCATAATTTGTTTCATCATGAATATCATAATCATCGTTAGCACTACCAACATTCTCATCAACATTACTGACCTTATCAATGACATTACTATCAATGTTACCGACATTATTAATATCATCCCCATTGTCATCACAACCATTATCAACAGTCACGTTTATAATATCAATGAGACATGATTTCAATACCTCCCCAGGCAAGGGGATTTCTTCTCGTTCTCCAGCTAATGGAGAATCCTTTAGCCCCACTCCATTCCCAGCCCCCTCCCTCTATCCATCCACAGGTGACCCAGACATTACCCCAATATCTGCCCACAGTACCTTGGCATGTCCAGAGAGTTCCTGAGGGCCCTTCCGGGTATTCTCGGCAGGGGCATAATAAGAAACAAGAACAAAACAGGTGTGGGAATTTCATCCGAGACCCCCACCTCCCTCATCCCCCTTCCCGCACCCCAGTCTAGGAATACCTTTGCACAGGGTATGCATGAACGGGTCCCCCCAACTCCTGTGAGGGTAAGGAACTTTCCTGGGATGAGGTTCCTTGGCTCAATCACCTCAAGGTGACTTCTGCCCCGGTGTCCCGGAAACCAGTTACAGACCGGTTGCCCACGGTGACTTGCTGCAAGGGCTTCCTGCATCTGAGGAGAGTCTCTGCTGGTTACAGGAACTCCAATGTTGGCCCGCTCAGGCGGTGGTGTGATTATACTGCTCGGTGATCCTCCAGTGTCAGTCTCTGTATGCCCATCCTGCGAGGCCGTCTCTGAGCCACTGGGATTGGAGATTGCGGGAACCCCCTCATGTTCAGGTCCCCCCGAGTTCTGATCTGCTCAGATATCATACTCCACTAGATCACTAATCAAATCTTCACGATTTTTGCGACCAACATCCAATCCTCGTGAGGTACATTCTGCCTTCAAATTACCTTTGCTCATTTTCTCATATTCTGCTACACCAGGCATGATTGCAAGCAAAGATAGAATAGAAGTAGGAAAAGGAAGGAAGGAGCTGTTGCTATATGTCTCTCTCTCTCTCTCTATATATATATATATATATATATATATTTATATAAAAAATATGCACCGCTTGTTTCTAAGGACTGTTTCCACAAAGGTTACAATCCTTCAGTGCAGAGCCAATTTTTAACACTGCACTGAAGCTCTTAATGCAATTATCCCACGTACGCTGCCAACAATATGTCACAATCGCGGCGTCAGACCCCAGACCTTCTCACCAAACTCGTGACCGAAGGACTGGCCAATCGGAAATCGCAATGTGATGTGCGTAATAATGCCACACCCAGCTGCACCCTGCACAGCGATTTTCCAGCTAATGGACTACAATCTGTGCCTGCAGCCTGAATGCGCTTGTTACTGGGTCAGGTTAATCACGCAATTAACCATTCACTACCACCGCTTCCTTTTTGGTACAGAGAAAGAGGAAACTCGGCTTCAGCTATGACACTATAATGGTCGATATAATCGTCTGTATAAAACGGTCATAACACAGGTCTTTTATACAGAGAGTTAAACAAACAGTAGCATCTCTTTAAAGGCAGGGATTCGTAAATTGCAATTAAAAGATATAGAAACAGTTCAACACTTTCAGAAAGGAAGACTTATTACTAAAAGGTCAAACAGGGTGCAATAAAAATATTTACAGAAAAAAAGATGTAACTAAGATACTGTATATATATATATATATATATATATACAAAGAACCATAGCACAGCAAAGAGATATCAGAGAAAAAGGGAAGAGTTAAAGTACTTGCCCAAAGTCCTGGGTCAACAGATCCAAGTTGCAGAGCAGAAGCGGGATTTGATCTCCATATGTTACGATGGAAAGATAGGAGATGTCTTCAACTTACTTCTTTAGGCCTGCTAGCCTGTTTTTTAAATTCCCCCAGCAGGGGGGTGGCTCTGAGTAACTGACCAATACTCTGTTTAGGGAGGAACTGGCAGGCGGAACCCAAAATTAGAATCAGCATCTTTCATAATTCATATTCTGGCCTATAACTTCCCAGCTGCACAAGTGACAATCTCTCCGCGGGTATTTTATTATGCAGACAAATCTAAGGATCATGTAGATATAAATTATGAAATTGTACGTTACACGGTGTACGAGTTCTATGTTTTGGCTCCCCTGATGATCTGAAGTGGACGAGTGACCCATCAAAATGTTCGTCTGCGCACTGGCCATCTGACGAGGTGCCCGGTTTTTATGTAAGTCTTCCATATTTTAAGATATAAAACATAGGGGAAAAACTGATTTTACCAGAAGTTATCTGATCCTGCCACCTAAGCTGAGCTAGGTTTTATGAGGTTACAATTTTTTCAATTCCTGGGAGAGCTGCCTTAGCTCCTCATAAGGTGTGAAATGTTACAGCTTCTGGGACAGTGAGTCTCCAATTCTCTTAGGACAGCTGAGTTATCCTGGCCTAGGTGAGAAAGGCTCCACTTCCACAGACTGCTAGGCACCGAACTAGGTGCCTTGGTCTGTCAGTGACCCATAACCAGCCACATCTGTCACTCTGCCTCTCAGGAAGGGAGGGGGAAGGAATGAGGGGAGAAAATGGATACCCTTAGCAAGATGGAGTCTGAAACCAAAATGGTTGAACCGCGTCCATCTTGGATTCGCGCGTTTGCGAACCTCTGTCTCCACATGAGGCAATCCTGATGTAATCCTTGGGCTCAGTTAGAAACTTTCTTTGATGTGGCCTTGCTGATTACTCCCATTTTTGTTAGTCATCTTAAGGTGTCCCATTGTTTCCTCCTTTGAGGTTATAACTTTGATCTGGGTATTTCTTCTGTATGGTTGATATCACACTTTATTTGTCCTACTTCAACATCTGAGCATAATTTCCATTTGATGTATAATTGAGTGGGAGCTGTTGCACTGGGGAAGGGGGGTTCAGGAGAGTTTTTCTTGTTACCTTTTGATTCGTCCTGCTGGCACGGCCGGGTCCTAACTGAGATGCTCCAGTTTTACTATGTTTTGTACCTTTTCTATTGCAAAATTAAATAAAAAGAATGTTCCAAAAAAAAGTATGCAATTTGAAGAATATTTGGTATTTTTCCAATGTCACCATCGAAGTTGCATAAAATGAAGTGGGGTTAATGGTATTTATTCAAATTTTGTATGCATTGCTACATGTCCCCCATTTCAGTGCCTGCTCCCAATACCCTTTGTTTGTCAATCTCATGATTATTAGCCTCACAAAATGGACAGAACTGGTTTCCAAGATGTCAGGATCTGGATTTGAAACAAGGGCCTCTGTTGCTGCTGGCAACAGATCTTCTTATTGAGCCACCTGAGGTGCTTGACAGTTCCCTGCCAGATCACTTGGACAACCTTACTTTCTATCTTGTTTCTGGTGAACCTTGAACTCCTTGTTCCTTCAGTTAACTTCCTATTTAAGTCATGCATTTGCACTTGCTGTTTGCCAGAATATTGTGCTCTGCTCCAGCCAATATCTTGTTCTTTGTGCTCCTGCTGCCCTCTGTATTTTCACCACCACTTATTACACACCTTCGGCTTGTTCTTTAGCTATGCTTCTGCTTGATCGGCTTCCTACTGATTTCAATGGGGTTTGCATTAAAATTGGCTATTTGTGAATTTAAAGATCAGTATCCCATGAATAGAACCCATGCATGTTTGGGCATGATTACTAATAATGTGGGATTGGAATTTTAGCTACTGTAACATTTTACAATCAAGATCTATGCTTATGTTAACAGTATACACACCTGACTTTTGCAGTTGTGGAATAATAAACCCTTCCAGGGCATGATTAAACTAATAGTTCCACCCAGTTAAAACAAACTCTTATCTCAAAGGTAACCTGCTATGAAAGAAACATGGACACTGCCATTGCTGACCTTTATTTCTGACAATGCTAGTTGTTTTGAGTTCATACTGAACCTTTGGCTTGAAAACATCAAACCACTGACACTGAGTAAATATCCAATAAGGATTTTTAAAAATAACTTTCCTGTTACCCGTCTGCAAACTTGTTCAATGGCACAGAAAGTATTGAAGTCAGGAGGTCAACAAAACAGCCAGGCAACTAATATTTTTAGAAAGAGGTTAGCCATTAAAGCAAGTGGAAGGCTTGCAGCATGGACTGCAATACACCTTCCTCCTTTTGTTTTTCCCCTTTAACTTCACAAAGCTCCTAAGGATCATTTGGACTTTGAAGAGCCCCCATTGATATCAATAGGCAGAAAAAATTCCTACGGGAATACTTTAAACAGAGGAGATTGGTGACCTTAGAAAGGACAAACCACCTTTACAGAAACAAGAACAAAATCTGGGTGAATATGTGATTTACTAATAGATAAGAATTTAGAGGGTTGCAAATGGGTCGCTTATGTAAAATACGCATATTTGCCTAACATAGAAAATTGATATTGTAGATTATCCACATATGAGAGGAGAATGCTAAAATGTTATTATAAATGTTTTACAATTTGTTTTTTTTTTCAAATACAGCTTTATTCATTGACACATACCTTCATAGACTCAGTCTGTCCAGACAATATGGACACCTGCTCACATAATTTGAATTGAATTAAATTTTACTTTGGATAATTGCAGTATAGAGGATGCTTTTCAAGTCTTTTGAAAAGTGAAGATCTGAAGTAAAGAAAACAATAGACATGTGCGATTTGTGTGCAATTCAGGCACAATTTTCATTATTCAGCCGTTTGGATGTATCTGAATTTCCGAATCACAATAGTAACGAATTTCAATGAATCAGAAACAAATAAAAACTAAACAAATTATCCAATTTTGAATTCAAAATTGAATTTGAAAATAAATTCTAATTCAAAAATACAGTAAGGTATAAAAGTGAAATAAGATGAGGATTCCTACATAAGTTGCTCTATAGAATAGAATGGAAAGAATAGAACAGAAAAGAATAAAAAATAATAGAATAGTATAAAACAGAATATTTATTTAATGTACTTATATAGCGGCAACAATTTACGCAGCGCTTTACATATAAATTGTACATTCACATCAGTCCCTAACCCTCAAGGGGCACACAATCTAAGGTCCCTATCTCACATTCATACATACACATACTAGGGCCAATTTAGACAGGATCCAATTAACCTACCAGCATGTCTTTGGAATATGGGAGAAAACCAGAGTACCTGGAGGAAACCCACGCAGGCACAGGGAGAACATGCAAACTCCAAGCAGGTAGTGCCATGGTTGGGATTCGAACCAACAACCCTAGTACTTCCAGGCGGAAGTGCTAACTATTTAGCCACTGTGCTGCCCAAAGATATAGAAAATAAATGAATAGAAAAGAATAAAAAAGAACAGAATAGAAAATAGAAACAAATAGAATAGAATAGAAAAAAAACAGAACTAAAAATAAAAGAACATAATAGAAAATAAAGGAATAGAATAAATTAGAATAGAATAAAACAGAATATAATAGAAAATAAAAGAATAGAATAGAGTGGAAAATAAAGGAATATAATAGAATAAAACAAAAAAGAATAGAATGGAAAATAAAAGAATAGAAAATAGCATAGAAGATTAAAAAAATAGAATAGAATAAAATAGAATGAACATAGCTGTCTTCTGAATTTTGAATGTCAAATTGCGAATCAATTTGAAAATACAGAAATATACTAAATGAATCAAAATATACAAAATTAATTCCGAAAACAAATCTCTTCTAACATAAAGAATATGGCAAAACAAAATTATTAACTTAACAAACAAATCCAAATCAGAACAAAAGAGCTAAAACTGAATGAGGGAGCATAAAATTACCAGGAAAGGTCTAGCTATGACTGAACTGTCTAGCACTAAACAGGAGGGGAGGACAGAGGAAGATGTCAAATACCATAAGTAAATAAGCTGTAATGGCCCTTGACCACCACCAGATTTCAGCATACATCAAAACAATAGCAACCTGATACTTCAAGAAAAATACACATACAACAAAAATATATTTTTTCAATCTTCTTCCAAGAAGTCACGTTACAAAAACTCCCATAAGTGTGTCTATGCAGGCCCAATAACAATGCTGAATCCTTACAGCTGATGACATCCCACTGATGTACATTTCTTCATGGCGTTGTTGGAACTGCCAGACACACCCACTGAAGCTTTGCTGTCATGTGACCACTTGAAAGAAGTTTTTAAAAAACAGGTATTCTGCTTGGATATTTTTTTTTAGAAAACGTATGCAACAGTTTTAGGAACAGTGTGGCAGTGAGTTATGTTAGCCTTTCCTTCTTTAATATAATGAAATAATAATGTTTGACTCTCTCCTCCTAGTTTGGGTCTTCTAATGTAACTAGAGATATCGTACCAAGGTCCACGCCCATGACAGTCTTTTATAGCAAGGCATGTTGAGGTATGCTGTAGAGCTTTTTTATAAAACACATAAGCCACTCTAGCTGTTCCCCTCTCCGTCCTCCATAAACACGCACATTCACCCTCTATGAATGTACATGTTTTCACACTGATCTTTGGTTAGACAGGTCTTCAGTGGCCAGTGTGGAATCTAAAGCGTAACATTACCTACTACTGACTGCTATTTACTACTCAGCAGCCCAATATCTCTGTCACCATTAAACATCACCAATCCCTATGCATATTCCACTACTTAGCAGCAAACTTTCCCTTGCCACTGGCCTTGTCTGTCAACATTCTTTACACATACACTATATTGCCAAAAGTATTGGGACTTCTGCCTTTACACGCACATAAATTTTAATGGCATCCCAGTCTTAAGTCTGTAGGGTCAATATTGAGTTGGCCCACCCTTTACAGCTATAACAGCTTCAACTCCTCCACTCCTCTTACCACTCTATCCCCCACAGCCACTTCCCCCTGTACCACTTTCCCCTCCCTCCTAGATTGTAAGCTCAAAAGAGCAGGGCCCTCCAACCCCTCGTGTATTGTTTTGTTACTGTATTGTAACATGTTCTGTCCCCCACTATAATGTACAGCGCTGAGCAAACCTTTCTGGCGCTATATAAATACTGTATAATAATAACTCTTCTGGGAAGGCTGTCCACAAGGTTTAGGAGTGTGTCTATGGGAATGTTTGACTGTTCCAGAAGCACATTTGTGAGGTCAGGCACTGATGTCAGACGAGAAGGCCTGGCTTGCAGTCTCCACTCTAATTCATCCCAAAGGTGTTCTGTCGGGTTGAAGTCAGGACTCTGTGCAGGCCAGTCATGTTCCTCCACCCCAAACCCACTCATCCATATCTTTATGGATTGGTGCGCAGTCATGTTGGAACAGGAAGGGGCCATCCCCAAACTGTTCCCACAATGTTGGGAGCATGAAATTGTCCAAAATGTCTTGGTATGCTAATGCCTTAAGAGTTCCCTTCACTGGAACTAAGGGGCCAAGCCCAACCCCTGAAACACAACCCACACCATAATCCCCTCTCCACCAAACTTTATACTTGGCACAATGCAGCCAGGCAAGTACTGTTCTCTTGGCAACTGCCAAACCTAGACATGCTCATCGGATTGCCAGACAGAGAAGGGGGATTTTTCACTCCAGAGAACATGTCTCCACTGCTCTAGAGTCCAGTGGCGGTATGCTTTACACCACTGCATCCAACGCTCTGCATTGTACTTGATGATGTGGATGCAGCTGCTCAGCCATGGAAAGTCATTCCATGAAGCTCTTTATGCACTGTTGTGCTAATCTGAAGGAAACACGAAGTTTGGAGGTCTTTAGCTATGACTCACTCTGTAATTTTACGTGGCCTATCACTTTGTGGCTGAGTTGCTGTTGTTCCCAGTTGCTTCCACTTTGTTATAATACCACTAAAAGTTGACCGTGGAATATTTAGTAGCAAGGAAATTTGGCAGATGGACTTACTGCACAGGAGGCAACCTACCACACGTGAATTCACTGAGCTCCTGAGAGTGACCCATTCTTTCACAAATGTTTGTAGAAGCAGTCTGCATGCCTAGGTGCTTGATTTTATACACCTGTGGCCATGGAGGTGATTGGAGCACCTGAATCCAATGATTTGGAGGGGTGTCCCAATACCTTTCGCAACATAGTGTAAATGCACCTGGTGATATTTTACCCAAAGGCTTATGGTCTTGATTTAGTTAAGTTGGTAAATGTTAGTAAAGTAACATTATACATGTACTTCACCTTTTCCTATTTTTCTTGCAGTCAGAGTGATAGACCCATTTACAGGCAAGCCCCCCCCAACAAAATGATAACTCTCTGTCTGCACCTTGCTGCCCTTTCAGACCTCCCACCATTCTGAAAGTCATTTGTCAGTGGAATGTGTGTGCCAACATGCAGGGTCACAAATAGAAATCATGGGATCCCGTACAGCCTACCTGACAGGGCCCCTCTTGGGTGTCTAGAGTGTTGTCAGAAAGAGGTTGGGCATTCACCCGCTTACCAATCCCATGGATAGCATGGCCTCCTAGGAACAAGAGTTCTTGCCCAGGCTCTTGGCTATTTGCAGGGATGTGCAATTATCACTTGATGTCCTGTCAGTGCAGTGATCAGAAATGTCTGTGTGAAGACCGGATAGTGAGTCCCAATGCAGAGAAGCTGATGTGATCCTGGTGTGGCAATTGGCGTCATCACTGTGCTGAACTGATGCACAGAATCCTGCAGCAATAAGCCAACAATCGGTCTCTGGAGGAGAACGGCAACCCCCCTGTGTTCAGCTCTGAATATGTGTGCCAACAGAGTGAGGCAGCCCCTCACTGTAAAATACATCTGCTCTCCCAGATTTTATACATCTGCTCTCCCAGCATCATACTCGCTCCCCAACACTCTGGTAGTTGTACTGTAGTTCAATCAGCACTCAGGAACACAGGATGTATTGGCTATAGGAATACAGGTCCCAAGATCCTCTGCTGTCAGAAGAACTGGATCCATTCTGCTAACAGGAAGTGATGTAGTTATTCTGACTCAGATTGTTGTGGTAGCAATTTATCCCTTGTGAGACCTCTCTGCCTAGCCTGTATAAGCAGATATAATCACTGTGGACAATCCTTATCAGATAGCTGAACTCACCAATACTGTGTTCATCCAGAAGTTGCTTTATTCTGTACATGTGAAACAGGATACAGCAGAATGAATGGTTTCCAGTATTATGCGGTCAAAAGATGATACTTTCTGTAGCGTACTATGCAGAATACATGTGTCCCTGTTACATGTGGTCTGTTAGCTGCTTCCATGACACAGGAAGTGCTGAACTCAAGAAGAAGGGAGGAGCTTCATATACAAAGGAATTGTGTCATAGATCTCAGGGAGGTAATATAAAACAAATGCATTACCAAATAAGGCCACTGGATGGCAGCATAACTAACTATAGAAATGTCCATAAGAAATGGTACAAAGAATAAACTATATGAATTCTCATGTACATTAACATAAATATTAACTGTGTAACAGCATAGTAGTAGTCCCAGTACTGGGCACTAGGGGGAAAAGGAGCAATCATAGTCTCATCTGTAAATGTCCCTGGATGGCACAATGATAGAGCCGACACCTGGCTACATTTAGTACATATCTGTAATACATGCCCCCTATGTTTTAACCCCTTAAACTTGCTGCAAAAACATATCTGTAATTACTACTGTGCCAAATATATAAACTAATAAAAAGTGTCTTAGACTAGCCTTGTCTAATCTGGTGATGTTGCCCATGGCAACATTTCAGGCTGTATCTTTCATTTTTGTTCACACGGCTTAGATTTTAAATGAAAATGTAAAAGCTGACTGATGTGTGATTTTACCTTCCTTTTTGACATGACAACACAGTGTATCTTTGGCTCTAAATTCCAAAACACTTGTTGTCAGCTCTTTCTACTTCATTTCTCATTCATTACAAAGAACACAGGCCTATCATCACCCCCAGCTCCAAACCTCTCCTTGTGCACTGGAAGAGAGCATAGGAAATCACCAGCTCACAAGGTTTCTGGCAAAATCAACATATGATTTTTGCAAAAATAACAGATGTAGCAAACACTTCCAATGGTATATATGTCAGACAAAAATGAACAAATAAGTAAAATTCATTGTTAGCATTGTGTATTAGAGTATTGTAATGTGTTAGCCACTGATTATTGAAGAAAACTTGGGGCTTAAAGCACCACCCTGGGCAAAAACCTTCTTTTCTACTAGCCCTCTCTCTCCCTCACCTCTAACCCATTCAGTTAGACTTTTTGCCCCCCTAAAATTGTAAAGCCAGATATACTCACCAAACTGCCCATCCAGGTCCCACACTGCTGCTGTTTCTGCGTGGGGCTCAATGCCCCCCTGAGTCCTCCATGTCCCTCTACTTCCATTCCCAGACATCCACCTTTTGCTTGGTCCTTAGAGGATTATTTAGAAGATGGTGGGTGGAAGGAGTTGGAAGGGGAAGGATTTTGTCCCGGATTGGGGATTAATGGATATCCTACATGAGCTAACTTAGGTTATTAAAGATGCAAGCTCTTGGGGCAACTTCCCATCTTCAGGATTTATACAGGAAAATGGATTATCCCAAAAGCTGGCACACTTAAGTTAGCTAATGAAGGGAAACTGCTTAAACCTGCAAATTTTCAGCATTGTTAGGATTCACATCATGGCCGGATCTATAGGGGTGCTTGGGTGGGCTGCACCCCCTCAGATTTCAGTTGTGCCCCCCCTCCTCCACTTTAAATTGAGCTGTGCCTGCTGAACTTTCTTCCCCATCCCTTCACTCACGGCCGGCCGCAGTTATCTAAAGAAAATAGTTCAGACAGGAGCGGAAGAGAGGAAAGAGCGGGAGGAGATGCAGGCTCTCTGTGATCTCTGCCTCCTGTCATAAAAGTGCTCCTGAATACTGCAGGCTACATAGAATCGCTATTGCATCTGATGGTACACGGCTTCATTACCTGCCCCCATCCACATTTCCAAGAGTTGAGCACTCTTTGGAGGAGATGGGGGGCGGGTAATGAAGCCATGTATCGTCAGATGCAGAGAGCCTGCATCTCCTCCCTACTCTTGTTGCTCCTAAAAGATTGGGGGAGGGGGAGATTGTGGAGGAGGTGTGGTGGGGGGGCTGTTTGTGCTGGGAAGGGTAATTGGGGGGGATGTGTTAGGAGGCAGGATTGGGGAAGATTTGTGCTAGAAGGGGGGAATGGGGGGATTGTACTAGGAGGAAGATTTGGGAGGTGGGTGGATTTGTGCTAGGAGGGGGGGGAAGGGAGGGGATTGTGCTAGGAGGAGGATTTGGGAGGGGGGGTGGATTTGTGGTAGAAGGGGGGAATTAGGGGGGATTAGTGCTAGGTAGGGGGGAAGTGGGGGTGATATGTGCTACTAGGGTGATTTTGGTATGTAACGATTTGTGCTGGGAAGGGTAATTTGTAGGCAGTTGTGCTAGAAGGAGGAATGTTTTTTGGGGAGGATTTATACTAAAAGGGGTTGGGGGGGGGGATGTGTACTAGTAAGGGGGATTTGTACTAGGAGGGGGTATTTGTATTAGAAGGGGGGATTTGGAGGGGGATTTGTACTAGGAAGGGAGATTTTAATAGAGGATTTACGCTAGGAGTAGGGATTTGGGGGAGAGGGTTTGTGCTAGGAGTGGGGGGAATTTGTACTAAGAGAGGTGATTTGAGGAGAGAATTTGTACTAAGAGGGGTGATATGGGGAAAGAATTTGTACTAGGAGGGGTGATTTGGGGAGAGCATTTACGCTAGGACTAGGGATTTGGGGGAGAGTTTTTGTGCTAGGAGTTGGGGGGAATTTGTACCAGGAGGGGTGATTAAGTGAGATAATTTGTACAAGGAGGGGGGATTTGGGGAGAGGATTTACACTAAAAGTGGGGATTTGGGAAGAGGATTTGTGCTAGAAGGGGGAGATTTGTACTAGAAGGGGAAATTTGGTAAAGGATTTAAACTCGGAGTGGGGATTTTTACTGGGGGGATAGGGGAGATAATTTGTACTAGGAGGGGGGATTTGGGGGAGAATTTGTACTAGGAGGGATGATTTGGGGGAGAGGGTTTGTGCTAAGAGGGGGAGATTTGGAAGGAAAGAGGATGTCTACTAGGATGGGTTATTTTTGGGGCATGGAAGATTTGTTAGGGATTGGGGGGATTTGAGCTGGAAGGAGGGTTTGGATGATGATGTGGAATTTTTGCATTTCATTTGGGTAGAATTTGGGCTTGCAGAAGGAATTCATGCTTAGGGTTTGAGCGTGTTGATTAGTGCTGTGTTTAGTTGTTTTTTTTTTGATGGCAGGGGGAGTAGAAGATGACCTTCCCCTGGTACTGTCTGCACTGCACACAAGGCACTCAACAGATCTCCTCCCCACACATAACATAGCTGAAATCAGATTCCCCACAGCATCCATCTGCACAATTTGTAGCTAGCTGCAGTTGCAGTTCTGACCTGTGAAATTCCCTGATTGGATTGGCAGCTGCAGTAGCCAGCTGCACACTGTATGGAGGGATACCGATCTCAGCTATGTGCTGTGTGGGGCGGAGGAGATCTCTTAAGTGTCCTGCCAACAGTGACCCTGTCCTCAACTCTGCTGACTGCTGTCTTTTAACATGCTGACTTATGTACCCTGCCCTGCTAACCCCCCTCCTCTGCACTGCTGACCCCTACCTTCTGTCCTGTTGACCCTTGTCCTCTGCCATGCTAACCCCTGTATACTGCCCTACAAACTGCTGACCCCCTGTACACTGCTCTACTGACTTATACACTGCCCTGATAACCTTGCATCCTCTGCCCCCCTGACATTTTTTACTGCACCCTCAAATCAGACAGGCTAGATCCGGCCCTGATTCACATACACTTTGTCACGAGCTTACTGACGGTAGTCTCTAGCGACCCACAGGCCGGAGTCCCTCAGGGCACAGAGTCTAAGCCTCAGTCTGCTGGTTCACCAGCATGGTGGGGCTGGCGTGGCTGTTGGTGCGGATACACCCTTCCAGATGTGTGTACCCCTCTTGAAGTGTTTTCACCGCCTGGGTAAGTGCCGCCAGGTGCTGGCATATTTCGTCCAGAGGTGAAGGGCCTCTTCCTGGCTCAGTCATGGCCTTATTGTCAGGGCAGGAGCCGAGGAACGGACAGGCAGGCCTAACAATGTAACGCACTGGCTGACGACAACCACCACCCACAGACCGAAGTCCCTCAGGGCGCGGAGTCTAAGTCCCAGGCTGCCCTTCACCAGGGCCCCTGATGGTGGGGATGGACTTGACGCAGCCAGGAACCAGGTCGCGGCCCCCGAGACACCTCAGCTGCGGTAATGGCCGCCGCCAATGGCGTGTAGCTGGTGGAAGAAACAAAAGAGTAGTCAGACAAGCCGGGGTCAACAACAACAGGACAAAACAGTACAGGACAGCAGACGAGAATCACAGGTCACAAGCCGGGTTCAGCAACAGAGGGTCAGATCAAAGGAGAATACAAAGAATAGTCAAGTCACAAGCCGAATCAGAATACCAGGAGAGTCACGAGAGTCAGAACAGAGTAATAGTAACACAAAGACACAAGGCACAAGTGCAAAGAGCATGTGCTGGCCACAGGCTTATATGTCATCAGCCACGCCCCTCTGGGGGGTGGACCTCAGAGACCTGAAGGCATAAAAAGGATTCCCATCATGCACAGCAGAATCCAAGATGGACGCCAGCACATGGAGTAACATAACCTCAGGGAAAAGGTAGGACCTTGACAGTACCTCCTCCTCAAGGGCCCCTCCCCCTCCGCGGCTCAACAAAAGGTTTCTGAGGAAAGCGGGTATGAAAAGCGCGGAGGAGGGCAGGAGCATGGACCTCCGTGGAAGGAACCCAGGAACGCTCCTCAGGACCATAACCGCGCCAATGAACCAGGAACTGTAATCGACCGCGCACCAATCGAGAGTCCAGGATCCGGCTCACCTCATACTCCTCATGACCGTCAACCCGGACAGGACGGGGCCGAGGCAGAGAGGTAGTGAAGCGATTGCAGATCAGAGGTTTCAACAGGGAAACATGAAAGATATTGGAGATCCGCATCCCAGACGGAAGGGCAAGGGCATAGGCCACCGGATTCACTTTGCGGAGAATGCGGAAAGGACCGACAAAACGGGGAGCTAGTTTGGGTGTGGGCACCCGAAGATTGAGGTTGCGAGTAGACAACCACACCCAATCGCCGACCTGGTATGAAGGAGCGGGCAACCGTCTGCGATCAGCCTGGAACTTTTGGCGCTGAGCTGAGTCCCTCAAGGCCCTCTGGATCTGCCCCCATGAAGAACGCAGGGCAGCAAGATGGTTCTTCACAGCCGGAATGTCCTGTGGTGAGAACCTCTCAGGTAATACTGCGGGTTGGAACCCATAGTTGGCCATGAAGGGCGACATCCCGGAGGAGGAGTTGACCGCCGAGTTCCTGGCAAACTCTGCCCAAGGCAGGAGATCGGCCCAATCGTCCTGATGGTCTGAAATATAACATCGAAGGAATTGTTCTAAGGCCTGATTGGAATGCTCCGCAGCCCCATTGGACTGCGGGTGGTAGGCTGAGGAAAAGGAGAGACTAATACCCAACTGGGAGCAGAAGGCGCGCTAGAATCTGGACACGAACTGACTCCCGCGGTCCGAGACAATCACCTTAGGCAACCCATGCAGGCGAAAAATCTCCCTGGAAAAGACTGTGGCCAGTTCTTGCGCTGTTGGTAATTTCCTGAGTGGAATGCAATGGCACATCTTGGAAAACCGATCGACGATCATGAGGATGACCGTATGACCCCGAGACACCGGGAGGTCTACAATAAAGTCCATACCTAGGTGTGACCAAGGACGCTCCCCATTGGGAATGGGTTGCAGAAGACCCAAAGGGAGATGCCGTGGAGACTTATTCTGGGCACAGATCGAACATGCCGCTACATAAGAGGCAATGTCGGCACGGAGGGTTGGCCACCAGAATAAGCGAGAGACGACCCAACACAGCTGGTTCTTCCCCGGATGCCCGGCAGTTTTGGCGTTATGGTAGGTACGCAGCAGGCGGGTGCGCAATCCCTCGGGTACAAAACATCTACCCTCCGGCTTCCCGGGGGGAGCATCAGATTGAGCCGCCAAAATCTGCTCCCCAAGAGGAGAGGTCAGACTGGTGCGAATGGCAGCCAGGATCTGATCTGGAGGAATAACTGAGATTGGCTCAGAGTCTTCCCTGGACAACTCAGAGTATTGCCGTGATAACGCATCAGCCCTGACATTCTTGGAACCAGGCAAATATGAAACCACATAGTTGAAGCGTGACAAGAACAGAGCCCATCTGGCCTGGCGGGGTGTCAATCTTTTGGCCTCCGAAAGATAAGTCAGGTTCTTATGATCGGT
This sequence comes from Staurois parvus, assembly GCF_062004578.1. Taxonomy (NCBI): domain Eukaryota; kingdom Metazoa; phylum Chordata; class Amphibia; order Anura; family Ranidae; genus Staurois; species Staurois parvus. Next base: position 2,652,718 of record NW_028318057.1, read on the forward strand.
AAGAATGAGGACCGGAACCGCGGAGCCCTCGAGCAGGTGCCTCCATTCCTTGAGAGCCAGAATGATTGCCAACAACTCCCTATCTCCAATCTGGTAGTTGCACTCTGCAGAGGAAAGCTTCCTGGAGTAGAACCCACAGGGAAGTAGGGGTCCATCGGGCGACCGACGTTGAGACAGGAGAGCGCCTACTCCCGTCTCGGATGCATCAACCTCAAGGACGAAGGGCAGTCCAGGATTGGGATGAGACAGTATCGGAGCCGACGCAAAGGCGGATTTCAGAGCCTCGAACGCTACGATGGCCTCGGGTGGCCACTCGTGAGGATTACTGCCCTTCTTCGTTAGGTCTGAGAGAGGCTTTGCCAGCGTGGAGAAGTTCCGGATGAACTTCCGATAGTAGTTGGCAAAACCCAAAAAGCGCTGAATGGGCCGAAGACCATTGGGACGAGGCCACTGCAGAACCGCCGAAACCTTCTGAGGGTCCATGGAGAATCCCTCCGCAGAAATGATGTAGCCTAAAAAGGCAACTTGGGATCGATGGAATTCGCACTTCTCAAGTTTACAAAAAAGTTCGTTCTCACGTAATCGTTGCAGCACCTGCTTGACATCCTGGATATGGGACTCCATGGAGGCAGAGTAAACCAGGATGTCATCCAAGTAAACTACCACGCACTGCTGCAACAAGTCACGAAGGACATCATTTATGAATTCCTGAAAAACTGCGGGCGCGTTACACAACCCGAAGGGCATCACCAGGTATTCGTAGTGACCGGTTCTGGTGTTAAACGCGGTCTTCCACTCATCCCCCTGTTTGATCCGTACGAGGTTGTACGCCGCCCTAAGGTCAAGTTTGGTAAAGACTGTTGCCCCCTTAAGGCGGTCGAATAACTCAGTAATCAAGGGAATCGGGTAGGCATTCTTAGTGGTGATTTGATTAAGACCCCTATAATCGATGCAAGGCCTCAATTCACCACCCTTCTTCTTTACAAAGAAAAAGCCCGCTCCTGCTGGGGAAGTAGACTTACGAATGTGCCCCCGGGAAAGCGCATCCGCAACGTATTCCTCCATGGCCTTATTCTCCGCAACCGAGAGAGGATACACCCTGCCACGCGGAGGAGTGGCACCGGGTTGCAAGGATATGGCGCAGTCGTAAGGACGAGCAGGTAAGGCACCAGCGCGTACCTTATCAAACACGTCCTGGTACTCCCCATAATCAGAGGGCAACGCAGAGTCCGAGGAGGCACACAACACCTTAACCGGCCCACGGATGCACCCGGCCCCACACTGTGGAGACCACGAGAGAATCTCGGCTGTTTGCCAATTGAAGGTTGGATTGTGCATCTGGAGCCAGGGATACCCCAAAACCACCGAATAGTGCGGAGAAGAAATCACCTGGAAACAGGCCGACTCCCTGTCAACAGCCCCAATAGCTACTTCCACTGGTACAGTCTCGTGGGTAACCTGCGGTGGTTGCAGGGGCCTGCCATCTATCGCCTCAAGAACCAATGGGGTAACTCGAGCCTGCAGGGGAATGGAGTGCTGGGCAGCAAACGAGCTGTCCATAAACAACCCGCTGGCCCCAGAATCTACCAACGCCTGGGCCGCCACCGAGCCCTCCGCCCAAGAGAGGACAACGGTGATCAGTGGCTTATCTCTGCGGAACGCCGGGGACGAGGAGACTCCACCCAAGATCTGTCCCCGACAGGATCTCAGGTGCGAGCGTTTCCCGGACGGACCGGACAGGACTGCCGAAAGTGCCCACCAAGACCACAGTACAGGCAGCGACCCTCCCGACGCCGAGTGGCCCGCTCCCCCTCGGAAAGGCGAGCAAACCCCAGATGCATGGGCTCACCACCAGACAATCCATCCCCAGGAGGCGTGGGAGGAGAGGGAGGAACGGGTGGGACAGAAAATGCAGGTGCCAGTCGATTGGAAGGCCTCCGCAGGCGTTCCTTGAGTGAAGGCCTCTCCCTGAGCCTGGTGTCAATCAGGATCAGGAAAGAGATGAGCTCCTCCAACACCACAGGCAGTTCCTTAGCTGCAATCTCATCCTTCAGTGTGTCAGAAAGACCATGGAAAAACGCAGCCACCAGAGCCTCATTGTTCCAACCGACCTCTGCCGCCAGGGTACGAAACTCTATGGCGTACTCGGCCACGGTCCGTGAACCCTGATGAATGGTCATGAGCAGCTTGGCCGCCGAGGCGGAACGAGCCGGTACATCGAATACCCTACGGAAGGCATCGACAAAACCGGAAAAATCTTGAATCACCGGGTCGTTCCTCTCCCATAAGGGATTTGCCCAGGCCAAGGCCTTGTCTGAGAGTAGTGAAATTAGGAACCCAACCTTTGACCTCTCAGGAGGGAAGGCGTGGGGTATTAATTCAAAATAAATACCCACCTGGTTGAGGAACCCACGACACTGACTCGGCTCACCCCCAAAGCGCTGTGGAAGAGGGGCAGAGCCAGTCATACCTCTGGGTGCCGCTGATGCAGCCACCGAGGTGGTGGACACAATAGGCGGAGAAGCAGCGGGAGAGACCACCGGAGTGACTACCGGCCTAATAGCACCAGGAGCAAGGTGTGCAGTGCGTGCAAGCAGAGTTTGCAACGCCTGAGCGAACTGATCCAACAGGTGATCCTGTTGATCGAGTCTGGCGACTAGCGTTGGGAGCGAAGGCGTGCCTGCACTGTCAGGGTTCATGGCACTTGTGTAATGTCAGGGCAGGAGCCGAGGAACGGACAGGCAGGCCTAACAATGTAACGCACTGGCTGACGACAACCACCACCCACAGACCGAAGTCCCTCAGGGCGCGGAGTCTAAGTCCCAGGCTGCCCTTCACCAGGGCCCCTGATGGTGGGGATGGACTTGACGCAGCCAGGAACCAGGTCGTGGCCCCCGAGACACCTCAGCTGCGGTAATGGCCGCCGCCAATGGCGTGTAGCTGGTGGAAGAAACAAAAGAGTAGTCAGACAAGCCGGGGTCAACAACAACAGGACAAAACAGTACAGGACAGCAGACGAGAATCACAGGTCACAAGCCGGGTTCAGCAACAGAGGGTCAGATCAAAGGAGAATACAAAGAATAGTCAAGTCACAAGCCGAATCAGAATACCAGGAGAGTCACGAGAGTCAGAACAGAGTAATAGTAACACAAAGACACAAGGCGCAAGTGCAAAGAGCATGTGCGGGCCACAGGCTTATATGTCATCAGCCACGCCCCTCTGGGGGGTGGACCTCAGAGACCTGAAGGCATAAAAAGGATTCCCATCATGCACAGCAGAATCCAAGATGGACGCCAGCACATGGAGTAACATAACCTCAGGGAAAAGGTAGGACCTTGACACTTATGGTTCTGTCACAAGCCGACTGATGGTAGCCTCTAGCGACCCACAGGCCGGAGTCCCTCAGGGCGCAGAGTCTAAGCCTCAGTCTGCTGGTTCACCAGAGCCCCTGATGGTGGGGATAAACTTGAAACAGCCTGAGACGAGGTCGCGACCCCAGAGTAACACCAGCTGTGGTAAAGGCAGCCACCAATGGCGTATAGCAGGTAAGAGCCAGATTTGAAGAGGTATAACGTGGTCAGACAGGCTGGGCTGGTAACAGCAGAGCAGACAGTACAGAACGGCAGGCAAAGAATAATCAGGTCACAGGCCGGGTTCAGCAACAGGAGGTCAGGCAATAGGATCAGGCAGAGAATAGTCAGGACGAGCCAAGGGTCAGAGTAGGAGAAGACAACAGTATCAGGATCAGGCTGGGTCGGCAACAAGGCAGTCAGAAGTACAGGACAATCAGGAACACAGGAACAAGACCATAAGGCGATTTGGAGATGCACAGGGCTGGTTTAAATAGGCTGCCCTGTGCTCTCATTGGTGACAGGCGCGCGTCCGCAATCGCGAGTGCGCATGCGCGGCCGCCGCTGTGAACGCCTAAGTCTCAGTGCGCGTTGGCGATCTGCGCATGCGTGCACCTCCGAGCGGCCGGGATCCCTGACATTGCCCCCCCCCCCTACTGGCAGTCTCTGGATGCCCAACTGGCCTCTCCTTTGTGGATGATTACGATGAAACTCTCAGATCAATCTGGGCGCATGGACATTTTGGGCTGGTTCCCATGAGTTTTCCTCTAGGCCATAACCTTTCCATTTAATCAGGTATTGTACCCAGCCTCCTCTCCTCCTGCAATCCAAGATTGCCTCCACCTCAAACTCCTCTTCTCCATCAATGTCCAAGGCTACTGGAGGTCTTGATCTGCGATCTGGGAAAGGATCTGGAGTTGCAGGTTTCAACAGGGATATGTGGAAAACTGGATGTATCCGAAAAGACTCAGGCAGTGCCAATTCAAAAGCTACCTCGTTGATCTGTCGTTTTACCGGGAAAGGGCCTATGAACTTGGGTGCCAACTTCTTTGATGGGCAAGCCATCTTCAGGTTGGTTGTTGCTAACCAAACCTGATCTCCTGGGCGTATGACCAATTCCCCCTTTCTCCTTTTATCGAATGCTTTCTTGTTATCCTCCTGGGCCTTTGTTACTGCTTCCTGCCCATTTGTCTGAGGGTGGTATGCCGAGGAGAATGACAGCTTGATCTCCAGCATTTCACACAGGGCCCTCCAGAATTTCGATGTGAATTGAACTAAACGATCTGATACTATGTTCTTAGGAACTCCATGAAGCCTTACTACTTCTTTGATGAAGAGCTGAGCGGCCTCGGGAGCCGAGGGTGTATTCCTGAGCAGCAAAAAGTGAGCCATCTTGGATAAGCGGTCAACCACCACGAATATTGCGGTGTGGCTTTGAGAAGGTGGCAGTTCCACAATAAAATCTATAGACACCATACTCCATGGTCTGTCGGGTACCGGTAAGGGTCGTAGTAGCCCCCAGGCTTTACTCCGTGTAGGCTTACTCCTGTTACAGATGGAACAGGTTTTGACATAAATTTCACAGTCCTTGACCATACTTGGCCTCCAAAATGTGCGCTGGGTCAGCTCTAATGTTTTGCCTATTCCAAAGTGCCTTGCCAATGGATGGTCGTGACAGTAGCCCAAGACCAGGGTTCGAGCTTCCTCAGGAACCACAATCTGTTCCCCCTTTTCCATAACAATCCTTCTCTGTTTTGCACCGAGACTCCGGATGGATTGGGGGCCCCCATAGATGCTGGGGCATTGCACAACCCGAATGGCATAACCATGTACTCAAAGTGCCCAAATCAGGTGCGAAAGGCTGTCTTCCACTCATCCCCTTCACGGATACGGACCAAGTTATAGGCGCCCCGAAGATCCAGCTTTGTAAAATTAGAGGCCGCCTTTAGCCTCTGGAATAATTCAGGGACTAAGGGAAGAGGGTAGCGATTCTTCACTGTAACCTTATTCAATTACCGGTAGTCCACGCAGGTTCTCAGTGACTGATCTTTCTTTTCTACAAAAAAGATTCCGTCCCCCGCTGGTGATGTGGACGGGCGGATAAATCCTTTTTTGAGGCTCTCCTCGATGTATTCTTTCAATGCCCCCAACTCCCGCTCTGATATGGGGAAAGTCCCAGGATTACTGGAAATAGGGGAGACGCGATGGCGTCCAAGCAGAGGAGCTCCTGATGGTGCCCAGCTATCTTAGTGTGGATCGGTGGGGTCTCTCGATCTACCAACCCGGACTTTATCCGAGACCCATCCGCCAAAAATATATTCAGGCCCCGTTCTTTGGTCTGCAATGAAATCTGCTGATGAGCTGCAAAGCTAAGGTCGATAAAGCAGCTACAGGCTCCCGAATCAATAATGGCCTTCACTGGTACGGTTTTTCCGGGGAGCTGGAATGAAATAGGCACAGCTAGATGAGTTACGTTGTTTAGGCAGGTAGGAGATACAGCAGACGCAACAGATGCACACTTGCTCATCTTCTCAGATTAAGTACGGACTATATGGCCAGCTGCTCCGCAGTACAGGCATAAATTATTCAGCCGGCGCCTCTGCCGTTCTTCAAAAGACAGAGAGGACCGCATAAATCTGATCTACATTGGTTCAGGTCCCCCAGCCACTTCCTGACCTCGATTCCCAATTGGGGGAGTAGATTGGAGCGGAACCGGGGTAACACCCATGTTGGCCTGGAACTCAGATTGGCCCTTTCTTGCCGGCGTTCCCGCAGCCTGCGGTCGATTTGGATGGCCACGCAAATAAAATCCTCCAGAGTGTCGGGAATGCCTACTCTGGCCAGCTTGTCCTTAAGTGGGTCGGATAGGCCCAAACGAAATTGGTGACGCAGCGCTGCGTCGTTCCACTGTGTGTCCCCATTCCAGCGCCTGAATTCAGCCGCATAATCTTCCGCTGCCCGGCAGCCTTGTTGCAGGGAATGCAGAGTCGCCTTGGCCACACAGTAGCTCTCCTCTGATTAATGCCTTTTGCTTTTTTGAGGTTTTACCATATTCTATTCTATTTTATTCTATTCTGTTCTTTTATTGTCTATTCTATCCTATTCTTTTACTTTCTATACTATTATTTTCTATTCTATTCTTTTATTTTCTAATCTTATCTGTTTTATTTTATCTTTTAGATTGCAAGCTCCAAGGAGCAGGGCCCTCTTAACCTTCTTGTATTGAACTGTATTGTTGCTGTATTGTCTTCTGTTATATTGGAAAGCGCTGAGCAAACTGTTGGCGCTATGTAAATCCTGTATAATAATAATAATATTAATAATAATAATATTCTATTCTCTTCTATACCTTTCAATTCTATTTTATTCAGTTTTTTCTAGTCTGTTCTATTTTGATTCTATTTTCTTCTATTCTATTCTATTCTTTTGTATTCTATTCTATTCTATTTTATTCTAATCTATTCTATTTTATTCTATTCTATGCTTTTCTATTCCAGTCTATAAAGCAGCCTAAGTAGGAATCATCATCTCATTTCAATTTTATACCTTAGTGTATTTATTGCTATATGTTTCCATTTCAAATTTGAATTTGAAATAATTTTCAAATTCATTTTCAAATTCCAATAATTCATTTCATTTTAATTTATTCCGTTGAACCTTTCAGACAATATATTCAAAACCTATATGTTTGTTTTAGCAGAATCTGTTCAGAGGTCTTTTTGGAAATGGGTCTTAATCAAAAAGTTAACAGTTTATTTTATGTGCTCAAGTGTATGAAAATCTATGGAATGTGCAAAATTGCACATAATGAAAGCTGGTTTAGCTGCTGTATCAACAATCAGAGTATTTACAATGAACAAGGAAATGGGCTAGCATGCAGGTGGCATTATAAGGAATGTAACATGAAAAGATATTTGTCAGTGCTAGCCTGTAACTGCATAAAACAAACTACTAATATATAAAACAAACAGTGGGGTGTAGGTGAGTTAATGGAATTTCCATCATGTGTCAATATACTGCCAGCAAATCTCGGTGCAGCATACTTTTATGTCTCCTTCTACTGTGTCTTCCCCATACAAGACATAAAGAAAATAAAATCATATGCACTAAATCACTGCACTACATAGACATTCCCCAGTGTTTTATCCTTTAAAAGACCCTGCAAATACAGGAAAAAACTTGATCTGCTAGAGATGCTCCCAGCAGCTAAACATATTGTGGGTGGAATGGAAGGTGGAAGGATCTCCATGATTAAGCCCTGGGGGTGGAGTGAAATGTGTTGGAGGCTTGACCTTGATGGACTGAGCTGAGGCTGCTTTTACCTGTCTACTACATTGCCAGGTGAGGTGTGTAGCAGTTGGGAAACCTCATCTCATTTTGCTTGTATGCTTTGGGTCTCGATGAACCATTCCCCAGCCTGCACTCTCACTGTGTCAACGGCATCTTTCCTACAGGACACCAAAAGTCTGAGGGGGTTCCTCAAGCAATAATATAGGTATAGTAGCATGCTTTCAATAGTATTGTGACAGAGATCAGAAATATTATTTTATTTTTGTGTTGTTTTATTGAAATCAACAAGTGTGTCAAGCAGTCAGTTTGTCTGCTTAATTAAATCTAGGAGTTCCTGTGCCCCGCATGGGGTGGGAGATGAGGTTGATCTCAGCAGGAGGCACAGACAGCACAGTGTCCTGCAGCTGGGAAAAGCCAGACGTGTCTGTACCGGGTGTTTGGTTAGGTAGAATTGAAAGGACAATATAATGTCCCTATGCTGCCTGAAGAATGTGCAGAGCTTGAGTCAGGATGGACAGAACAGTTCATGGCTGCAGGCCTTGCTAGCAGATGCATTGAACTGTGCTTTGCTATTAGCACTGCTGGGACTTGTGGTTCTACATTGTGTGGATTTCTAGACACTGGGACTTTGTTCTACCTTCTGCTCTTCCGTCAACTGTTGCCTGTGAGGTCTTGAATCTTCGGCCAGGATACAGAACTCTCCGAAGACCCGTGAGGAGTTGGTGCCTATCTGCCTAGACTTCCTCTGTTGAGGCCACTGCTGGCTGGTGAGACCCTGAATTGCTGCCCTGTGCCAAGGACTTTGCCCTGTGTGCTTGATCTAACCGTATTCTGCCCAGAACCTTCTGCCTTGTGTGCTGGACATAACACTATTCTGCCCAGAACCCTTTGCCCTGTGTGCTGGACTTAACCCTATTCTGCCTGGAACCTCTGCCCTGTGTGCTGGACTTAACCCTATTCTGCCCAGAACCTTTTGCCCTGTGTGCTGGACCTAACCCTATTCTGCCCGGAACCCTTTGCTCTGTGTGCTGGACTTAATCCTATTCTATCCGGAACATTTGCCCTGTGGCTGGACTTAACCCTTTTTTTCAAGGAACCCTTTGCCCTGTGTTTTGGACTTAACCCTATCCTGCCCGGAACCTTTTGCCCTGTGTGTTGGACTTAACCCTGCTCTGCCCTGTTTGACCTGTGGACTGCCTGCCCTTTGCTCCCCCATATTGCCACCCTGAGGATCATTCTTCATTGCTGTGTCTTGTGTTGTTCTGTGGACTAGTTTTTCTATTGTCTATTCTATTGTTATTTCCCCTATAAACACCCGCATGTTGGGTTTCATGTAATCTGCCTCCATGTGCTCTCTCTCTGCGCTGCTAGCTCGTCACAAGTATATTAAACAGAATAAAAGTGGGCAAGTGCATTGTAAGGGTTAGGGTTTACACATAGTTTAGGGGAACTCTAAAGATGAGATGTTCAGGCCAGCTGTAGATCAAAAAATATAGAGGAATTTGTGTTTAGAGTTACCTGCAGAAGATCTTCAAGTGACTTTAGTTTCTATACTCCATGCATACGCTGGTTTCTCAAGCCTGTATTTGCACTTTAAAACACACCTGTACAAAATCTATGCAAAGCTACACATTTGATTAATATTATCCCATATTGGTGAAGCCAGATCAAATGGGATTTACCATGATTAGACAAGTGGCTGATGCAACTAGGATAATCCTGAATATTCTATACCATGTTGAGTTCTCCCAGATGCCTTCTCTACTTCTCTCTATAGTCACAGAGAAAGTGTTCAGTAGAGTTAATTGGCACTTTATACATGTAGTCCTAGAAAAACTTGGATTTGGTTGTAGGATCCTATCTGCTATCTTAGCCCTTTATTCTGGATCATCTGCTCACACCTCTGGCCTTATCTCTAAACCAATCATGATATCTAAGGGCACGAGACAGGTTTGCCCATTGTCCCCTTTAATACTTAATTTAATGATCAAGCCACTTGTAGAGGCTATCCGTTCCCACCCCCTTATTACTGGATTTCATCTTCTTAACACATCCCATGTAATAAATCTGATTGATGGATGATGAATCCTTTTCTTGATGAATCCGATCATATCTCTACCTGCTGCACATCAGGTCTTAATGCACTTTAGTACATCATCCTACTACAAGGTCAACTTCACAAAGTCTTTGATCCTGGATTTAGGAGTCCAAAAATCACTCTACCAACATTTATCAAGTCAATTGCCCTACTACTGGGCAGATCAAGGCATCCCATACTTGGGAATAGTGCTAACATCTTCTACTAGACATTAACTACCAACTCATTATTGATAATGTCCAGAAAGAACTTCATCTCATCTCTCAACATGAACTTTCATGGGCATCCTTTAAAATGATTGTACTGTCTAAGATTTTGTATATCTTCTGCACTCTCCCAATCCCTGTTAAACCTATGCATATAAGAATCCTGACAATGCTTCTAAAGCGCTTTATCTGGCAAGGTAAATGAGTGAGATGCTCCTATACTCATCTTACATGACATGTTGGAGGTGTGGGCCTGGTAGATCTGCAAAATTATTGCGCTGCCACCCAATTAGCTAATCTAAAATATCGGTTCTGTCATAAATCTGAAGCCTTGTTGGTTGATATGGAGGCACTTTTGGTGGGATCCCCCTCACTTTATCTACTACTCCTAGCTGATATATAGAGAACATCAGACCTACAAGGTTTCTAAATTGTTCAGTGAATGTTCTGATATCTCAACAGAAACATGGGCCAGGTTTGAGTGCATGCACTTAACTATCCAACTATCCTGTTGTCTTCTGGGACCTGTCATGTGCCCACAAGATTTCGGGGAGGGAGGGTAGGAGGACAACTTCTGCTTCCGATCGCCTAGGCAATCGCAGCAGAAGTGGGAGTGGGTACCTGTCAAATTCGGGTACCCGCTCCCCAAAGGTTCCAATCCTTAATGGGGAGCAGGGGACCAATCTTTAAACTTCCCCTATTGGGTGGAATTCCGCTTTAATTCAGCATTTGAGCCATAGAAATATCTGATATTTTTATATTGGTATGATTCACTCCATGTGACAGTGCTAGGTCAATCAGTATACACTGCCCTTTCCTAACACAGGACTTCCCTTCAATCCTAGCAGCTGAAAGAAGTGGCAAGGAAGTTAAAGGAAGGTAAGTATATGCTGCTGTAAGGGCTCTATTAAAGTAAATATATTGCTTTGTCCTGCATAGGCAAAACACAGGTTCATGTTAAGGAACAATTCAATGCAATGAATTAAAGTGTTACTAAAAATAAAAATGTAATTAAAATAATAAGTATGTTATACACACCTGCTCTGTACATTGGTATTGCACAGAGTGGTCCCAAACCTTCTCTTCCAGGGTCCCCTATCAGCGATCTTGGCTTCTCCCCTTCTCCGTGTGCCCCCATAGCAGGCTTCCTGCTATGTGAGCACACAAGCATGCAACCATGTTTTTGTGAGAAGACCACAATATTTGGAATGCGTCTTCAGAAGTGAGGAAGCTGAGCAGGAACGGTGACAGCTGATTCACAGTGTAGCTCTCTGGCTACATAGAGGTCTTGACTCTGTAGGACTTCATCCATCCATCCCTCACTGGACTGTTCCCTGTATGAGTGGATTCTCTTCCCCTTTGACCACATGATTTTATTGCCACTTTTGTGAGTATGTAATTGTATTTTTTAATTAAAATCCATGAGTGTTTTTACTATACTACAGTAGAGGTCTGCACTTTGTGCCCTTGCTTTGTGTTTTGACAGGTGGAGTTCCCTCTCCCTGATTACGGTGTTCAGTATATCGCTATAGCATTTGCGCTACCCGCTCCATAACCCGCCACTGTGTGTGATTGAAATATGTATTACTGTATATTATATGTGATTTTAATGTTAGCTTTTACACATTACACTGAGATTGTTCAGTACTACTATTTATTGTAAGGAGAGTTTTGCACTGTGAGCTGAGCACCTTTTTAAGGCACGAGACATTGGCTTGTTTGACAGTAAACATCATAAAGCCTGTGCTGTGTAATATTGTCTTACCAGTCACATTCAACTTTTCAATCAGGTTTGAATTTGATTAGATTAGCTAGGTGAAACATCTTGGTAGTGCCATTTTTGTGTTTGATAGGCAGCAAGCAGGATTACATAGTTACATAGTTAGTCTGGCTGAAAAAAGACAAAAGTTCATCCAAAAAAAAGGTTATAATCCTATATTTATTTATTTATTTATTTATCGAGTTTATATAGCGCCAAAGGGTTTGCTCAGCGCTGTACAATAGAGGGGGGACAATACATGAAACAGTACAGTAACATCAAACAGCACACAAGGGGTAAGAGGGCCCTACTCTTTCGAGCTTACAATCTAGGAGGGAGGGGGCAGAGGTACAGGAGGAAACGGCTGTGGGGGATGGAGTGGTAGGAGGAGGGAAGGGCAGCGGCTGTTAGGTGAGGGTGGGGTAGGCTTCCCTGAAGAGGTGGGTTTTCAGGGAGCGCCTGAAGGTGAGGAGGGAAGGTGACAGTCTGATGGATTGGGGTAGTGAGTTCCAGAGGATGGGGGAGGACCTGGAGAAGTCTTGCAGTCGTGCGTGGGAGGAGGAGACCAGGGAGCAAGATAGAAGGAGGTCCTGTGAAGAGCGAAGGGTACGGGTAGGGTGGTACTTGGGAATCAGGTCGGTGAGGTAGTTAGGGGCAGTGTTGTGAATGGCTTTATAGGTCAGAGTGAGCAGTTTGAATTTAATGCGTTGGGCAATGGGGAGCCAGTGGAGGGAGAGGCAGAGGGGGGTGGCAGAGGTGGAGCGGCTTGTGAGGTGGATGAGTCTGGCAGCTGAGTTCAGGATGGTCTGAAGCGGGGAGAGTTTGCACTGGGGTAGGCCGATGAGGAGGGAGTTGCAGTAGTCAAGGCGTGAGATAATCAGGGAGTGAACGAGTAGTTTAGTGGTGTCTGGGGTAAGGAAGGAGCGTATTTTGGCAATGTTGCGAAGGTGGAGCCTGCATGTATTTGTGAGTGATTTGACATGAGGTTGGAAGGAAAGGTTTGAGTCCAGAATGACGCCAAGGACCTTGGCTTGCTGGGCGGGATTGATGGTGGTGTTGTTGGTAGTGATGGAAAGGATGGGGGGGGGGCACGGGAAGGGGGAAAGACGAGAAGCTCGGTTTTGGAGAGGTTGAGTTTGAGGAAATGGAGCGACATCCAGTCAGAGATGTCGTTTAGGAGGTGAGTGATGCGGGCGGAGAATGTGGGGGTGAGGTGAGGGGTGGATAGGTAGATTTGAGTATCATCAGCATAGAGGTGGTAGTTGAAGCCGTGGGAGTGTATGAGTTTGCCAAGGGAGGAGGTGTAGATGGAGAAGAGAAGGGGTCCAAGGACAGAGCCCTGGGGGACCCCAACAGAGAGGGGGAGGGAAGAGGAGGTGGCGCCATTGTAGGAAACGCTGAAGGAGCGTTGGGATAGATAGGACGAGAACCAAGAGAGAGCGGTGTCTCTGATGCCAAGGGAGAGTAGTTTATTAAGGAGGAGGGGGTGGTCGACTGTGTCAAAAGCCGCAGAGAGGTCTAGGAGGAGGAGGACAGAGTAGTCGCCTTTGGCTTTGGCGGTTAGTAGATCGTTGGTGATTTTGAGGAGGGCAGTTTCGGTGGAGTGTAGGGGACGGAAGCCGGACTGTAGTGGGTCAAGGAGGTTGTTGTCAGTTAGGTGGGCGCTTAGGCGATCGTAGACCAAGCGCTCAAGGAGCTTGGACATGAGTGGCAGCAGGGAAATTGGTCTGAGGTTGTTGAGGTCAGTGGGGTCCAGGGAGGGCTTTTTGAGTATGGGGGTGATGTGCGCATGTTTTAGGGGGGGGGGGAAGATGCCAGTAGCGAGGGAGAGATTGAAGATGTGGGTAAGGGAGCGGATGAGGGAAGAGGGGGGTGACCGGAGGAGTTGAGAGGGGATAGGGTCCAGGGGGCAGGTAGTGAGGCGGGCTTCTGAGAAGACTCTGGTGACTTCCTCAGTGGTAGTAGGGCTGAAGGAGTGCAGTGATGGGGGGGTTACGGTAGGCAGGGCCTTGGGTGTGGTGGGGGGCAGTGCCGTTGCAAGGTCAGAGGAGGGGAGAGATGAGAGGGTGATGGAAGGGGAGAGGCTAGATGGGGAGGTAGACTGCAAGTTGACTATGTCCTTGCGGATTGCGTCAATCTTGCTATGGAGATGAGTGGCAATCTCGTGGGCGGTAAGTGAGGTACTGAGTGGAGGAGGGGGGGGAGAGAGCAGGGATTTGAAGGTGGAGAAGAGTCGGCGAGGGCAGTTTGAGAGGGTGTTGATCAGGTCAACGAAGTAGGCCTGCTTGGCGGCGTGGAGGGAGGAGGTGTAGGTGAGGAAGGCAGATTTGTAGAGGGAGAATGCATGAGGGGACCTGGTTTTGGCGCAGTCGTGCCTCAAACGTCGTTTTAGTGTGGTCGTTCTGCCATGGTTGGAGCGGTCTGGGTTTGATGTTGCGTGTGGTTAGGGGTGCCAAAGAGTCTAGGGTGGCTGATAGTGAGTCGTTGTACGCGGTGGTGGCTAGGTCAGGACATGACAGTGGAAGGATGCTGTCGTGCAAGCGGTCGGCAGCCGAGTGGAGGGGGGCCGGGTGCAGGTTGCAGAGGTTGCGGCTGGTGATGGTTTGGCGCACTGGGGGGGGGGAGTTAGGGGAAGGGGAGATGGAGAACGTGAGGAGGTGGTGGTCGGAGAGAGGGAAGGGGGTGTTAGTGAAGTGGTTAAGGGTACAGAGGTGGGAGAAGACGAGGTCCAGGGTGTTCCCATTGATGTGGGTGGAGGATTGAGTGTGTTGTGTGAGCGCGAAGGAGGTGGTTAGGTGGAGGAGTTGAGAGGTAGCTGGGGTGTGGTCGTTGATGGGGATGTTGAAGTCCCCGAGGATGATGGTCGGTAGCTCAGAGGAGAGGAAGAAGGGAAGCCAGGCGGCGAAGTCATCCAGGAAGCGGGCTATGGATCCGGGGGGCCTGTAGATCACTGCGATCCTTAAGGGGGTGGGTGAGAAGAGCCGGATGCAGTGAGCCTCCAAGGAGGAGAAGGTTAGGGAGGGGGGGTTAGGGAGGACCTGGAAGGTGCTCAGCAGTGATAGGAGCAGGCCGACACCACCACCTTTGTGACCGCCCAGTCTTGGTGAATGGGACCAGATGAGACCTCCATGAGAGAGTGCCGCAGGGGAGGTAGAGTCGGTGGCCTGTACCCAGGTTTCGGTGATGGCTAGGAGGTTGAGGGAGCGGGAGATAAAGAGGTCATGGATGGCAGTTAGTTTGTTGCAAACCGAGCGGGCGTTCAGAAGTGCAACCGAGAGAGGGGGGATGGATGTGGGGAGGAGGTGCACAGGTATGAGGTTGAGGGGGTTGCGGCGGCTGGCGGGAGCAGGGGGGTCCCTGGAGGGGGGGAGAGGTGGTGAGGGGCCAGGGTTCGGGGAGATGTCTCCAGCGGATAGGAGAAGGAGAAGGGTGAGGAGGGTGGCATGGGAATGGGAGGTGCAGGAGCGTGTGGGTCTGGTAGTGGTGGCACGTGGGTCGACCGGGGAGTGGAGTACCAGGAGGAGGTGGTGAGTGCCGTAGTGGGGAGAGGGCAGAAGTGAAGGGGCAATGTAGAGCTGTTTTGGGGGGGTGGGCGGGTAGAGGGAGGCGATTTTTGGGATGGAGGAGAGGAAAACGAGGAGGAGAAGTGCAGGTGGCATGCTGGGGTGAGTGCAGTGCTGTTCGGGACAGGGGAGGTGAAGGGATACGGGTCAGGGCGAGGTGATGTGGAGAGTCTATATCACCGTGGAGGAGTCCACTAGAGTCCTTCTGTAGGGGGAGAGTGGGAGTAGAGTCCAGCAGCTGGCTGGCTGCAATCTGTGGGTGCAGTATGCTGGCGTCCGAGGGGGCATCAGTGGGTCTGGTGGATCGGCGAGTGGAGGGGACGTAGGGTGCGATGTTGGGGGGCGTTGGCAGGCAAGGTGTCTGGTGATGCTGGCGGCTCGGTGACTGGAGATTCGCTGGGTGGTCCGGGTCTGGGAGATTCGCTGGGCGACGTCTCGATTCGCTGGGCGACGTCTCGATTCGCTGGGCGATGTCTCGATTCGCTGGGTGGTCCGGATGTTGGGTGACCAGAGGTGGTAGCTGGGTGCCCGGTAGCTGGGTGCTGGGTGTCCAGGGGTGGTAGCTTGGTAGCTGGGTGCTGGGTGTCCAGGGGTGTTAGCTGGGAGCTTAGACTTCGAGTTGCCAAGCAAAGGCCAAGAGATGGGAAGGACGGGAGAATCCTCATCAACAATGCATTGCAATATCTGGAACGGCATTAAAGACCCATGGTTTTACGGAATCCCCTCGATGCAGGTAGCGGAGGTGCGGCGTTGTCCTGGAAAGGTTCCTGGTCTGGGGCTGGCTGGTGCAGGGTGGCCCGCAGGGTGCTGGGAGGCCTGAAGCAGTTCCCAGGCAGGGTCGCCGGGTGCGAGCAGCTGGGTGCCCCGAGGTGGCGGCTGGGTGCCGGGTGGTCTGGGGTGGTCCCAGAGCTAGGGAGGGCTCCAGGGAGACCGTGAGGCCGTGCCGGTTCCTGGTGGTCCAGGGTGATCAGCGAGGACCCAGGGCTGATGGGGAGGGCCCTGGGCAGGCAGGCAGGTCGGCGGGACCCGGTGGGCAGAGCGGTGACGGTCCGGGTAGATGTCCGGCGATCCGGGCCGATCGCGGCTCGGCCAAAATCGAGGCCGCGGCTTCGGGTGCGCGGGTAGGCCGCGATTTCCGGGGCTCCGGGAAAAGGTCCAGAAGTGGTCCCTGGTGGTCAGGCTGGGCCGGGAGTGTCTTAGGGGCCCCGCTGGGTTCCGCTGTGGCCCGGATGGCAGCGGATTGGGGCTAGGAGCGCAGGTGCTCCTAAAGCGTGTCTGCTCCCGCCGCCATCTTGTACTATACCCACAGTTGATCCAGAAGAAGGCAAAAGCCCAACAAAGCATGATCCAATTTGGTCCTGCAGGGGAAAAAACGCCTTTTTGATCCCCCGAGAGGCAATCGGATATTCCCTGGATCAACTTTACCTATTAATGTTAGTATCCAGTTATATTCTGTGTATCTAGGAAGGAATCCAGGATATTCCAGCATCACCAGCAGGTGCATTCCAGAATCACCAGAATACAGGAAAAAGTGAGTAGGGTGAAGTGGTAAAATATATGAATGTCTAGATAAACAAATTGAACAACTAGTAAGGTAGGCAATGCCTCAAGGTCTAATTTGCAAATTTGGCTGGAGTGCATCTTTAAAGAGAATCAGTTTCCAACTAACCTTTATAACACAGAGACTCTAGTGTACTTGGATTAAGGTTGTTTTCTCTTTATGTGCCACTCCACCTGGGAGAGGCCTATAAAGTACCAGCTGGCTTTGAGCAAATGCACCAGATGTCAGTTATGGGGCAGTCACATGCTGGATCCAAGGCTGTGTTAAGTCAAATGCATTCATTTACACTATCTGTAGCAATGTGAACATGGAACCAGCATGCATCCTTGCTAAAGTTGATTGCATTCACAGAACTGGCTAGGTCTTTATCTCCAGGACAGATGGTGCACATATCTCTAGTAGATGGAACCACACTTTAAATACCAGAGAATAGCAATGTCACTGATCCATTGCATCACACTGTGCAAACACATATGCTGTAGTGTGCCATGCTCAAGTGAATAAAACAGTTGTATGTGCCAATTGTCAAAAAGTTATGATAAATGCTGCCTGCATATTTGTTTTAGATCTTGTTGTTTTCCACTGTATAGCTAGAAAAATATTTATGCAATAGCAGCCTGCAGCACATGTGTTCTCGCAATGTCTGCTTTCTTTAGTTTTCCTAGCAAAATTCACCCTTCTTTGTATTCGGAGTATCAAAGGCAACCCTGCAGAATCTGGGGATTTTCCAGCCCTGATACGCTTGTGAGTGAGATAATCTGCCTGGGTTTTACTCTCTGATTTGGCTGTTTACAAAAGAAGAATAAACCATTGTCTCAGTATTTTTTGTTTTCTTTCTGGTTTCTTTTCAATATCCTGTTCTCTTCTGCTCACTTGCACATTTCTTAAGGCAAGATATTGTTAAGGAGAGATCAACGGCTACAGCCTTTGTAAAATGTTGTTTCCATTTCACACAAAGAGTATCAAATTCATTACCTATATTTCTCTTTCTTTAGAACGCATCTGCTGGCTCAAAGTTAGGTTAAGCAGCTTTTAAGCACAAACCTGCTGTAGGTCAAAGAGCAGATGGAGAGCTGACCAGTATAGTATATGGGATGCAGGGCCTGAGTGGCTAGTCACTGTTGTCTGGGTTTTTTGCTCAAATTTGCTATAATTAATTTAATGATGATTTACTATCTTAAAAACCTAATGTAACACTAATGGTTATCTACAAAGCAATAATAGCACTATTGTGTATAACAAAGTATTGGATCCATTCAAAACCAGGCACATTTAAATATTTCTCACACTAGGTACACTCTGCA
The DNA here is from genome assembly GCF_062004578.1 of Staurois parvus. NCBI lineage: Eukaryota > Metazoa > Chordata > Amphibia > Anura > Ranidae > Staurois > Staurois parvus. Next base: position 2,670,849 of record NW_028318057.1, read on the forward strand.
GTAGTGTAACATAGATTTGGAACATTTGGTGAACCTTTTAATTCAAAGACTCCACCGCTGAATGATGGATTGAGAAATTTAAGTTTGTTTTATGCAGATTAAATTTACTTCTGGGTATCAACTGTTTTGTGAAACCTCAAATACATATAATAATAATAATAATTCAGCACTACATTCAACACTTACCTTTCTCCAAAGGTTAAAAGATGTTGAATCAAACTTTGCTTTGACCGCTAGATTTCAAGTTTAGAATCACTTTGGTAAGGCATATGTTAGCCCCTTCAGAGTTTCATGTGAGTCCTCCTTTCAATAGTAGTTCCAATGATGTACATTGTGTTATAAGAAACCTATTCGATATATGTGCACCTCCGTAGTCTTGTTCTTAAAAAAGTTTTTTAAACGGTTAAAGCAATACATTGTCAAAACAAGGTTTTGATCAGTATCTGATGATCAATCAAGATGTCCTCTGAATATCAACTCATTTATTTTACTTTCAGTCACATGCAGTGATTTTTCATGAATCATATACTTCTGTGCTTTTAAGGGGAGATACTAACAAAATAAGATTTTTGTGCTTATTGGGAAATTGTTTTATTGAAGTCCATTGAGTAACACAGGAAATGAAGAGAATTTTAGATGATTGGTTTATACTGCTGCCTACAGGAGGTTTGGACACTGGCAAATATGGATGAGCTTCGGATCGAAATAGAGTTTGACCTGAACCCAAGCTGTTTGCAGTTCACAGATTGAATGCATTAAAAGGCCAGATTTTGGTAGTTCATCTGCCCTTCAGAAACTCTGGCTGCTGCATCTGACGTCCTTCATTTAGTGGTGGTATTATTACTGCCACTAAATGACAGCTTTGGCAGGGCACCCACCCACCTGAACTTCACCTGATTGAAGAGGACTTTGTATTGAGCTTGGACTCCAACCTCTTAGTTCTGAATCTTAATTTTTCTGTTTTGTTGTTTGACATGCGTTGCCCTTCCATGTGCTCCTTGCTGTGAAGGCCAGTTATAGACTGGGGCAGTGACCGTTTTTTATACTGTTGAATTGCTGGTCGTGGGGGCACACTGGACACCCTAGCTGCCATTGTGCTACATGCTAGGTGTATGGTGCACTCCTGTACCTTTAAGGAGGGGTGGGCTCCCTCAGGTCCATCTGCCCTTGGCCTATCCATTAAATACATGTACCTCTACTATGGGGCTCTTAAATTTGTAGAGTTAGGAACTACAGAATATCGGGGTGCCGTGACGAGGCTCTGTAGCTTACGCATGTGTTTGCAAACTAAACCGCTGTTTTTAACCAATACTGCTAGATAGGTAAATTTGGTTATTTGCAGGCTGACTGCCAAGTTAGAGCTGGGAATTTTTATGTTTTGTTGTTTGACATGTGTCACCCATCCATGTGCTCCTTGCTGTGAAGGCCAGTTATAGACTGGGGCAGTGACCGTTTTTGTACTGAATCTTAAGGTGCCTGAAGTTTAGTGAATAGTGCTCCAAGGAAGATCTGCTTTCATGGTCATGTTTGCCACATCCGTGAACATTACAATTGTGACACAGACTACTATATTCAAGTTTTGAAATGTTCATTGGTCTATATTGGGAAGACAGCGGGATAAGTTAAATACCAGTCCCAGAACCAACTGAAAGACATAAGGGCTATGCATGAGAACTATCATTTGTAGAATGCTATCAACCATAACAAACTGGTGGAGGTTTTTTTTTAAGCTGTACATTAAATGCATGAGCTCAGAGGTATGGTCACTAACAAATTCTTGTAGTCCAGTTATGGTGACAAAAATTAAATTTTCTTTTTGGATTAATGATTTGCAAACAGTGGCTTCTAGGGGCCTGGATACTACACTGCCATTAATGTGCTTTCTTCCAGAATGATATTGCAATCTTTTTGTGCCCCTTTAGCAATGCATGCCCTTCTGTGTCTTTTTTTCTTCTTTTATAAGAATGTGTCTATATGTGGTTCCTTCATATCTTCTTTTTACACTTTTGTAATGGGTTTCACTTTTCCATTTGTGTGTTTTGTTGACTTCTCATGCCTTGTTCTCTTATTTATTATACATTTTTAGATGTTTTTGTTTTTCTTATTTTCTCCCCTTTTTCCTTGTTTTTTGCCCAGTGTTTTTTTTTACTTTTTTCTCCTTTCTTTTGGTTTTCCCCTTAGATTTTGCCAAATTTTAAATGTTTGTACATTTGTAAACTTTATTTTTGTTTTACAATTTATAATTACCAGTGGGCTTCCCCATAACAGAGGTACGCCATTCCTGAAAACATGATATATAATCTAGACAGGGTGTAATACTAGCGGTTTAAAACTTTAAGGGCCATCTCACAGACCGAGAAAGATCTAGAGCCCCTACGTATATTATCCACCATGGAATCCCAGTCCCCATCTGAGAATGTAATATCACAATCAACCTCCCATTTCTGTCTATACAAGGGAGGCATGGGAAAGATGGCATTTGAGAAAGAGCGATATAGATCTGAGATAAGACCCCTACCCCATGGAGATGCGTTCAAAGTAAGTGATCGGAGACAAAGGCGTCAATCCAAAATGGGAAATGAAAAAGCGTCTTATTTGCCAATAACGATAATTTTCACGAAGTGGGATATTGAAAAGCATGCGCATTGTATCAAAGGAAATATAAGCCCCACCACTCTGAAAATCCAATAATCTAATAAGGACTCGATCATACCACCAGTGGAAAGCCTGTGGAAAGCCTGTGGAGATGAAAATGCCGAGACAAACTTCGGGTCACAAAAAAAACGTTGAGTGAGCTATGATCAAATTATAAGTCATCAACCAGTGAGGAGGGATATTCGTCCACAATAATCCCGGTAAATAAAATGGTCGTATATGGATTGAGATTCAAATCTGACCCAGGGAGTCTGGGAATTAATCGTCGCTCATTGTGCCAGTTGAGAAAAAAGAGCAGATAGGTAATAAAGCTGAAAGTTGGGGAGGCCTAAGCCCCCTATGCGTTGTGATTTATATAGCACCAATGAAGTGAAATGTGGACGTCTATTTCGCCAGATGAAGTTATTAATCACTGGTTGAAAGTGATCAAGAAATATTTTAGAGACCGATATGGAGAGCGCTCGAAATAAATAAAGGAGCTCAGGTAAGACATTCATTTTCACAGCCGTGACTCTACCCAAAAATGAGATAGGGTACCCATGCCAAATCTTAAGAAAAGTGGAAAGATGAGACACATATGGTGGATAATTGGCTGCAAATAACCCAGAGTCTTTGGGCAAAAGATAAACACCCAGATATAGGATCTGGTCTGTAGCCCAACGGAATGGGAATTTGCCACGGTGGAATGCCCCTAAGAGCTCAGCAACATTGATAGGCATGACTACAGATTTAGTAAAATTTACAGTGAGACCTGATATGGATGCAAAATCGTTCAACAACGTACATAAATTTGGCAATGTTAATAATGGGTTAGTGAGGAAGAGCATGACATCATCAGCATACATACACAACTTAAAATGTGAGACCAAAAGTGGATACCCCGAGATATCAGGGTGTGACCTTATAGCAATAGCCAAGAGTTCCAAAACAAGTGCAAACAGTAGGGAAGAGAGTGGGCAGCCCTGTCGCGTGCCTCTACCCAGAGTAAAAAATTCTGAATTGCAGCCTGGGAGTCTAATCCTTGTTTGAGGGGAATTGTATAGAGACTGTACACCCGGTAGAAATTCGTCACTAAAGCCCAACTTCTGTAGCAGGGAAAACAAATAGGGCCAGAGAACACTATCAAAGGCCTTATTAATGTCTTAGACTTATTAGCCTTAATAATACCACTTCTTTAGAGTGCAAGTTAGCGTCTTGGATGATATTCAATGTGAGACGTATAGGGGTTTATTTACTAAAGCTGGAGAGTCCAAAATCAGACTCCCTTCTGCATAGAAACCAATCAGCTTCCAGGTTTCATTGCCAAAGCTTCATTGAACAAGCTGAGGTTAGAAGCTGATTGGTTTCTATGCAGAAGGGAGTCTGATTTTGGACTCTCCAGCTTTAGTAAATAAACCCCATATTGTCTGTAATAAGTCTATCATGAATAAACGCCACCTTATGATGATCTGACCAAAAATACAGGCATATCACCGCCTTCGTGGAGTTGGCAGGAAGGATTGGGGAGCAATATATGAAATCCAGCCTAGCATAAGAGTCATACGAATGGGAATAAAACGTATAGTCCCGAGCTCCCACATTATGTTCCCTCCAAGAATCTACCAGCTGAAATGATTCTAATATTTTAGTAAGATTTAGGGAAAGCAGGGGAGGAAAGTGAGGAGGCACTTCTATCCAGTAATGGATTGGCCACCAGATTAAAGTTGCCGCCTACCAATAAGTGAGGGGGCAGAAACTTATCAAGAACATCAATATACCTGGTCACGGTATACCTGTTGTACCTCCAAGGGAAATGAGTTATGAAGGAAAATCGCTACACCCCTGCTCTTGGTGGTGTGTAAGATATAAAACCCCTGCTTATATGATCTGTGGCTGCGGCAGTTTTTAACATATGTATGTTTGCTCAGAGTGTGAATGTATTTGTCTATGTATCTTTTTATACCATGAAACTTCTTTGCATCTATGACCTAGACCAGTGGTCGGCAAGCCGCGGCTCGCGAGCCACATGCGGCTCTTTACAAGCTTAAATGCGGCTCTTCTGTGTGCCGGGCGCCCACTCCCCTCCCTCCCCTCCCTCCTCTCCCTCCCCTCCCTCCCCTCCCTCCTCTCGGACGGGCGTGTGCCGGGCGGCCGCCCCCTCACCTCCCCTCACCTCCCCTCCCCTCCCTCCTCTCGGACGGCCGCCCGCTCCCCTCCCTCCTCTCGGGCGGCCGCCCCAAAAGTCAGGACTCTGCAGCTGTCAGGATGTAGGCGGGGCAGCCAGAATGTAGGCGGGGCAGCGTGACGAACTCCTCTCCTCTCACAGTCCGCCCTGAAGACCAGAACGGCGCGGGAAGCACGACGAGAGGAACGCGCGGAGCAAAGGTAAGTGAATTGACACAGGGGGGACTTACTATATGGGGGATGAATTACTATATGGGGGACTTACTATATGGGGGGGACTTACTATATGGGGGGGGACTTACTATATTGGGGATGAATTACTATATGGGGGGGGACTTACTATATGGGGGGGGACTTACTATATGGGGGACTTACTATATGGGGGACTTACTATATGGGGGATGAATTACTATATGGGAGATGAATTACTATATGGGAGATGAATTACTATATGGGGGATGAATTACTATGGGGGATGAATTACTATGGGGGATGAATTACTATATGGGGGATGAATTACTATATGGGGGATGAATTACTATATGGGGGATGAATTACTATGGGGGATGAATTACTATGGGGGGGATGAATTACTATGGGGGGATGAATTACTATGGGGGGATGAATTACTATATGGGGGATGAATTACTATGGGGGATGAATTACTATGGGGGGATGAATTACTATGGGGGGATGAATTACTATGGGGGATGAATTACTATATGGGGGATGAATTGCTATGGGGGATGAATTGCTATGGGGGATGAATTGCTATATGGGGGATGAATTGCTATATGGGGGATGAATTACTATATGGGGATGAATTACTATATGGGGGATGAATTACTATATGGGGGATGAATTACTATATGGGGGATGAATTACTATGGGGGATGAATTACTATATGGGAGATGTATTTTCAGTTTTAAAAATGTGGCTCTCAAAATAAATTTCAATCGTGGTTTTGGCGAGATTTGGCTCAGTTGAAAAAAAAGGTTGCCCACCACTGACCTAGACATTTAGGTCTAAACTCTGATATTCTGGGTGTTCTCACATCATTAGCGGCTGAGCAATTCCAATACAAGGTACTAAAGTTACAGGTACAGAATGGGTTTTTTCAAGGTTTGAACTGTTGTCCATGTCTTTCTTTTCCAGTGACACCTACTTCCCTCATTTGTTTTTCTTTTGGGGGTCAAAGACAGCAGTACATTTTTTTTTCAAAGTTCTAACATTTACCCACTCAATCCCCACAAAGCTTAAGTGAAAATAGCTTGAGCTGTGCATTAACTGCATTGAAGCACCCACTCAATTATAATTATTATTGTAAATATCTCTACTGGCAGTGACATAAGGGCTGGACTTAAAGGGTGCACGTAGGAAGCAAGTCTGCTTTGCAGATCTGCTTCTACTGTACATTCAATACCTGTACTTACATTGTTTTACCTTTCCCCTGTGTTATATTTCCTCTGCCTGGCATTGCTACTTTTCACAGAAGCTTTGATTCTGTAAAGAAAGTGCTACCAGATTCTCTATAGTGGGAAATTGACACATGTAGGGAAGGGAAGGGGTGCAGAGAAGGAATTAAACTCTGGGTACAGAGATAACAGCCAGATTTTTGTCACAAGAGGGTAAAGCAGAGAGAGCAGTGGAGAGCAACTGCCTGTGGATCAGAAATTTTATATTCTATAGTTGTGACTAAGCATTTGTACATTAGGACAGATATACCTTTAAAAAGTAAAATCTGGCAAAATTCTTCATATTATATTAGGAACTTTCAATTCTAACCACTCTGTTGTAAAAACCAATGTACAGACTGAAGTAGAGATTAGCAAGCTATGTCACAAGTATCATGGTAGGCATGAAGTCTCTCTCTACAAATACAGCACCTTTGGGACCTTTAGGCAAATGTTTTCTGTAGTTGTAGGCCTGGTAGCAAAAGATATGGGGGATTTTCAATCATTTCCGTGTACACAATTGTTTCAGTTTAAGTATATTTTCTAGAACTTCAGTTTTAGCCATTCTCCTGGTGATTTACTCCTAGCTTTTGAATTGTTATCATGTTTCATTACCTAAAATTAGGTTTTTATAACAAACATACGGCATTCTACCATATATATTCCTAAAATGTATTTTTTTTAATGTTAAAATACACTCATGATGCATCTATTTCTGTGAGGGGACCAAGGAAATGCTGCCATTCACCTTCCCAATAGCAGAACGTGATGCATCATGGGAGAGTAGTAAGATGAGTTCCATGAATGGAGGAGGGGGGCGGGTGAGCAGCATAACTTTTCTGATTAAGAGCTGCTGATGTTAACTCTCACAGGGCAGGATCTGGTGACTATGAAGGAAACACATCACAAGAATATTTTGAGCAGAAGCACCACCTGCAGGTAATATAATATTTTATAATATACACCATTACACATACCTATGTATATGGTGCTGTATTAAAATAAAATACTAAACGTCAGCTTTAAAAAGAGAAAATGTTGTGCACAATTATTCTACCTTCACTATGCTTCACAGTTGGAAAAAGGGTTGGTGTTAGACTGCAGCTGTTTGTTTTCTCCAAAATTAACACTGCATAGACTTACCATTTACCAAAAACTCAATTCTGTCACTTTGCTCCAGTATGTATTTTGAGCATCCAGGTGGTCTTTAGCAAACTTAATATTAGCAGCAGAGTTTTTGGAAGCAGTAGTTTTTTCTGTGATATTTTCTTATGCCCACAATTTGGATTTCAGCGATTTTCCAATCATAGATTCCTAAATAAAGATGTTGTCAATTGCAAAAAGAAGCCTACATATCATCTGCTGTTATGGTAGGAAAGTTTCTCATCTATATGAACATTGCATCTATGCAGGACATCTAGAGAAAGTAGCAACAGTAATGAATTTGAATTTGTAAACTGTCTGTCTGACTGTTGACAGACAGAATCCTAAATATGTAGAAATAACTGAACCATTTCCTGCCTTGTTGCCTTCAATAACTATATATCTGAAGTCCTTTTAAAGCAGAACTCTAGGGATAAAAATAAAAATGAATAGCATAAAAACAGTAAAATAAATAAAAAAAAACAGCTTTTGCTTCAACCATTACTTTCAATCAATAGCTACCACCACAACCGTTCCTGGGTTTAATGGTGGCCAGTGTCAAACAATCCACTTTCTCTTAGCCCAGGCTGTTTGTGGGCACAGCCCCCCCTGGGTGCATCATTATGCCAACTTTTTTGTTTAAAAGCGTGATTTGGAAGGGGGATTTAATTGCTTTAAATCTATTTTGATGAGACCACACTGCAGTTCAACAGTATTATTTTTTGATAGGTAACTAAAACGTTCTGATATTTATACAGCCCAACACTCAAAGCAACGTTTAAGTACTGGCCAGTTTGCTTATTGGCTGGAATAACTAACTTCTTTTCAGTGTGATTATCCTAGGGCTTTCCATGTGTTTTCCATAAATGCCCTTAGAACTATTCATATAAAACTAAAAAAGTGGTTGACATGTTTTTTTTTTCTCAAACTGTCTATTCTATATCTATATCTATTTCTAAGACATTGGTAACACCCTGGACCGGTTTCAGGCTCGGGTAACACTGTAGCAACATAGGGTTCCGAATTGTGAGACCCCCAAGATGGATGACATGTGAAATTCAATGTTTCCCTTAACTGATACTAGACAAGTCGGTCCAACTTTAGAAAAAGTTCCTGCACTACTTTGGTCCAACTTTGATTCGACTTTAATGCCACAGAGTATAAAAAGTGACATCAAAGTCATATCAAAGTTGGACTCCAAAGAAAGTCATGTGACTTTGGAGTTGGGCTAGTGTGAACCGAGGCTTGTTTAGATTATAATTTTTTTGTAATGCATTTAGTTCCCATGGTGTGTCCCTTCTATTATAGCACCCAGTCTGAATTATCAGATACTACTGATGGAGGAGCCACAGTGACCTCTAGAGATTCAGTCTCATCAGTAGTGAGCCCCATGAGATGCCCCGGTACCTTTTTCATAGGCTTTTTTGAGTTTGGGCAAGGACACAGGGGCCCCATGATCCCCTATTGCCCGGGGGCCACATGAGTTGTCAGTCTGCCCTGGTGTTTATTAAAGATGAATCTGGGGAAGACCGTATTAGAACCTCAAAAAAACATATATCCACCGTAGAGAATGGACATGAGAAAAAGAGAAAAAGGAAAACAAGAAGGGGAAGTGGAAAAAAAAGACTAAGCAGAACCAAATACCAGTGGCAAGTGAGAACCAAGAAGGACTGACCAAGGTGACTTAAGCAACAGAGTTAATAATGTTGTTAATTTGTCTAATACTCCTCTCACACTCTGTAACATTTTGTTGTTATCTAGAGGCTTGTCATTTGCCCCTGTCTCTCACTTTGATGTCTTTGATACATTGCTAGATGTTAATAAGTTCATTAGAAATATTTTGTTGAGGAAGCATTTTTGTAATGACTGCACCCTGTGAAGAGATTTTTCCTATAATAGAGGAAGGGGTGGATAACTTTAAATTTCAGGACTTAGTTGTCATGTCCACTCTTGAAAGGCTGCAGTTAGAATCCTCAGGTGGTATGTATGGTTTGGAATTGGAGATTGTACCCAGAGGCAATAGTTATTTTTATCCAGTGCATACAAGGAGTGCTGCTGTTGACATATTTCAGAGCTTAGTGGAGAGGAAACTTTTTGATCTAAAGAAGAGCTTTCGTACTGCTTCCACCCGTATCAGAGATAATTTGACTAAAGCAAGGAGACATGCTCTCTATGAACTTAAGTCACGCCATTACGCGCAATGCTGATAAGGGTGGAGCGGTGGTGGTCCTCTCCACAGAGGAATACAAACTTGAGGCTTTACGCCAATTTAATGACTTTCTACTTGTTAGATATTGAAAATGGATTCAACACCTGCATTTCAACAATAACTGTCATGCTTACTAGATCAAGGAAGAACCATGGGAGTATTATCTCCCAAGGCAGCGGAGCATCGTATGGTCGATTGCCCTGTAATTCCTGTAATTCCCATTTTTCATCACCTGCCCAAATTGCATAAAAAGGATAATCATGTGAGAGGGTGACCTATAGTTACTGGAATTGGCTTCTTCTTAGAGTGGTTTGGGGCTTGGGTTGATCAACATTTGCAGCCACTTGTTATCAGGTTGCCAGGTTATATAAAGGATACATCATCCATATTGGTGCACATTCAGGATATATGTTGGCAGGAATCATATATATGGGTGACATCGGATGTTAAATCCCTTTATTCCTGTATCCCACATCATCTTACATTGGAGGCTTTAGGATTACACATTATAGCTCTTATGGAGTCGAACTTAAAGAATTTTTGATGGCAGTAGATTTTCTGCTTACCCATAATTATTTTGTGCTTGACCGGGTCTTTTACCCCCCATGCAAAGTGGCATCAATGGGGTCTAAATTTTCTCCATCCTTCGCCAACCTGTACATGGGTTGGTGGGAAGAGCTGTTTTTATTCTCCCACTTGAAGCCATGTGCTGCTAACATCATATGGTATATTGATGATAAGGTGTTACTTTAGAACAATGTGGAAGAGGCCTTTTCTTCCCTGGTCTCCTACATTATTAATAATGATCTCAATCTGCAATTTAATTTTGAAAACGGTGTGGACAGTATTACTTTTCTTGATATTATACTCATGAGTAACTATGCAACAGGTACTGGTAATACACTAAAATGTAATACTTAATACTTTCCGCAAGGAGTGTGTGGGTAACTCCCTCCTCCTTGCATCTAGTGGTCTTCCTGGACATACCACTAAGTCTGTGCCCGTAGGAGAATTTATTACAGCCAATCGTAACTGCTCTAAGGCAGATGACTGCATTCAGGAATGTCATCTAGTTTCGTCCAGACTAAGAGAGTGGCGATATAGCCAGTGGCATATTAACAGAGCAATCGATATTGTTTCTAAAAAAGATAGACTTACCCTGGTCAGGGTTAAGAAAACTTTTAATACCAGGAGTAGAGCCTACCAGTATAACAATCCTGTTACATTTGTTTCAACGTTTACACAGGAGTATAAACAAGTAAATAACATAATTTGTAAATATATACCTGTTCTGCTAGAAAACAAGGAAACGTGCTAATACTTTAGGGAGCATTTTATCCTCGAGTTTGTTTTTATCCTCTCCACCAAATAAAACCGAGCTCCACACGGTTGGTTCCTTTTGTTGTGGGCTGAAAAATGCCGTTACTGTGATAGGCATAGTACAAATCATAAGAGTATTGTTTCCTGATCCACTGGCACAGAGCACAAAATTTGTGCTTTTATAAACTGTGGAACCAAAAATGTTATATATGTGATTGAATGCACCGCATGCATATTGCAATATGTCGGATGAATGTCAAGCTCTCTTCGTGCCAGGATTGAAAAACATTACAATGGCGCTAATTACTCAGCAGAAAGGAACCAATCACAAGTTTCCAGACATTTTAAGTTTGTACACTTAGGTGATATGCAGTCATTTGTGTACTGTGGGTTGCAAAGAGTTAAGATGTCACCCTGCAGTGGGGATGCCTGGAAAAGGGAAGTCTGGCGGATATTTACATTGGGCACCAGGAACCCAGTAGGTTTGAATTTCAGGTGGGATGTTGACCTCTTTCTCGTTCCAATTTTTAGGAGGTGGTTGTTAATTCCTATGCTGAAATTGTGCTGAAATTTAAAATCCTTTTTTTTTTTTTGCTTTTTTATTTATATTTTTCCTCCCTAGGTAACACGTTCTTGTTTCCCCATTATGTATTTATTTTGTGTATGAAAGTGCCACAGAATTTCCATCATAAAGATATGATTGTTGTGCTCCACATTTTTCCTCTGAAAGTTTGGTTTTAATTGTGGTTGTGCCTAATTGTTTAATTAGTTGATTACAAATGTTTTGAATCCACTCCCACTTTTTGGGTGGGAATCTTTTTATTTATATGTCCTGTTTTATATATGTAATATGCTGTGAACAAGACTGTGTGCTGAAACACGTCCGCCTGCTTTTATGTCACTCCTGTATACTCAATAAAGATCATCACATGGATTTTGGAGTTTCTGGCTCTCTCTATCAATTTATACTTCTTTTATAACAACCTGCACAAATAAGGCAACAGTTAATAAATAAAAATGTACAGTTCTAACTCAGCATTATAAGATTTGGTAAACTTGACAATTTGATAAACGTGCTTACTAAATTTGTATGACATGTGAATGTTTTCAATAAGTATTAACAAATGAGCCAACCCTAAGTTAGTGAACATCCTTGGTATTAACAAATACCAAATTATAGGCTTTTAAAATATTTATTATGTAAATCCCAAGAGATCTATTTTATGTAAATACATGAAAAACAAATGTGGCCTTTTTTTTCAGAAAAATAATTTCCAGATTATTGTTATATGCAGCACAATTATAAGGTAACAGCATATTCCTTATCAACAAACTATTTATTTAAATGGATGTAGCAATTTAAAGTGGTTTAAGAACATTCTGTCAACAGCTAGCTTCGTGGTGAGTTATGTTGCTGTTGGAAAACTTATTGTAAACAATGTTACTGAGCATCTTTCTGTAGATACCTCATAATTCTAGTTAGTTACTTGGTCAGACTGAAAAAAAGACACATGTCCATCTATTAAAAAAAAAAATCTTAGCTCCGAGTTACATCAGTGTTAAAGCCGGCCATACATGATTCATTTTTTTTTGTTCAACTAGTGGGTTGAAAGAAAAAAATTGAGCCAATTCTAGTGTTGTGCTATTGTGGCCTTTCCCACCAGCATAATACAATGATCAATGTTGCTGGCTTTAGCTTGTCATTCAGAAAGCACCCAATAGGCTAGTTATATACAATTCAATCAATAGATTGACTTGTGCACAATCAACTAGCCGGATTGAAAATTCTGCCAGTTCCTGCTTAATCAGCCATGTATGGCCGGCTTAAGGCAAACCTCACTTATAAAGCATGGACTAATTTGTTCCAATGGAAAAATGATCCTCAAAGGCACTCTTCAATATAAAAATTATCTAAGCAGATCAGGAGAATAGGGCTATCCTCTTCAGGCGCTGGCTAATCTCAAGGTGAAATTAATAATTTGCCTGAAATATTAAGATAAGAATTCTGTGGGTGCATGATGTTGTCTGTGGGTGCACTTGGATATGGAGATCACCCCCTAAATGTCAAAATTGTCTTCTAATTGTTTAATGCCTGTAAAGACCTGTCATGTTAAAAAAAAAAAGAAGAAGAAGAAAGATTATCCCTCCCAGGGGCGGACTGACCATTTGGAAACTCGGGCACTGTCCGAGGGCCCGGGGTCAGTAGGGGGCCCCATGAGATGCCCCTGGTACTTTTTTCATAGACTTTTTTGAGTTTGGGCAAGGACACAGGGGCCCCATGATCCCCTATTGCCAGGGGGTCCCATGAGTTGTCAGTCCACCCCTGATCCCTCCTATGCTTGCTTTTGCCAATGTTTACTAAAATAAAGATAATGGTATAATACAATGCGGATAGGATACAGAGGTTGGGAAACAGCGGTACAAATTCCACATATCCTATGACAATATAAATTTACATTTAAGAGTATAAAAGACAGTATATTACTAATAATATAACAAAAAGAAAGAGGGGAAGGCACCCTAGCTATCTAGAGAGTGAATGCCACAGAACAATGAATAGATATGGCTAATTTTATTAAAGACCTATAAGTGGGACATTCCTAGCAAAAGTGGGAAAAGTAGCTATTTAGAAACCATAAAGTGACCCCCCCCCCCCAGAGGCCACCAAAGGGATAGCTTTGAGAATGATCATGGAATCTTGAACTATTGAGCTCACAGGTGAAGCAGATTTACAGTATGTTGGGAGGATGAGGAATACTCAAGCTGAGGCTGCTAAACTCATTTGTTGTGGGTGTCATTGAGTATTGCCATCAAGTTCTCATTCATAATGGTTCCCCAAATTCTGCCTTTTACATTAGAAAAAGTTATACTTGGGGACTTCCATGCATGTGCTATGGTTTGATTAGTAGCAAAAAGCATATGAGATATGAGGGTCTTGCTATTGGTATTGCTATTGGTTTAATTGGTTTAAGAGGAAGTACCTCCCAGATTCTACCCTAATCCACAAGCAATGCACCTTAGGGCAAGTCCACAAAACTTGAGACATGGTACCAGCTTTATCCAGGATGGAGGATATAAGGAGAAGATTATTGTGAGATGTGTTGGTGTATAGTACCAACAGCATAAGACCTTAAGAAGTTTACAGGTCTTACATGTTGTGAGAAGTTGTGAGTCAGATTCTAATCCTCAGGAGAAAGGGATTGTTGAGCTCCATTCCCATTGAGCACAATACATAGGAGTCTGGCGGGAGGGGGTGCTTGAGAAGGATGCATACAATTGGGAAACAACACCTTTCGTAGGAGAATTAGATTGGCATAGAGATTCAAACGCAGTCAAGGTTCGACAAGGATCCCTATTTTTTGGTCAAGAACGCAATAAAATTAGGCAGTTGAATATTTCAGAATAGTTCTAAAGTAATTACTGGAGATTGTATGTGAAGTTTTCAGTTGCTGAAAAGTTAGAACTGCTGGCATATTGAGAAGGTGTCAAGGTCCTACCTTTCTTCAGAGCTTGTGCATCTCCATGAGCTGGCATCCATCTTGGTTTTCTGCAAAGCATGGTGGGAACCTTTATGCCTTCAGGCTTCTGCGGCTCCTCCTCAGAAGGGTGTGGTTGAGCACATTTAAACCTGCTGTCTGCAAGTGTGCTCTGCACTTGTGTCCTGTATGTTGCCCTGTTGCAAGCTCTTGTGTTGTTCCCATTGCTCTCCTGGTAACCGACTCGGCTTGGACAAGACTATTCTTTGCGTTAACCCTTTACCTGACCTCCCGTTGCTGAACCCGGCCCGTGACCTGAGTATTCTTTGCCTACCGTCTAGTACTGTCTGCTCCTTTGTTATTGACCCGGCTTGTCTGACTACTCTACTCGTGTTCCCATCTAGCTCCCACCAGCTGTACGCCATTGGCGGCAGTCGTTATCGCAGCTGGGGTCACTCGGGGGCCGCGACCTGGTCTCAGGCTGCGTCAAGTCCATCCCCACCATCAGGGGCCCTGGTGAAGGGTAGCCTGGGGCTTAGACTCCGCGCCCTGAGGGGCTCTGGTCTGTGGGTAGTGGCTGTCGTCAGTCGCAGCGTGACCGTACCATAGGCCTGCCTGCCCATTCCAGCGTTCCTGCCCTGACATTACACAAGTGCCATGAATCTTGACGGTGCAGGTATGCCTTCGATCCCTATGTTACTCGCCAGACTTGACCAACAGGATCGCTTGTTGGATCAGTTCGCTCAGGCGTTGCAGGCTCTGCTTGCACGCACAGCGCACCTTACCCCTGGGGCTATTAGGTCAGTTGTTACTCCGGTGGACTCTCCCACTGTTGCTCCGGTTGTTGCACCTACCTCCGCATCTGTTGCGGAACCCGCGGTACCCAGAGGTATGACTGGTTCTGCCCCTCTTCCTCAGCGCTTTGGGGGGGAACCGAGTCAGTGTCGTGGTTTCCTTAACCAAGTGGGGATTTACTTTGAATTCATACCTCACGCTTTCCCTACTGAGAGGGCAAAGGTGGGCTTCCTAATCTCGCTACTCTCTGATAGGGCCTTGGCCTGGGCGAATCCCTTATGGGAGAGGAATGACCCGGTGATTCACGTGTTTACCCGTTTCGTTGCCTCCTTCCGTACGGTATTCGACGTACCCGCTCGCTCCGCTTCTGCTGCCAAATTGCTCATGTCCATGCATCAGGGTTCACGGACCGTTGCCGAGTACGCCATCGAATTTCGTACTTTGGCGGCAGAGGTGGGTTGGAACAATGAGGCTCTAGTGGCTGCTTTCTCTCATGGTCTCTCTGATGCGTTGAAGGACGAGATCGCAGCCAAAGAACTGCCTGTGGAGTTAGAGGCACTCATCTCCTTCCTAATCTTGATTGACACCAGGCTCAGAGAGAGGCCTTCATTTAAGGAGCGGCTGCGGAGGCCTCCTAACCGTTTGGCGCCTACGTTTTCTGTCCCACCCGTGCCTCCCTCTCCTCCCACGCCTCCTGGGGATGGTTTGTCTGGTAGTGAGCCCATGCAGCCGGGGTTTGCTCGCCTTTCCGAGGGGGAGCGGGCCTCTCGGCGTCGGGAGGGTCGCTGCTTGTACTGTGGACTCGGGGGGCATTTTCGGCAGTCCTGTCCGGTCCGTCCGGGAAACGCCCGCACCTGAGATCCTGTCGGGGGCAGATCTTGGGTGGAGTTTCCTCGTCCCCGGTTTTCCGTAAAGATAAACCGCTTATCACCGTTGTCCTCTCTTGGGCAGGAGGCTCGGTGATGGCCCAGGCGTTGGTAGACTCTGGGGCTGGCGGTTTGTTTATGGACAGTTCGTTTGCTGCCCAGTACTCCATTCCTCTGCAGGCTCGAGAGACTCCATTGGTTCTCGAGGCGATAGATGGCAGGCCCTTGCAGCCGTCGCAGGTTACCCACGAGACCCTGCCGGTGGAGGTAGCTATTGGGGCTGTTCACAGGGAATTGGCCTGTTTCCAGGTAATTTCTTCCCCACACTACTCCGTGGTTTTGGGCTATCCCTGGCTTCAGAGGCACAATCCGACCTTTGATTGGCGATCGGCCGAGATTCTCTCATGGTCACCACGGTGTGGGGCTGGTTGCATCCGTGGTCCGGTTAAGGTGCTGTGCACCTCCTCGGACTCTGTGCTGCCCACTGAATATGGGGAGTACCTGGACGTGTTTGACAAGGTGCGCGCCGGTGCTCTGCCTCCTCATCGTCCATACGATTGTGCCATAACCTTACAAACTGGTGCTACTCCTCCGCGTGGCAGGGTGTATCCTCTTTCGGTGGCAGAGAATCAGGCCATGGAGGAATACGTTGCGGATGCGCTTTCCCGGGGGCACATTCGCAAGTCTACGTCTCCAGCAGGAGCTGGGTTTTTCTTCGTGAAAAAGAAGGGAGGTGAGCTGAGACCCTGCATTGATTTTAGGGGTCTCAATCGGGTCACAATTAAAAATGCTTATCCTATTCCGTTGATCACCGAGTTGTTTGACCGCCTCAAGGGAGCAACGGTCTTTACTAAACTCGACCTTAGGGCTGCCTACAACTTTGTACGGATCAAGGAGGGCGATGAGTGGAAGACCGCGTTCAACACCAGAACCAGCCACTATGAATACCTGGTTATGCCGTTCGGGTTGTGTAACGCACCCGCGGTCTTTCAGGAGTTTATTAACGATGTCTTACGTGACTTGTTGCAGCAGTGCGTGGTGGTCTACTTGGACGACATCCTGGTTTACTCTGCGTCTATGGAGACTCATATCCAGGATGTTAAGTGGGTGCTGCAACGGTTACGTGAAAACGAGCTTTTCTGTAAGCTCGAGAAGTGTGAATTTCACCAATCCCAGGTTGCCTTTTTGGGCTACATCATTTCCCCGGTGGGTTTTTCTATGGACCCTGAGAAGGTTTCAGCGGTTCTGCAGTGGCCTCGTCCCAGTGGTCTTCGGTCCATTCAGCGCTTTTTGGGATTTGCCAACTATTATCGGAAGTTTATCAGGAACTTTTCCACACTGTCCAAGCCTCTCTCAGATCTGACCAAGAAGGGCAGTAACCCTCACGAGTGGTCACCCGAGGCCATCTCAGCTTTCAAGGCTCTGAAAGCCGCCTTCACTTCGGCCCCAATTCTGTCTCATCCCAATCCTGGGTTGCCTTTTGTTCTCAAGGTTGATGCATCTGAGACAGGAGTAGGCGCCCTCTTGTCCCAGCGTCGGTCACCCGAGGGACCCCTACTTCCCTGTGGGTTCTACTCCAAGAAGCTTTCCTCTGCAGAGTGCAACTACCAGATTGGAGACAGGGAGTTGTTGGCCATTATTCTGGCTCTCAAGGAATGGAGGCACCTGCTTGAGGGTTCTGTGGTCCCAGTCCTAGTTCTCACTGACCACAAGAACCTCACATATCTCTCGGAGGCTAAGAGGTTGACACCCCATCATGCCAGGTGGGCTCTGTTTTTGTCACGTTTTAATTATGTGGTCTCTTACTTGCCTGGTTCCAAGAATGTCAGGGCTGATGCCTTGTCGCGGCAATACTCTGAGCTGTCCAGGGAGGACACTGAGCCGACCTCGGTCATTCCTCCAAACCAGATCCTGGCTGCCATTTGTACCAACCTGACTTCTCCCCTTGGGGAGCAGATTTTGGCGGCTCAAACTAACGCTCCCCCTGAGAGACCGGCTGGAAGATGTTTTGTACCTGAGGGATTGCGTACCCGCTTGCTACGTACCTACCATAATTCCAAGACTGCCGGTCATCCTGGTAGGAACCAATTGTCCTGGGTCGTTTCTCGGTTATTCTGGTGGCCATCTCTCCGTTCTGACATCGCCTCATATGTAGCAGCTTGTTCGGTCTGTGCCCAGAATAAATCTCCTCGGCACCTTCCATTGGGCCTTCTGCAACCCATTCCCAATGGGGAGCGTCCCTGGTCACACCTGGGCATGGATTTTATTGTGGATCTTCCTGCGTCTCAAGGTCATACGGTCATTCTTATGGTGATCGATCGTTTTTCTAAGATGTGCCATTGCGTTCCGTTCAAGAAATTGCCGACTGCACAAGAACTGGCTACGGTTTTCACCAAGGAGATCTTTCGCTTGCACGGGTTGCCCAAGGTGATTGTCTCGGACCGTGGGAGCCAGTTTGTGTCCAGGTTCTGGCGCGCCTTCTGCTCCCAGTTGGGTATCGAGCTTTCCTTCTCTTCGGCCTACCACCCTCAGTCCAATGGGGCTGCGGAGCGTTCCAACCAGGCCCTGGAACAATTCCTTCGTTGCTATATATCGGATCATCAGGACAACTGGGTCGATCTCCTGCCATGGGCAGAGTTTGCGAGGCTGTCAACTCCTCCTCGGGGATGTCCCCCTTCATGGCCAACTATGGGTTCCAACCCGCTGTATTGCCTGAGTTGTTCTCTCCACAGGACATTCCGGCTGCGGATAACCACCTGGCTGCTCTGCGCTCCTCATGGGGGCAGATTCAGAGGTCCTTGAAGGACTCAGCACAGCGCCAGAAGCTCCAGGCTGATCGTAGACGGTTGCCCGCTCCCTCATACCAGGTCGGAGATCGGGTGTGGTTGTCCACTCGCAACCTCAAGCTTCGGGTGCCCGCACCCAAGCTGACCCCCCGTTTTGTTGGTCCTTTCCGCATTCTTCGCAGGGTGAACCCGGTTGCCTATGCCCTTGCTCTTCCTCCTGGGATGCACATCTCCAATGTCTTCCACGTATCCCTGTTGAAACCTCTGATCTGTAATCGCTTTACTGCCTCTCCGCCGCGGCCTCGTCCTATCAGGGTCGACGGCCATGAGGAGTATGAGGTGAGCCGCATCTTGGATTCTCGGTTGGTCCGCGGTCAGGTACAGTTTTTGGTCCATTGGCGTGGTTATGGTCCCGAGGAACGTTCCTGGGTTCCTTCCGTGGATGTTCATGCTCCTGCCCTCCTCCGCGCTTTTCACGCCCGATTTCCTCAGAAACCTTTTGATGAGCCGCGGAGGGGGAGGGGCCCTTGAGGAGGAGGTACTGTCAAGGTCCTACCTTTCTTCAGAGCTTGTGCATCTCCATGAGCTGGCATCCATCTTGGTTTTCTGCAAAGCATGGTGGGAACCTTTATGCCTTCAGGCTTCTGCGGCTCCTCCTCAGAAGGGTGTGGTTGAGCACATTTAAACCTGCTGTCTGCAAGTGTGCTCTGCACTTGTGTCCTGTATGTTGCCCTGTTGCAAGCTCTTGTGTTGTTCCCATTGCTCTCCTGGTAACCGACTCGGCTTGGACAAGACTATTCTTTGCGTTAACCCCTTACCTGACCTCCCGTTGCTGAACCCGGCCCGTGACCTGAGTATTCTTTGCCTACCGTCTAGTACTGTCTGCTCCGTTGTTATTGACCCGGCTTGTCTGACTACTCTACTCGTGTTCCCATCTAGCTCCCACCAGCTGTACGCTATTGGCGGCAGTCGTTATCGCAGCTGGGGTCACTCGGGGGCCGCGACCTGGTCTCAGGCTGCGTCAAGTCCATCCCCACCATCAGGGGCCCTGGTGAAGGGTAGCCTGGGGCTTAGACTCCGCGCCCTGAGGGGCTCTGGTCTGTGGGTAGTGGCTGTCGTCAGTCGCAGCGTGACCATACCATAGGCCTGCCTGCCCATTCCAGCGTTCCTGCCCTGACAGAAGGGAATAGACGGTATAAAAGCCCTGGGAAATCCACCAGCAAAAGTATTGGGAAACATCCTGCTCAGGGGGAAATAAAGGTCACCAAAATAAATGGAATAAGGAAATGTGTGAGAAAATGAGACCCACTGAGTACAAAAGTTTTGGATGTAAATAGGTGGGGATCCATATTAGAGAGGCACGAGGTATAGGGTATACTTCAAGGTTATACAAAAAGATGTTAAAAGATCTCGAGAAGGGGAATATTTGGCTGATACAAAACCTCATAGACATGACATGATGCCCAAATAGGAGAGAAAGGGGAAATACAGTTGTGGAGACAGCAATGTGAAAGGAGTTAAAGTAACATTTAGCGCTTTTGATTTTGAGTGATATGGAGTCCCGAAAGGATGAAAACCTTGACAAAAGTGGGAGCAAATATGGAAGAGAATAGCAGAAGAAGTTATGTATAACGAAATGTCATCTGCGAACAATGCCATCTTGTGATGAATTTCAGCTATTTCCATGGCCCTGATATCTAGGTTTTGTCGGATGTGTATTGCAAACAGTTCATGATCCTTGTCCCGCACCATATTGAAAAGGACAGGGATTCAAACTCATGGTATTAGATGGTTGCAAATGGTGTTTCATAAATTTAATTGATTTGAAGCATAAAATTATGTGATAGCTGTGACGGAATGCAACACCCGACCCCTGCCCTTCTCACCAACTTGTGACTGAAGGACCAACCGATCTCTCACTGCGCTGTCACTTGCGTAACAATGCCACTCTCAGCTGCACCCTGCCCATAGATTTTCCAGCTCGCGGGACCACAATCTATGTGCCAGCAGCCTGAGAGCGATTGTTACTGGGTTAGATTAATTATGCAATTAACCCTTCACACTGCCACCATCACCTTTTTACAGAGAAGGAGGAAACTCACAAATCCGAGCAATAACACTATGATATTAGCATAAACGTCTGTAACATACACTGTCACCACAGACAAGTATGTTCAGAGGATTATAACATACAGTAGCGCTCTTCAAGAGACAGGGATTCATTAGTTTGCATTAAAAGCTTTAGAGACTGTTTCAACACTTTTCAAAATAGGGTTTATTACTAAAAAGGTCAAAATGGTGCAATTAAAATATTTACAGAAAAGGATGTTACAAAGACATAAAGAGAACAATAAAGCAACAGAGAAATAAAAGAGAGGAGTTAAGAAGGCAGAATACTTGCAATGTTCTTGGTTGAAGCAGAGTCCAATTGTCTGAGCAAAAAGATTGCCTTTGCTCTCCAGTCCGTTAGATGTTTCTTGATTGATGTTAAACAAGAGCTCTCTTCTCCAGGCCTGTCAGTCTTTTTTCTATGATATTAAAGGGGTGTCGCCTGAGAACAAATTACCAATCATCCAGTTTGGGGATAGGTGCTAGACGGCCCCCACGTTAATGACCAAGTCCCAATTGCAGTTTCATACTAATATTAATAACTTCCAGTATGTGCTGGTGGTATTCTAGCAACTGGCAGATTAATATTCAGAGTTATATTTCAAACCCAGGGATACCAAACACAACATACCCTTGTCACCCAAGAGGGAAGAGATTGTTTTCTTCTCTCTCCTATGTGCTAATATTGTCATGTATGGCCTTGTTTGACTTGCATTAAAATTATCTATCCAAGTATATACCTAATATTAATGTGCCCAGTTCCTGTTGAAATTTATGAATTGTATGTGAAATGGTTACATATGGAATGGACGTTTTATGACATGCTCTGCAGCGGTTTACAGCTCTGGAGCTGAGTCTCTTGTGTTTTATTTAAGATAAGAGGCCTTTTTTAAGTTGTTACAACTTATAGCCACAAATTCCATTTCAAGAGGTGGGAGGAGGGAGGAAAGGAGAGACGAATGTAAATGAGAAACAATATGGCTGTGAGCTTAACAAGATGGCTGTCGCGTACAGCGTTCATGTCTCTATTGCGCCCAATCATCACAATAGCCTCCAGTGTTGTAAAATTGTGTGCTTGTACAACATTGTAGGACCAAGTTAATGTGTAGAAGGCTTTACACATATCTAAGAATAGCAGCATCATCTCTTAGGAGCTAGGTAATTAGAGAAGACAGTGCAGTGGAAATTGTCTGATGATTGACAGTGGGGTACAAAACTCACTTGTTCCCTAGGGATGAGATGAGTCAATATTCTGGTTAAATTTTAATTTTCCAGGTTTCAGCATCATGATAACAATACCTTTTTTACATAATGAGGGAGAAACAACTGTCTTAAAATAAAACTTACAAAAAATATCTCCTAAACGTGCACTGTTTAGAAGATATTCAGTGTTTCTGCAGCCGGTGATGACAACGCTGCATGCGCTCTGAAGGGATGGCATACACATGCCTGTGACTTCCATGCACATATGCGGCAGTGACTTCATCACGGCTTGATCATGGCCATTCAAATGACCCAGAAGGAAGCCCTGTCAGCGGTGACCACTGGAGGGCTTCATTTTAAGGTAAGTCTTTCAAAAAGTGCTAATAGGTGATGCATACTAGCACATTATGCTATTACCTTGCAGGAGGATTTTTTTTCCCTAAAAGTTTACTACCACGTTAACCACTTGCCTACTGGGCACTTATACCTCCTTCCTGCCCATGCCAATTTTCAGCTTTCAGTGCTTTCACACTTTGAATGACAATTACTCATTCGTGCAACTCTGTACCCTTATAAAATTTGTGTCCTTTTTTCACACAAATAGAGCTTTCTTTTGGTGGTATTTAATCACCACTGGGTTTTTTATTTTTTGAACAATAAATGTAAAAAGACCGAACATTTTGAAAAAAAATGCGTTTTTTCTTAGTTTCTGTTATACAATTTTGCAAATAAGTAATTTTTCTTCATAAATTTTGACCAAAATTTGTACTGCTACATTTCTTTGGTAAAAATAACACAAATCAGTGCATATTATTTGGTCTGTGTGAAAGCTATAGAGTCTACAAGCTATGGTACCATTCACTGAAAATTGATGACACCTGATCACACCTGATGTACCGATGGACTATTTCATTTCTTGAGGCCCTAACAAGCCAGGACAGTACAAATACCCCCAAATGACCCCTTTTTGGAAGGTAGACATTCCAAAGTATTTAGTAAGAGACATGGTGAGTTTTTTGAAGTTGTAATTTTTTCCCACAATTCTTTGGAAAATTAAGATTTTATTTTTTTTTCCCACAAAATTGTCATATTAACAAGTTATTTCTCACACACAGCACTGGCATACTTGCAAATACACCCCAAAATACATTCTGCTGCTCCTCCTGAATATAACGATACCAAATGTGTGAGACTTTTCCACAGCTTGACCACATCGAGAGTCCCAACATACAAGGAGGACCATCAGGCGTTCTAGGGACATAAATCACACATCTAATATCTTGACTACCTATTATGCTTTTGAAGGCCCTGATGCACCAGGACAATGGAATTACCCACAAAATGACCCTATTTTGAGAAGCAAACACTCCAACATATATTCTGTGAGGCATAATGAGTCTTTTGAACGTGTCATTTTTTTTTTAAATATGTGGAAAGAAAATGAAAACTTTTTTTTTATACAAAGTTGCCTATTTATAAGATATTTCTAACACATAGCATTTAAATAACGAAAAATACACCCAAAAATAATTTCTGCTACTCGTCCTGAGTGTGGCAATACCACATGTGTGAGACTTTATAACAGCCTGGCCACATACAGAGGCCCGACATCCAAGTAGCATCATCAGATGTTCTAGGGACATAAATTACACATATAATTTCCAGACAACCTATCATTTTTTAAGGCCCTTCATATTTCTAACACATAGCATGTACATACCAAGTACACCCCAAAATACATTCTGCTGAGAAAATGGTAAGCAAATGATTACCTGTGGTTTTAGTAGTGCAGTTGTCCACAGAGGAGAGCATTGGTCCAGGCAGCAGGCAGGGACGTGGTCAGCGAGACATCAAAAGCAATTGTCCAGGCAGCAGACAGGATTATTGTCCATAGTCAGTACAGGATGTAACAATCATGCACACAGGGAGAGGCACGGTTCTCCATTTTGCTCCAAACTTCTGCATTTTGGTATTTCTCTTAAACTCCTATGCAACCACCTGAGGGAGGAGGTGTAACAATCGTGCACACCAGAGCCAGACACGATCTTTATTTTGTTAAGAATCCTTCATGTTATCCCCTCATTTCCCCCTCTCTCAGGAATGCGTTCAGTGTACGTTGCTAAGTGGCTGTCTATACAATCCTCTTCCCAAATAAGGTAATTGGCTTGTCCGCTGTAAGAAGATACCAATTGATTTTTGTAGGAATAGGCTGTTATGCTCTGGGTGTAGGAGAGAGAAGTGAGGATCTCCTGCATTTAACATCTTGCAGAGAGAGAGAAAGGAGAATCTCGCTGTAACAACGAAACTGACTGAGAGACCAGAAATCCTTTTTGAGCTCATCAGACTGGAAACTGCTTAACCCCAGGCATCTCTTTGGCAAGTACTTATCTACCTAAACTTCTTTCTGTTATCTGTTTGCTGTGCTCTGTATATATATACAGTTGCAAGAAAAAGTATGTGAACCCCTTGGGATTACGTGGAGTTTTGCATGAATTGGGCATAAAATGTGCTCTGAATGTCATCTAAGTCACAACAATAGAAGAACACAGTCTGCTGAACATAATACTACACAAACATTAGATGTTGCCATGGTTTAATTGCACATAACATGTAAACATTCACAGTGCAGGGAGGAAAAAGTATGTGAACCTTTGGACTTAATAACTGGTTGACCCTCCTTTGGCAGCAATAACCTCAACCAAACGTTTCCTGTAGTTGCAGATCAGACCTGCACAACGATCTGGAGTCATTTTGGACCACTCCTCTTCACAAAACTGTTTCAGTGTAGCAATATTCTTGGGATGTCTGGTGTGAATCGCTCTCTTAAGGTCATGCCACAGCATTTCAATCGGGTTGAGGTCAGGACTCTGACTGGGCCACTCCAGAAGGCGTATTCTGTGCTGTTGCAGCCATTGTTTTGTTGAATGACTTGTATGCTTTGGGTCATTGTCCTGTTGCATCACCCATCCTCTGCGGAGCTTCAGTTGGCGGACAGATGGTCGTACGTTTTCCTGCAAAATGTCTTGATAAACTCTGGAATTCATTTTCCCATCAATGAAAACAATCCGTCCAGGCCCTGAGGCAGCAAAGCAGCCCCAAACCATGATGCTCCCTCCGCCATGTTTCACAGTGGGGATGAGGTTTTGATGTTGGTGTGCTGTGCCTTTTTTTCTCCACACATAGTGTTGTGTGTTCTTCCCAAACAACTCAATCTTGGTTTCATCTGTCCACAGTATATTTTGCCAGTAGTGCTGTGGAACATCCAGGTGCTCTTTTGCAAACTTCAAACGTGCTGCAATCTTCTTTTTGGACAGCAATGGCTTCCTTCATGGTGTCCTCCCATGTACTCCATTCTTGTTTAATGTTTTCCTTATTGTAGATGTGTCAACAAAAATGTTAGCATGTGCCAGAGATTTATGTACGTCTTTAGCTGACACTCTGGGATTCTTCTTTACCTCATGCAGCATTCTGCACTGTGCTCTTGCAGTCATTTTTACAGGACGACCACGCCTAGAGAGAGTAGCAACAGTGCTAAACTTTCTCCATTTGTAGACAGTCTGTCTTGCCATGGACACATGAACATCAAGGCTTTTGGAGATACTTTTGTAACCCTTTCCAGCTTCATGCAAGTCAACAATTCTTGATCGTAGGTCTTCTGAGAGCTCTTTTCTGCGAGGCATGGTTCACATCAGACAGTGCTTCTTGAAACCAGTAAACCCAAAACAGGTGTGTGTTTTTTAAGGGCAGGACAGCTGTCAGCAACACATCCAATATCATTACACTGATTGGAGTCAAGGTTGGCTCACTCATGTTTCCAATTAGCTCTGGGAGAAGTCATTAAGCTAGGGCCTCACATACTTTTTCCTCCCTGCACTGTGAATGTTTACATGTTATGTGCAATTAAACCATGGCAACATCTAATGTTTGTGTAGTATTATGTTCAGCAGACTGTGTTCTTCTATTGTTGTGACTTAGATGACGTTCAGAGCACATTTTATGCCCAATTCATGCAAAACTCCACGTAATCCCAAGGGGTTCACATACTTTTTCTTGCAACTGTATATATTATATATATATATATATATATATATTGGTTACATATTTTTTTCTGTAAATATTTCTATTGCACCCTTTTGACCTTTTAGTAATAAATCTTACTTTCTGAAAGTGTTGAACCTTTTCTATAGCTCTTTAATGTAACTTACGAATCCCTGCCGCTGAAGAGCGCTACTATGAGTGTTTAACCCTCTGTATAACCTGTCTGTGGAGATAGTGGTATACCGATGAATAACCAATCATCCCAGTGTATTGCTGGAGTTTCCTTTTTCTCTGTACAAAAAGGAGGTGGTGGCAGTGTGAAGGGTTAATTGCGTAATTAAACTGACCCAGTAACAAACGCTCCCAGGCTGCAGGTACATCAATTGTGGTCCAATTAGCTGGAAAATAGTTGTGCAGGGTGCAGCTGGGCGTGGCATTGTTACGCACGTGACATCGCGGTTTCAGATTGGCTAGTCCTTCGGTCACAAATTTGAAGGTCAGGGGTCTGACGCGCGATCCTCATACAGGAAGCAGGCAGAGATATCAACAACACAGCCAAACCATTGGTCCAGGCAGCAGGCAGAGATGTGGTTAGCAGCAGCCAAAGGAATTGTCAAGGCAGAGACATGGTGAGCACAGCCAAAATATCAGTCCTGGTAGTAGGCAGGAACATGATCCATGGTACAGGTAGTAGACAGAGGTGTGGTCAGTTCATGCGGCAGGCAGAGGCAATAAGTTGGCAGAAGACAGAAATATCAGGCTTAGGGCCCAGGGGTAGAGGCTTCATCCCACCTATCTCTTCGAAGCCTCTGGACTAACAGACCCTTTTCCAGGAATGATAAAACTCGGGGAAAACCAAAACCTTGGTTTTCTCCACTCCAAAAAACTATTCTGAAGTCCCTCACATATGTGAGACCCCTGTGTTATCTTGAATCCTGCTGCTACAGTAGCAGGGCAGAAGATTAGTCCAAGCGGCGGGCAAAAAAACGTGGTCAATTAACAGGCCAGGGTCAGTTCCAGTGCAGGCAGAGATATGGTCAATTTAGGCGGCAGGCAGAGGTGTGATCGAATAACAGGCCAGGGTCAATTCCAGAACAGGCAGAGGTATGGTCGGTTTAGGTAGCAGGCAGTGGCGTTGTCAAATAACAGGCTAGGGTCATTTCAGGAGCAGGCAGAGGCATGAGTAGTGAATGGCAGGAAATTCAGAATTACATTTATCATACTTCACTAATATTGTAGAGAAGTATGGTAACGGTGGAAACAGTCACCTATGAAGAGGCCTGGTTCTTTGACCTCTTTCTCCAGGAGGGACTTTTTCAGGAAAATGGCATTCGTGGCATCTACTCACTGCATCTGAGCGAACACTTTCTGGTGGGCCTCCAGGGTACAAAGGGGCAGTGACAATTTCCTCCTGATAGTGAAGAAAGGACATGGGTGTCTCAGTGGATTTCTGATAGATCACATATGTAATGTAAATGGCCAAATTGAAAACTAAATGGAGACTTTTTTGTACCAGTGGTGGGTTCTTCTTACAGCAGGTAGGGATGGATCATCTGATCATTGAAGATGATTCCCCCCATGAACAAATTATAATCGTGGACACATTCTGGTTTTTGGATTGTGCCATTTCTTCTGGTGATTTACACGTGGGTATCATTATGAATTGATGAGAGCATGTAGATTTTTTGTTTGTCTTTCCACTTCATAGCCAATATCTCTTCATTCTGCAAACTCACTGACTCCCCTCACTGTAGTCTTGTGTTCACCAGCCTTTGCAGGGAACCCTTCCTACTAGCTCTCACGGTGTCACATGCTAGTGTTCTCCTTCTGGTGTAAAAATTATCAACATATAAATGATAACCCTTTTCAAGGAGTGGAAATACAAGCTCGCAAATGACTTTTCCACTTGCTCCAATGTAATCTGGGCATTCAGAGGGATGCAGTTGGGTGTCCTTTCCTTCATACATGAGGAAGGCGTACAAGTACCCCGTGGCTCTGTTGCATAATTTATATAGTTTAGTCCCATATCGGGCCCTTTTGCTGGGGATAAACTGCTTGAAGCTCAGCCTGCCAGTGAAGGGGACAAGCAACTCACACACGCAAATACTTTTGTCCTGGACAAATAATTAGGCAAATTTCTCGGAGAATAAAATTATGGAGTGGCTGAATTTTATACAATTTATCATATGCTGGATCATTTTGGGAAAGGCATTGGGTGTTATCATTGTAATGGAGGAACCGCATGATCATTAGATATCTTGTTCTGGGCAAGACTGATGAGTAAATTGGCATATGATGGATTGGGTGGGTAGACCAGTAGGAGTGTAATTCATTTCTTTTTGTGTGTCCCATATTAAATGTGAGGCCCAAAAAGGTTCTAAATTCCTCCATGTTACTGCTTCCATTCATAGGAACGGGCATAATGTGAATCTGGGTTGGTGGCTATGAATTGTTGGGCATTGAGATTGTACTGGTCCACAATTGAATTTAGTAATCCATTGGTAAAAATTAAATCTAAAAAATCAATGGGGGCAAAATTTTCTGTGTTCACCTGGACTCCTGGCTGGGCAGTAAAAAGGGGGATGTTAGCTACTCCAGAGTTAGGGGAAAGCCATAGGAGCCAGAGGTGACACCCCACTAGTACCTGGCCTTTCTTGAGGTTCTCCATTTCTGGTGGAAGCCACTGCTGTACTAGTGGATGCCACTGCGTTACTTGTGGTAGCCTGCTCCTCATCAGAATGCCTTTGTTTGGTGGGCACACGTTCCTCCTCCTCCTATTCTGTAGCAGACCCCCTTAAAACGGGCTGATAATCCAAATCAGAATCAGACTCGGAGAGCTTTCCGCTACTCTCGTTGGTCATGGTTGAGATTTGGTAGGCCTCCTCATAGGAAAATAATTTTTTAGACATACTGGGACAGATGAGGCTGCACTGCTGGGAGCTGATGAGGCTGCACTGTTGGGTGTTGATGAGGCTGCACTGTTGGGTGCTGATGGGAGTGTACTGCTGGGTGCTGACGAGGGTGCACTGATGTGGATGCACTGATGGGTGCTGATGAGGCTGCACTGATGGGTGCTGAGGAGGGTGCACTGATGTGGATGCACTGATGGGTAGTGATGAGGGTGCAGATGGGTGCTGATGTGAAGGGATGAGGCTGCACTAATGGGTACTGTTGAGGTTGCACTGATGTGCAATAATGCACTGCACTGAGGCTGCACTGATAAACTGCCACTGATGTGCACTGATGCGTGCTAATGAGGATCCACTGATAGGGTGGCACTGATGTACACTGATAAGCTGCAGTAATTAGGTAGCACTGATGAGCACTGATACGTTGCAGCGATCAGGCAGCACTGATAGGCACTGATAAGCTGCAGTGATGAAGCAGCACTGATGAGCACTGATAAGCTGCAGTGATAAGACAGCACTGGTAGACACTGATGAGCCCTCGCTAATGGGCACTGATGAGCCCTTGCTGATGAGCAATGATCTGCACAGATGGGCACTGATGAGCACCGATATGCACAGATGGGCATTGATGAGCACTGATATGCACAGATGGGCACCGATGAGCACGGATATACACAGATAGGAACCGATGAGCACGGATATGCACAGCTGGGCACCGATGAGCACTGATATGCACGGATGGGCGCCGATGTGCACTGATGTACACAGATGAGCACTGATGTGCACAGATGGGCACTGATGAGCACTGATATGCACAGATGGGCACCGATGAGCACTGATGAGCATAGATGAGCACTCACTGGTGGGCACTGATAAGCAAAGATGGGCACCAATGAGCACTGATATGCACAGATGGGTACCGACGAGCACTGATGAGCAAAGATGGGCACTGATATACACTCACTGGCGGGCACTGATGAGCACAGATAGGCACTGATGAGCACAGATGAGAACAGATAGGGCACTGATGAGCACAGATAGGGCACTGATGAGCATACTCACAGTTTAGGAACCGATTCTCTCTCCTTTCCTCACACTCAGTATTGGTGTGAGGAAAGGAGAGAGAAAACCCAGCCATGACCCTGCTGTGTTTACATTTGTGATCTCTCTGTCCAATGACGAGCAATCACAAATGTAAACAGCCGCTGCAATTGGCCTTTCACCCCCCTCTTTGTGATGTGCTGTGTCTGAGGGACACAGCCATCACTTACAGTTTCCGATGCGCACCACAGTGATCACAGGAGGACATCATATGACGCCCTTCCAGAAGTGGCCGACCGTGGTGAAGCCGTCATACGGCTATCACCAGTTGGCAAGTGGTTAAATTGCTCATGTTCTTAAATTCTAAAGTTGAAAGGTATGCAGTTATGTAATTAAAATTTTGTGTAAACCAGGTCCTACAATATATATACTGGTGTTTTAAAGCCAACCTGTGCTTTGACTAGACATTAACATTTTTCAAATTTCGTAACAGAGGCTCTGAAGTTGCTTACAACACCTGCTGTCTATTTACATTAGAAGGATCAAAGTATCTGCTGTCACAGAAAATAAGGAGAGATGAGCTGTCATTTCTGTGCCTCTGTTGTGCAATTTGAAGATACATTTCTCCACAATGGAGCTACAGAGGTCAGTGGTGGCTTTCTTAAAGTATTTTACTGATTTTCAAGACTGTATAAATACTTCAGCTGGTTACAGATGAACTTTAGGAAATAGGTCACCAGTTTAGCCAAGGATAGACAAAAAATTTTTTTCTGTGGCCTAATACTGTACAAAGATAGGATTTGATGTACTAACGGCATAAGATATATTTTTAAAAACAAAGACAAAATAAAAAGTGAAAATGCTGTCTTATGTTTGCTGGTTGTATGAACCTTTTAGCAGACCGCTGACCTTTTACATACTGAAGGTCTTACTGGTTTTGTAGTTCAAAAGAACACTAAAATGTAATATTACAGCATAGAAATTTAAGTCAGACAACTGCTGATTTTCAATCAGCAGTTTCTAGCACCTTTGTTTGTAACAAATATTAACATGTGTATTACATCACTTGTCAAATTTATCTGAAAGCCTTAGCAGGAAAGAAGAGGATTTTAAATGAGCATTCTACCAAATGTACTTGACTACTCTATTTGTTGCTAGAGTTCCGCATATACCATACACACGTGCATACACAGGCAGGCGTGTGTGTACAGACATTGGTACAAAGATATGTTTTTCTTGGAAAAGATTCCTAGCAGGTTTGCATCAGACGATAAGTTTTGCGTGAAACTGTAAGAATGATTTATGAGTTCCTAATCCACATTCTCCCTGGCTAAATAAACACAGAAGTTTTGCTGCTGTACAGGATTTACCATGAAATTACAAATCACTACAGTGAAAAAAAAAAAATTATAAATATGGAGTATGCTTTGTATAGATATACAAAGTGACAATCTATAACAATGTAGCAGTATAAATTCACACTAGCATTAACATACACAGACAAACACACACACATATAGATATAGTAATCCTCTGCCACCACCATCTGCTTTTTATCAAGTATCAGCAACACCAAACACTCAGTGACTGTCATGTTTATATACATAGGTAACTTTTTTCTTTTCCACTCTAAATAGTTTGAATCCAATCTATTTAAGGAATATGGGGAAGCAAAAAACATGAATTTGTATATGAACAAGCAAACATAAATCCTACCAGCAAGGAGAGAACATAAGACCAGGGATGTCCCTTCATATGGTTCCAAAATTTGCGGTCCTGTAAAGGTCAGAAGTTTGAGAAGCAAAAAAAAAAGAGGCAAATTTAATGTCTGCATATATTTATTGGATTTTGTTACATAATAATATGTACACAATAATTTCTTGCACTAGCTTGTTGTCATTTTAAAGTGGTAAACTTTTTTTTTAATTGTACCTACAGGTAAGCCTATAATAAAGCCTGTAGGTAAAATGAATATCTACTAAACGTGCACCGTTTAGGAGATATTCTCTCTTCTTTTAAGCTGGCGCATGCGCTCTGAAGGAATGGCATATCTGTGCCGTTCCTTCAGAGCTGTGTGCCGTGGTCTGGGAATGACGTCATCAAGGTCCAGTCTGCCAGACGGCCGGAGCTCGTGAACCTGAAAAGGAAGACGGGTGAAGATGAAAGGATAATAAGGTATACTCAGTGAGCACTCAATAATATAGCAGCTAAAGGCACAAAAAGGTAACCACAATAAAACCTCTCAAAATGCATAGAAAGAAAATGCAGTGCTAAATAAATTAAGATCCGTACTGATAAATCATAATCAAATCATAGTCCAGAATCAAGCAAAAATGTAAATATCATAAAATGTTAAGATCATAATATATTAAAATATATTGAAATGGTGACAGTCTGTGGCAGGTGATAGGTACAGGAGATGTTAGTGACTTTACGTTCCATTGGCTAGGTGATAAATAGTAAAAACATGCACTCACCAGATGCGTATCTTTCAATATGCATATAATCAATATAACCAGAGGTCCCCCTCATGGGATGGGATGGATGAGCTTGGCCGTCTTAATGGACTCTCCACCTCTTGGTATTGGGTAGAAAAATGGTCGTCTCCCTTGGTATAAATCACCGGGTGTCCCCGTGGAAGTCTCTTGGGTAAATGGGCAAGGTAAACTGCGCTGGAACTGGGGTCCTCCTCTACACTGGTGGGCTGATGTCAGCAAATGGCAATGGGTCCTGTGCCGTAAGGTGTGGGCTCTAGGAATGAACATTGGCCAAAGGTCTGGGTGGGGTACCACATTACCCTTTATAACTTGAGGGGTTGTGAGATTAGGTGCTGTTGTGTTCAGACTTGAAGTGGTAAAATTTCCATGCAGGTCATCTGCAGTAAGTCCAGTCTGGTTATTGGTTTCTTCTTGGTCTAGTGATCTGTTAACTTGAAACCATTTCAGGTCCTCTTCATCCAAAGCAATATCACCCCAATAAGCAGCTGACTTTAATCCAATAGAAAATCTATGGAAAAAACTAAAGATATCAGAGTTCATAGAAGAGGCCCCCCTTTTTTAGCCTTTCTAAAGATGACTTCCGGTTTCTCTGGTATAATTTGTGCTAGAACTGGGTCAGCCTTTAGGACATTCCAATTCTTCCATATAATGTTCTTAATGGCTCTGTGTTGAATGGAAAAGGTTGTAATAAAAGGACAAAACATCTTGTGTTCCTTTTTAGACTTATGCTCTAGAATTTCTTCTCTACTCATAGTAGCCACTTTTTGCATAGAGTCAACCAGTGTCGCTTCCTTATAACCCTTTTCAATGAATCGTGATTTCAAGATATTGGCATGGGTATGGTAAGCGTCCAAATCAGTGAAATTTCTTCTGATATGCATAAACTGGCCTTTTGTTATGTTGGAAAGCCACATTGGGTGATGGCAACTATCGACTGGAATATAACTATTCTGGTCCGTGTCTTTAAAAAATGATTTATTACGGATTTTTCCATCAATGTTCATCAGTGTCAAGTCTAAATAGTTTATTTCTGATGTGCTAAAAGTGTATGAAAGATCAATATTCAAATTATTGTTATTGAGTGTACAAAAGAAGAGCCTGTTCTTCTCCCTGCCAGAGGAGGAGAATGTCATCTATGTACCTCTTGTAAAAACATAATTTTGGCCAGTCTCTAGTATAAATCATGTCCTCCTCCCATCTAGCCATAAAAAGGTTTGCAAGACTGGGAGCACATTTTGCTCCCATGGCTACGCCTTTTATCTGGAGGTAATACTGTTTATTAAACCAGAAATAGTTACTCATGATTGCAAACTGTAATGGTTCTAAAATAAAGTATATATGTGTGTTAGATATATTCACAGCTTGACTTAAGTAAAAATCTACCACTTCCATGCCATATGCGTGGTTGATGTTACTATATAATGAAGAAACATCTGCCGTCACAAGAAAAGTAGTGGGTGTAGTTACTATGTCCTTAATGTCGTTTAGCACCTGTTTAGTGTCCTTAAGATATGCTGGGGTAAGTGCAAGGTTGTAAGAAATAATCTATATACTCTCCAGCTTTCGAACATAAGGACCCTATCCCATTAACAATCGGTCTCCCGGGTGGTTTAGTGGGATTCTTGTGGATTTTTGGTAAGCAATAAAACACAGGTAATCTAGGTGCTACTGGGCATACAAATTGTTTTTCTTTCTTATTTATGACCTTATCGTCATAACCTTTGTTAATGATAGTTTTAAGGGTCCGTTTGTATCCTACAAGGGGATCTTTAGAAAGCAGCAAATATGTGTTGGTGTCACTAAGTATGTTATGTACTTCCTCCATGTAATCGGTTTTATTTAAAATGACCACTCCTCCCCCCTTATCAGCTGGCCTGATGACCAGGTTTTTATGCTCAAGTAGTGATTTAATAGCCGTCTCAAGGCTGGAGTTGTTATAAGGCCGTTTAACTGATAGGATTTCAGGCCCTCTTCATCCAAAGCAATATCACCCCAATAAGCAGCTGACAGCTATCAGAGTTCATAGAAGAGGCCCACTTCTATGAACTCTGATATCTTTAGTTTTTTCCATAGATTTTCTATTGGATTAAAGTCAGCTGCTTATTGGGGTGATATTGCTTTGGATGAAGAGGACCTGAAATGGTTTCAAGTTAACAGATCACTAGACCAAGAAGAAACCAATAACCAGACTGGACTTACTGCAGATGACCTGCATGGAAATTTTACCACTTCAAGTCTGAACACAACAGCACCTAATCTCACAACCCTTCAAGTTATAAAGGGTAATGTGGTACCCCACCCAGACCTTTGGCAGGAATTGAAAGAGATTGTAACCTCATAAAACCTAGCAGCGTAGGTGACAGAATTAAATGAACATTCCTCAAGTCATGTTTCATATCATGGATTATGAAGATGTTGGTTCTAATTCAGAGTCCGCCCGACGATCCCTCCCTACTCAGAGCCTTTAAGGACATTACGGACATAGTAACTACACCCACTACTTTTCTTGTGACGGCAGATGTTTCTTCATTATATAGTAACATCAACCACGCATATGGCATGGAAGTGGTAGATTTTTACTTAAGGCAAGCTGTGAATATATCTAACACACATATATACTTTATTTTAGAACTATTACAGTTTGCAATCATGAGTAACTATTTCTGGTTTAATAAACAGTATTACCTCCAGATAAAAGACGTAGCCATGGGAGCAAAATTTGCTCCCAGTCTTGCAAACCTTTTTATGGCTAGATGGGAGGAGGACATGATTTATACTAGAGACTGGCCAAAATTATGTTTTTACAAGAGGTACATAGATGACATTCTCCTCCTCTGGCAGGGAGAAGAACAGGCTCTTCTTTTGTACACTCAATAACAATAATTTGAATATTGATCTTTCATACACTTTTAGCACATCAGAAATAAACTATTTAGACTTGACACTGATGAACATGATGGAAAAATCCGTAATAAATCATTTTTTAAAGACACGGACCAGAATAGTTATATTCCAGTCGATAGTTGCCATCACCCAATGTGGCTTTCCAACATAACAAAAGGCCAGTTTATGCATATCAGAAGAAATTTCACTGATTTGGACGCTTACCATACCCATGCCAATATCTTGAAATCACGATTCATTGAAAAGGGTTATAAGGAAGCGACACTGGTTGACTCTATGCAAAAAGTGGCTACTATGAGTAGAGAAGAAATTCTAGAGCATAAGTCTAAAAAGGAACACAAGATGTTTTGTCCTTTTATTACAACCTTTTCCATTCAACACAGAGCCATTAAGAACATTATATGGAAGAATTGGAATGTCCTAAAGGCTGACCCAGTTCTAGCACAAATTATACCAGAGAAACCAGAAGTCATCTTTAGAAAGGCTAAAAAAGGGGGGCCTCTTCTATGAACTCTGATATCTTTAGTTTTTTCCATAGATTTTCTATTGGATTAAAGTCAGCTGCTTATTGGGGTGATATTGCTTTGGATGAAGAGGACCTGAAATGGTTTCAAGTTAACAGATCACTAGACCAAGAAGAAACCAATAACCAGACTGGACTTACTGCAGATGACCTGCATGGAAATTTTACCACTTCAAGTCTGAACACAACAGCACCTAATCTCACAACCCCTCAAGTTATAAAGGGTAATGTGGTACCCCACCCAGACCTTTGGCAGGAATTGAAAGAGATTGTAACCTCATAAAACCTAGCAGCGTAGGTGACAGAATTAAATGAACATTCCTCAAGTCATGTTTCATATCATGGATTATGAAGATGTTGGTTCTAATTCAGAGTCCGCCCGACGATCCCTCCCTACGCAGAGCCACCCCCTTGGGGGGGGACTTTAAAACACAGGCTAGCAGGCCTAAAAAGTTAAGTTGAAGACTTCTCCCATTTTTTCCATCATAACAGCGGGAGATCAAAGCACCATTCTGCTCTGCAACTTGGATCTGCTCACATCAAAGGCTTAAATGGCAAGTAACTTAACCCTTTAACTTCCTTCCTATTATCTCACTGCTGTGCTATGGTTCTTTGTGTGTATATATATATATATCTTAGTTACATCTTTTTCTTTAAATATTTTATTGCACCTGTTTGACTCTTTTAGTAATAAATCTTTCTTTCTGAAAGTGTTAAACTGTTTCTAAAGCGCTTAATTGCAATTTACGAATTCCTGCCTCTAAAGAGACACTACTGTGTTTGTTTAATCCTCTGTACAATCGGCCTGCGGTGACCGTATTGGACAGACGACTTTTCAACCATTACAGTGTATATTTGATAAAGAGAGTTTCCCCTTTCCCTGTACAAAAAGGGGTGGTGTCAGTGAAGGGTTAATTGCGTAATTAACCCAACCCAGTAACAATCGCTCAGGCTGACAGCACATCGATCAGTTGACCATTAGCTGGAAAATCGCTATGTAGGGTGCAGCTGGGAGTAGCATTGTTATGCATTTCACATCGTGGTTTTAGATCGGCCGGTCCTTCGGTCACGAGTTTGGTGAGAAGATCTGGGGTCTGACGCCGCGATCATGACATATTGGTGGCAGCGGTCGTGAGATTGTCGCATGTTGGTGGTGGCGATCTCATGATCCATGACAATGAGGACGCCAGTTCCAGCGCGATTTATCTTGCCCATTTACCTAAGAGGCTTCCACAGTGACACCCGGTGATTTATACCAAGGGAGACGACCGGTTTTCTACCCAATACCAAGAGGGGAAGAGTCCGTTAAGACGGCCCAGCTCATCTGGTGAAGATGAAAGCCTCTACAGCGGTGATAGTGCCTCGCTGTAGGGCTTCGTTTTAAGGTAAGTTTTACATAATATGCCAGTATACGATGCGTACTAGCACATTATGACATTACCTTGCAAGGGAATTTTTTTTTTCCTTTCCTGCGGTTTACTACCACTTTAAACAGGAAGCTGCAGTTAGTGAGATCATATGCTGGCACCTCCTCCTACCCAAGAGCACAATGCATTAATAAAAGCATATCAGCAAATACAGACAATTGACAGGTCACTTCAGAAAACCTTAGACTACAAGCCTGAAGCACTGAAGTTTGCTATGTTTGCTGTGATGTGTTCCATATTCAAGCATTAGCTTTCTCATGGGAAAGCTAGCAAAAATTAATTATAATGCAACTGTGTTGTTACTGGAGCAGAACTAGAATAATAAAAGTATTACTAAACCCACAACAGTAAAATCAGTCTGTATATGTAGTAAAGCATGCTTGTTATGCTCACCGTGGAACCTAAGGGGTTACTCCTTCTCATTTTGTAAAAAGGCTGTTTAATCCTGTCTCCTCTGATCCTCCCCCCTTCTTCCACAGTCCCCAATCCATCTGTTGATAGTACAGAGCCCTGGGAGGCACTCTACACATGCTCAGTTTGGTGTGTATTGCAAGAGAGTATTTTTTTTTGGGGGGGTGCATGTGATCAGCACAGGGCCAATGCTGTCCAGACAGAGGGTCAGAGGTCATTCAGCCTCATAGGACAGTCAGAGGGGAATGAAAATCCCTCCAAGATTAAGCAGTGCTCGGCTGGACAATGAGAGAAGTCACAAGACTGCTATATACTGCTGATGAGAAAAGTTATTTAGCAGTTTATATTTAATAAAATAATTGCATTTCCATGCTCTGTGTACTGTGGGAGACCAGATAGAGTGAATTCAGGTTGATGGTTTTAGTAACACTTTAATTTTACTTATATTGTGCAAACATTCAAGCAATACAACTTGCTTGAATAAAAAGTATTCATATGTGCTTATGCCAGTTCAGGGACACTTATAAATAAGCAGGCTGTAGTACCAGTACCAGGGTACAGTGTGGATAGACTGATGCATTCCTGCATTGCACAGGAGCATGTGTTACATTGTACTGTTCGCTGTGATACCATTATTTCTTAATGGTACCCCAGCACATCTAGCCATTGCACTTGCATTGCATTGTAATACAGTGCAACTTAACTTATTAGGAAGTGTTGCGATGCAAAAAAAGGAAAACAAAGAAAAGGGTCATGCACTTTATATGTGGTAGGCATCCTATTCACAGAAATGGGCTGCTCTGCTGCAACACATGGTAAAATGCAAAAAAAAAAAAATAGAGAGAAAGGTATGTGCTCTCACTGCACAGATTTTAACCCAGGCCCAGATCGTACACGTCTACATTGCTCGGGAGAAGATGCAGGCAATGAATGAGATTTCTATGCAACTTATGTTCTTCTCAACAAGGTAAATAAGTTTCATCCCCCTGCTTAGTGAGCTGGAAAATGTATTCCCCTTTCCTGGTCATCTATGGCACTAAACATGTCAAAAGAGAACAAACAATATATAGTAATTTTGAAAAGATTTTTATTAAACCCCCCCCCCGTTATCACTTTATTTAAAAACGTTTTTGAAAACATCCATTTCAGGGATACTCTTCCCGTTTGCCCAAATTGGGTACATTTGTCCTGTCTCAGATTGACACCTTGGATTGGAAGTAACACTTCACAGATATTGAGCGTCCATAAGGTCCCATTCACTTGCTATTACCTTGTTTGCCTGTACATTTTGTACTAATTAGCTCCAACATTTGAAGCCATATTGTCTGATTTCTATGTTATTGTCTGGAACCTAAGCCTGGAAATTTGATTGGCATTTGCCTTTCCTCCCTTTCCATATAATGTATTCCCTATTTCTTTCTTTTTCTATGTAAGGGAGACAATTGTATTGATTTGTCTTTTTCACTATGTCATGTATATGTCACTCTTTCTCATGTATACCCCTTTTATTGGAAAATAATAAAAATGATTGGAAAACAAACACACTCATCTGATTATCATCTTTCTTTTCTGTCCTTCCCTGGATCAATTGGTGTGAACATTTTGGGAATCCAGGATCTCTTTTTTTTTAATTGAAATTTCTATAGTGATTTTGCATTTGTTTCTGAGATTACCACGCTATCACTTACTGCTACATTATTGCATAAAGTTTCGCTGCATGCAATAAACCCATAACACTTCTTATTGGATAACTCAAGCAAACAGTAAATAAAAACTTGGGAATCTCCCAAGTTTTACTGCATTATTTACATACACTGAATCACTATAGATCTAGTTACTCTCTGGCTTGAGGCCACATCCTAGAAGTATTTTAGCGTGGCATATACAGTGCAACTAATATCCCTATTTTGGGGCAGTGTGCGATACATGCATCTTTTGACTTTTTAAAGTTGCAGACTCACTAACTTCTAAAAGTTCCAAGGTATGATAACCTGTGCAACAAATAAAATAACAATAGAACACTTTGCATTCAACGTTATTCATGACATATTTCCTCCGTTTGATCAGCCCAAGTGCAACATACAGCCTTTCAATGACATGAATGGTTGTGCACTGCTGAACTCATATATGCGGTGGTGATATTGAAAATACAAGTACAGCGTTAGGTTGAATGCAAAAAAATAAGGTCAACTCACCAAAGCTTAGAGAGACCATGTCACAAACTTGCAAAGTCACCGATAAAAGCAAAGAAAAAATCTAATCAGTGTTTTTTCTTACTATAAATTGTATTTATTCACTGCAATGTGATTTAAACTTGCTAAAAATTGCCACTACTCGACAAAGCTATATTTCGGTACTAAAGAGGATGAGATCTGAGAACACAATGAATTAGCCAAAAGTGGTATTAAACCCAAAAGGCAAATATTTATTAGAACCACGGCACCACTTGTCTGCAGTTTGCATGTTCTCCTGGGCCTGTGTGGGTTTCCTCTGGGTACTCTGGTTTCCTCCCACACTCTAAAGACATGCTGGTAGGTTAATTGGATCCTGTCTAAATTGGCCCTAGTATGTGTATGTATGAATGTGAGTTAGGGACCTTAGATTGTACACCCCGTGAGGGTTAGGGACTGTTGTGAATGTACTATATTTATATATATATATATATATATATATGAAGCACTGGGTAAATTGACGGTGCTATATAAGTACCTGTAATAAATAAATAAACACATTAGATTGCAGCTAATAAATCAGTGATCTGGCAAGTAAAAAAAAATTCCTATATTAGAGTGCCCTCATTTCTGGATGAAGGAGC
Organism: Staurois parvus; assembly: GCF_062004578.1. NCBI lineage: Eukaryota > Metazoa > Chordata > Amphibia > Anura > Ranidae > Staurois > Staurois parvus. Next base: position 2,711,595 of record NW_028318057.1, read on the forward strand.
ACGGATGGCAGAGCAGCTGTTACAGGATTATCGGTGATCTGAATGCAAGGTATGAGAAAGATGCAGCCTGCAGTATCTGTATCAAAGAGGAGAGCACAAACACGTGTTGCTCACTTGCATTCCAAGTTTATTGTGAGCTTGTTGCTGTTAGTCCCCTGAAGTCATACTACAAATCATTAGAGCTTCCTCTATCAGCAGCCTAGTAATAGCATTAGTGGTAGGTTTATTCATTTACTTGTTACATAAACAGCAGCATTGTTAATCTGGGAGGAGGGGAGTATAAAATCAACTAGCAGATTTGGATACACTAAAAAACTGAAGCCGAACTCCAGCTCACACTGACGTTACACAAGCAGTTACAGCAACAGATTTCTAACCGATACGTTTGCAGGAGAGCTTGTTCTGTTGAAAAACAACATATTTATTGTCCAGTTCACCAGGTGAAAAGAAAAAAAGCCAGGAAAAGAAAACTAATGCAGCCAATAAATTTAAGAATTGGTAATCTGCAATATAATGTTCGCATTTTGGATGTAATATCACTTTAACCACTTGCCCTTTTGAGGATTTACCCCCCTTCCTGGCCAGGTCATTTTTTGTGTTATGGGGATGCGTTAATTTAACTAACAATTACACGGTCATGCAATGCTGCACCCAAATTAAATTTACGTCCTTTTTTTTCCCATGAATTGAGCTTTCTTTCAGTGGTATTTGATCATCTGTGCATTTTTTATTTTTTGTGCTATAAGCAAATGAGAAAAAAACAATATTTTGGACTTTTTGCTATTAAACATGTCCAGTAAAAAAAATGTAAAAAATCTAATTTCGTCATAAATTTAGGCCAAAATGTATTCTGCTACATGTCTTTGCTAAAAAAAAATTCCAGTACATGTAAATTAATTGGTTTATGTGAAAGTTATAGCATTTACAAATGGCAGTATAGATACTGGGATTTTTTTTTTCTGTCAGTAATAGCGGCAATCAGTGACCTTTAGCGGGACTGCAGCGGACATTCTGACACTGGGGGGAACTAATTTGGTGTCACTGACATCCTCAGTGACACCAACATAGTGATTAGTGCTAAAAAAAGCACTGACACTGTACTAATGGCACTGGGCAGGAAGGGGTTAATGTGAGGGGTGATCAAAGGATTAACTATGTGCATGGAGTGTTTTACCAGGGGGCGGGGGGGTGTGCTTTACTGTGAACACACTGCTCGGGATGGCTGTGCACAGCCATCCCAAGCAGTGTGCCCGAGCTGACAGGGAGGAAGACTATTGTAAACAAAACAGTCTTCCTCCACATCAGTGATTGCCGGTAATCACCGGGACCTGGTGATTGACATCCGCAGCTGCCCTGTAGCAGTATTTCTGCTATAGGGCGGTCCTTAAGCGGTTAAAGGCATTATACACTTTCACGTTTTCATTGTTTTAACTATGTATGAGTGTATTTATATTCCCTGTGTTGTGTTTTTGCCTTACGTTATAATGAACAACATGAACTCATATGTTGTGACAGCCATTTGTAGTGTCATGGCTTATCAATTACCCTATGTCCATATTCTCATTCACTTAGCTGTTCTAGTAGAGTCCAATCCATGCCTCATCATTTTTTCTGTGTTGCATCACAACTGTGGAAGTGCTTATGTGTCTTTGTTTCATATTTAATTGCTATTTAGCTCTCACCTACAGAACACTAGATTGAGAGACCCAGGGATTGTGGAACATGTAGTTTCTTCACAGGAAGTGTCAATGCTTAGACTACAAACAGAGGTCATGCATTAACCTGTTCAGTGCCATGCTGCATGCCTTATGTCTGACCACAAGCAGAAACTTCTGACAAAGGAATGTGAAGATTTAATTTACTATAGGCTGTGCATACAAGGCAATAAATGACACCATGAAATTATATTCAAGTTTTGCCATAACATAAAGGCAATACACAGTAATGGTTATAATAGACAACAAGATTGACAATTATATATACTTTTTATAATAGAATCCAGTGGCTGTGTTTGGCTTTTGGAGTTTTTTTCTACAGCCAGTAAATTCCCCAGCATGTTATCCTATGTGTCCATGCACACATAGATGTTAATCAGCATTTTTTGGCAGGAAACCCCCCCCCCCCAGAACTAGTCAGTCTCTAGAGGAGCTTTTTAGCTGTCCTCATGCACACTGGACGTTTTGATAACGCTGGTAACATTAGCTGTGTAAAGTCAAGTTAAAAATGTGAGTTTTTCAGCTTTTTTTAGTGTTTTTGCATTAGCATTTAGCTGCGTTTTGCCGCGATTAGCAACGTTCTTCTGAGGTTGCATTTTTTAGCATTTTTTGGTCAAAAACGCCAGTCTACGGCATTTTGTCGCGTTTTCAGCATTTTTCAGCATTAGAGTGTTTTTACAGCTAAAAAACTCCTCTAGAAACCCACTAGTCCTGAGTTTTTTTTCCAGCCAAAAAACGTCCTAGCCAAAAAACGTTGATTACAGTCTATGTATGCAAAAGCAGCAGCTGTAAAAACGTCAAGTGTGCATTAGGACTAATGCTGAAAAACGCAGAAAAACACGGCAAACTGGCTTTTTTGTGCTTTATTTGAGCGGAATTTTTTTTTCTTTTTTGTGTAAAAAGATGCTAAAACTGCAAATGCTAAAAAACACAGCTAAACGCTAATGCCAAAATGCTAAATACTGCTGAAAAAGTTGCGCTTTTAACGTGACTTTATATGGCTAACACTACCAGCGTTATTGAAACGCCCAGTGTGCATGGAGCTAAAGTATGGAATATTGATAAAGCCTTAAAAAGGGCACTCAGCAGGTATTGGCAGCATATCCAAATAATGGCAAACACCAGAAATGCCAAAGTGGTAAAAGCAGATCTTTTTAACGGGGGAAGTAAGCATACATCATTTATTAGACAAATCTGACTCGAGGAGACCAGTGAAAAACAGAGCTTGCATGTCTAAGTAGTCTAAACACAAGGAAGTTCAATGCAATAATTCCTGAAATGTGTACACAGTTATTAAATGTGGCTTGCAAAAAGCTTTTATAGAACAAAAATGACATAAGGTTCAATGGTAATGTGCATGGAGTCTGAACATGGAAACACTCATGAAAAAACTGTTCAATGTCATGAAACGACATTGTAGCAGTTGATTTTGCAAGGTAAGTGCCAACGCTTGATGGACTATATTGACAGCGCATATACAGTTTACATAGGGCATTGGATGAAGAAACAGTACTATATAAAATAAATGTGCAAAAACACTTTGTAGGTGTATATCTATGACAGACGCATAGTCCTGTTGTGTACTTTAAACAAAATGCTGTATATAGGGCTCTAAGACTGTAACAAGAAATTGTGGCCCAGGGAACGCTGTGGTCTGTAAAACAAATGTGGTCTGAATATGTGTATATGTATATACACACATACTGTATGTCTGACAGACATAGGTACATTGGAAACATGAATCAATCTTGGTGCTATAAAGATAGATGAGCATGGCAACTTGTTACCACAGAGAGACACAGTACCTTAGTGGTACACTAAAAGGATTGAATGTCAGAAAAGGCAGGTGGGATGTAGCCGTGGGTCTGCTAAAGACACCACACACCCTGACAAATTTTCCTTGTGGGTGGCTTCCTCAGGGGTCATGGTCATTTGCATGTCTCACATCCGAGCTTAAAGCAATATTAAACCCAAAAGCAAACATTTATTATATTGCAGCTTACCAGTTCTCAGATGTGATGGCTGTATTATTTTCCTTCTTTAGGCTTTCTTTCTTCTATTTTCATCTAGTGATTCAGCCAGTAAGTTTAAATGTTTTTCAGAAGCTCAAGCTCTCCAGCAGAATGTGTCAGTTTACATGGATGAGACAACCCATTTACCACTGGCGGGGGGGATGAAAATGATAAGCTTTTATTTATTGACGTAAAACCTTTATCCCAAAAGGAAAAAAAAAACCGTTTGCTGGAGTTTGATTTCAATTTGTTATTGTATTCAAATCAGATAATACATTTAACACTTCCATCCCCCCCAGACTTACTATGCTGCTGTCTGCTGTGTACTGTGCTCATTCCTCCAGAGTGGTGCCTCACTAATACAGGAGATATGTTATTGGCCAGTTAAGCAGGTGAAAACAGAAGGAAAAAAGCCTTAAAAAAAAGAAAAACTGATGCAGCCATCACATCTAACGATTGCTAAGCTGCAATATAATAATTTTTTTAGTTTTGGGCTTAATATCGCTTTAAAAGGAGTTTCAGATTACAGCAGCTGGAACATTCTGTTCCAAAATGGAATGCAAACATGACCAATTGCCTGTATGTCGTCTGATCATTCAACTGCCGTCTTACTTCTTTTACATAAGATGTTTCATTTAGAAGGACGACATTTCCCCTCTAGTCACTTCTCTTTATTATTAGATGTTTCGCTTCCCTTAACTCGAGAAGGGCCTTACGTTCATCTGGGTCAAGATTATCATGGCCGCTTATTGTCCAATCAATAGTACTTTACTCCATCTGTACCAATTACAGAACAAGCTCAACCATTTATTTCTACTTAGGGGTGGCATCCTTGTTGATCGAATTTTAAGGTTGGCTCACCTCCTGGAAGTGGTAACCTGTTCTTCAATGGCTTCATTCTCCTCCAGTAACGAGGTCAGTGAATCCAACATCACTCTATCATCATCATCCAATTGGAGGTCTGTAGCCGACATTGGATCGTTTTGATCATATAATGATCTAAAGAATACCTTACATAGAATCAAAGTGATGTCTTTATACACTGTAAATTCATCCATGTTACTAGTTGGATAAAAAGTCATTCCCCTTTGTAGGAGGCGTACATGTCTGGGGGCCAATGGAAAGTCAGATAAATTAACTACCTTTACGTCAGAGGTTTGTATGTCACTGCTCTTTACAATTTCTCTTTCCTCTGACTCTTGGTCTGTGTCTTTCTGTCTTGAATAGGTTTGTACTACATTTTTCTCTTTCCTTTTTCCTTTTCCTTCTGTCCCCTGGAGGGTTCTGAGGGTCCCTCGTCTACACATCTTGACCCCTCTTGATCAAAAAAAGTCACAGATTTTTTAATCCTCGTCTGTGTCACTTACCTTATTTTTTCTCCTTTTTCTCTCTCTTTCTTTTTTTTCATTATTATATTACTGTGGTTTGGGCTAGTTGCATAACCACAATACTGATCATTTGATCTACCACTACCACCTGGGAATCTCAAGCTGTACTCCCTGTAAAATACCTTACAATACACTTAACTTGAATTAGCTACATGCTATTTCCCGATAGTAACACATGTGCCGATGTTAGTTATGCGTCATCAATGGTAATGGTTACCTCTTGGAATGGAAATTTGCAACATCTATGTCACTTGTATAGAGTACTTTCTTTTTTGGACGTGCTAAGAATTTTGCTGAGCTATGTCCACAGTCCTTTGTTTCTCTGTCTTCTTTTTTTTCTGTATAACTGTACTCTGTAATAATAATAAAAATGTTCAACAAAAATTGTAAGTTATAAAAAAAAAAAACGAAACAAAAGGACCTGGGAGTTCAACTTACACCCAACCTAGAGAATATTTATGAAGCTAACTTTCGCCCCTGTTGTCTAAAATATGCCTGGATCTGCAGAATTGGAGAGCCCTACATTTGATGTGGTATGGGAGGTGCAATGGCTTCTTTGCCCAAGATTGTACATGATCCAACCCCCCCTCTACCCACTGTGATCCCCACCTCTTTTTTACTGCATCCATTCACTGCATCTCAGATTTATATGGGGGGGGGGGGGGGGGTAGCCATGCATACATATTTCTCCACTGCCTAAACAGAAGGGAGTTATTGGCTTACCTGATGTCCTCTTGCAATAATAATAAACGGTATTACAAGGCCTTACACTTAACTCAGGTTTTGAGCTGGTGCACTCAAGCTGTAATGAAACCTTGAGTTCCGATTGATCAGGAGCATTATTTGATCCCTCTGCCATGCATTCCTTGGCTCCCATCTGCACAATGGCCGTCCCTCTCTACACAACCGACTATAGGTGCTACTCTCAAAGTAGTATCATCAACCAAATCTTCCCAAAGTATCCAACTTCTGTTGGTGATGTCACCAGGATGACTTATTTGTCAATTGGCTTCACGGGAGTGACATACGTTAATAGGATACTGTTAACCCAACATAAATCTTCATTCACAGTTCACCTTTAAAACATGGCCAGGGCTTACATCCCAGCCCTGTGGAAGCAGTCCATTGCCCTCCAATTTCCTTGTGACTGGCCAAAATCAATGATATTGAACAGATGCGAGCCTTACAGGATCCCTACATGCAGTAATAGAGAGGAAAAGGTTTGTACTACATGGTATCCCTTGTCAGTTTTTCCTGCACATGTGAATATTGGGAGTTGTTACTTCCCTCTGATGTGGGACAGTCACTCAGGAGTTCTGAGCAACCCCATGACTCCTCATAACTGGCTACATTATAGATAGTTTGTGACCCCCTTACCCTCCGTTTTTCTCTTTCCTTCTTTCTTTCCCTTCCTGATGATTGTTTACTCTTTTTCCAGCACTTTACTAATTTGCTAAATTCTGGTAGGCATCAGAAACCAAACTATAGTCGATAGGTTCAAGTATCCTTTTATTGTGTACCTTACTCATTTTTTTATGAGACTCTCTACCCAATTTTTTTGAGGGTGCTACATGAGGTCTCCTACCTCTAGGACAATATTATACTTATTGGTCATGTTTGTTTAGTGCACTTGTCCTGCTTAACTGCTCCTGAGATGTCTTGAGCTGTAACACAGTTTGTCAGCTTTTGCCTTTCCTTAAATAAAGAATTTTTTAAAAATCCCATAAGAATGCTGCAGTTGCCTAGCATCTCATATGTACTGGCATAATTGGTCTCCAACTTTAAAGTGGGATTCTAGCCCGATTTGTTTTGATTATGTGGAAATCCCTTTGGAAACAAGGAAGTATGCATTTTGCCATCTTTGTCAGCCTTTCTAAATCTAAGGTCATGGTTTCCATAGTCTCTGTGGCTCACTGGAATTTTTGTCATCATCATCTGGATTATCATCATTATTTCTACCACTGAAACATCTGCTAGAAAGAAGGTTAACATCATCCCCAAGCTGCAGCATTGGTGATGTAATTTTCTTTTCCTCCTTGACATTCAAATTCACTTTTTTCATCCTTTTCTACTTTCTGCATTGTTCCACTCCACATGCAGATCCTTGACAACAGCACCTGGGATGGAACACAATGCCACTCCCCCATGAAAAAAAAATAGTAAATTGCTTACCTGGCAAATGCCCTCATCAACAACTTTGTTTAGCATTGTACAAAAATAGTTTTGGAAAAACAGAAACATGCCTTCACCAAAAACACCATTTTGCCTTATAATTTCATATTTTCTGGTTTGTGTTCAGGTAAAGGAAGAGGAGTGTGAAAAGTACATTAAAGCCAGAGTGGAAAACTGTTCAAACTGTGGAGGATTTTAATGCCAGATAGTGATGGGCAGAACACCCCCGTGTTTGGTTCATGTTCGAATGTTCGAATCTAATGAATGTTCGACCACAAACTTTGAATTCAATACAAATCTATGGGACTCGAATTTGTAAATCCAAAAGTAAATTTGAAGGCTTATATGCAAGTTATTGGCCAAAAAAGGGGTGTGGGGACTCAGGTACTGCCCTGAGGGACATGAATCAGTGAACATTTTTTTTCAAAAAGTACTGTTTTTAAAGGGGCAGTCATTTTTCATTGCTTAAAGTAAAAAAAAGAAAAACAGCAGTGGTTTCCTTTTTTTTTTTTGCTTTTTTCAATTTTTTTATTTTATTTATTTTATTTTTCCACCAGCAGATAAAAAAATGTTCTGCATAATTGCTGTTCCTCCTTTTGAATTGCAGGTGTTCTTCCCTGAATCATCAGTGTTTCGAGGTTTATTTTGGCTTTCCTAATTTTTTTTGTTACATTTATTTTGTTTTAATCTTTTTTTGCTGCAGCAGCAGTAAAAACAAATTCTCACACACTCTAAAACATCATGTCCGAAAGACCAACAGGGAGAGGCAGACGCTCACAGGCACCTAAAAGGGGGCAAGCAGTCTCTGTGTCCACAGTGAGAAGTGGTGCTCGTGGATATGGTGCATCCTGTGCAGGCAGGGAACGCTTGTCCTTCTTTTTCCAGTGCTGGCCATGTTATTGAACCACAACATGCAGAAGAGGTGGTGGAGTTGATAACTAAGACATCCTCATCCTCCTCATCCTCTGTCACCCAGTCTCATACTAGTTTGCCTTCCACCGTAGCTGCCAAAGCGGCCTATTCCACAGGCTCCTTGTCCACAGCTATTCCTTCCATAGTCTCACCATCATTCACGGAAGAGTCAACTGAATTATTCAAACATAGTGTCAGTCCTGCGCTCATGAAGAGTAATTGTGAGGGGTTACAGTGTTCAAGCACCACCAACACCCACCCGCATTTGACAGGTGCATGTAATTAAATTTTTTTTTCACATTTTTAACAATTAACAATTTTTAAAATTTTTTTTACAGCAGGGCCCATTCCTGTACCCAGCAAGAGTAACTGTGGGGGGTTACAGTGTTCAGGCACCACCAACACCCAATGCCCAATTTTTCTGCACCTGTTTAACAGGTGCATCTAATTTCAATTTCTTACAATTTTGTTTTAAAATTTTTAACAGCATGGCCCATTCCTGTGCTCACCAAGAGTAACTGTGAGGCGTTACAGTGTTCAGGCACCAACAACACCCAAGGCCTGTGTGACAGGTGCATAACATTTCAGCATTTCAGTTTTTTAGAGCAGCGCCAATTCCTGCGCTCATCAAGAGTAACTGTAAGGGGTTACAGTGGAGAGGCACCAACACCCAAGGCCCATTTTTTCAACATACTGTGCGACAGGTGTATATAATCAGAAGTTTTAGAGCAGCGTCTAATCCTGCACTCATCAAGATTAATTCTGAAGGGTTATGATGTGAAGGCACCACCAACTGTTTGCCCGCCAAACACCCTACAATGCACCACACTCTCACAGTGCACAGTCCCCACCCCACTCTATATAAGGCTTCTTACACTGCAGCCTTATGCAGTGTTTTGCTGGAGACTGCCGAAGGGACATGAATCAGTGAAATTTTTTTCTCCAAAAGTACTGTTTTTAAATGGGCAGTCATTTTTCATTGCTTATAGTGAAAAAAAACAGAAAAAAAGAAAAAATTGTCAACTGGCAAAAAAATCAATTGTTAAAATGAGAAAAAAATAATTTTAACGAAGAAAAAAAAATGGGAACAGCGGTGACGCAGAAGTGCTGTAAACACATTGACACTTCACTGACACCACTACACTGCTCTTCACAACACCACACTACACTACACTACACTCCTAACCCACCACTAACTCCACTAAACTCCAGCAACACACTACACAAGGCTGCTGTGTAAGCATATAGCAGGGCTCGGAAAAACCGCTTGCCCGCTCGCCAAATGCGAGGAGAAATTCTTGTGTGGCGAGTGGCGAGCACAGATGATGGACTCGCTCCACCTGCACTCCAAACCTCATTGTGAAGCAGAGTTCCGGATTCCAACTTTTGGTTTCTGGGTTCTTCGGCACCGCCATTATACTGGCAGCGCTGCTGAGGGAACAGGTGCAAGAGAGGTCTGCTCTCCTCCGCTGAGAGGAGACACCCTCTTCATCGCTGCGGGGGACTCAAGGAGAGTTGCTGTACAATGAAAACCATTGCAAATCTTGATGTGAAACTGGCTTCCTAATGCTTTTTGTCATCCAAAAAATTATTTTTTGGTGTTTTTTTTCTTAGTTGAATAGAATGCAATCCACACACAGCCATTGAAGTGGTATTTTGCATCAGAAAAAAGGTATTACACAAGTCTTGGTCCTGCTGTACAACACAAACCATGGTTGCTCTATTAGCACATCTTTGGTAAAATGTTTACTATTGTTATGCCATGTTTTTTGGCATCTAAATAAGCACTTTTTTGTTTTTTCTTAATGCAATACTTCTCTAAGCTTTCTCTTAATAAGATGCTGGAGATAAAATTGCTAAATATTTACTATTGTTATTTATTTTATGCAATGTTTTTTGGCCATCAAAAGAGGCACTTTTTTTCCTTTTTTCTTAATGCCACACCTCTCTAAGGTCTCTGCTGGAGATAAAAAATACAACATGTCTACAGTAACTATTATTCCATGTTTTTTGGCTTCAAAATAAGCACTTTTTCTTATGCTATACTTCTGGAAACTAAACTTACATCTTTTAAAAGAGACTTTAGTTACTAAAGTATCCTTTTAAAGATGCAGGAGATAAACAAAAAAAATATAAAATGTTCACTACAGGTTTAAATCTGTAAAAATTGATATTTCACGACTCGATTACTGCAACTCCCTCCTCACTGGCCTGCCTCGCCACAGGCTATCCCCTCTTCAGTCGATCCTGAATACGGCAGTCAGACTCATTCACCTTACCAACCGCTCCGTTTCTGCCACCCCCCACTGCCAATCCCTCCACTGGCTTCCGATTGTGCAACGGATCAAATTCAAAATCCTAACACTGATGTACATAGCTTTCCACCATACTGCCCCAAATTACATCACCTACCTAATATCCAAGTACCACCCAACACGCAGACTCTGCTCCTTACAAGACCTCCTTCCCTCTAGTTCCCTGGTCTCCTCCTCCCATGCCCGCCTCCAGGACTTCTCCAGGGTGTCACCCATCCTCTGAAACTCCCTGCCCCAACCCATCAGACTATCACCTACTCTCCTCTCCTTTAGGCCCACCCTGAAAACCCATCTCTTCAGGGAAGCCTACCCCACCACTCTTCCTACCACTCCATACCCCACAGCTATCTCCTCCTGTACCACTATACCCTCCTTCCTAGTTTGTAAGCTCGAAAGGGCAGGGCCCTCGAACCCGTCGTGTATCGCATTGTATTGTTACTGTACTGTCGCATGTTCTGTCCCCCTTTGTAATGTACAGCGCTGAGTGAACTGTTGGCGCTTTATAAATACTGTACAATAATAATAATAATAATTTTGATTGCACCCTATTGCTATTAAGCTATTGCTGTTATGTTTAAATTGACATAATAAAGCTATGTTATAATTGCAGTTTTTTATACTTTGGACTCTTTTTTCTAAAGAAAAATGTAATTTCATAAGCTTTAAGGGGGCGTGGTTGGGGTGCAGAGCTGGGGGTGGGGTTGGGGGATGGGCCAGAGTGGGGTTGGAGGTGTACCTAGGCAAGGTTGGGTGGGGCAACTGGTGAAGAGTAAGGTTTGTGCCTGGCTAGTAGGTCTAGACTCAAAATGTTAAGCCCTGTCGTGGCTTTGGCCAATCATGGCTCTCACAGTGCATTGTGCTGTGACTGGCCAAAGCATTGCACCTGACCTGTGGTCAGGTGTATTGCTTTGGCCAATCATGGCTCTCACAATGCAATAGCCCGGTGAACGCCCTTACCGTTCGTGCGTTTGGGGAACAAACGAACGATTGATGTTCGAGCCCAACACTAATGCCAGAAACTGAATCACAGGGGCAATCAAGGGAATCTTTGGTTGATCAGATTTTAAATTTACATATCAATTTAAATAAGTCCCCGGTCGCACTGGGTCGACTTGCAAATTGCATGGAAAGTTGCACCCTATTGTCCGCAATTACAGCGGTCATATTGGTGCGGTTCCAACTTGGTTAGAGCCACACCGATTTCTAAAGTAGTGCATGCACTACTTTTGGTGTGATTTGTATAGACATCTGTGTCAGATGTCTTGCAAATCGCACCTCAAATCGGCATGTCAACCAACTTTGAAATCATGCAACTTCACTGTAAGTCACACAATTTCAAAGTTGGTATCGGTGTGACTGGGGTGTAACTGCACCAGTATGTCTTGTCAACTGGATTTGCATGTTCATGATAAAATGAACAAAGGTAACTTTATGGCTGGAAAGATCTATCGCCAGGTAATTATTATTTGATACATGGCAACTAAATGCAATTTTTAACTGGAGGTATAAGTCTACAACTGACAAACAAGATAAACTGTGCTATTATAAGGAGAACATAAAAGCCACCACGAACCGTTCTTGTAAAAGGGGATATTCTCACAGGTGCAGCATAGGCCGCTGGCCATCAATATAAAGGGGCTATTATGAGGGGTTCAGTATAGGCTGCTGGCCACCAATGTCCACCAGTTCCCCATAGTGTAGAGAGAGGTCAAAGGATATAGTACTAAAATTTTTCAATGTGATTTGTATAGAAACTCCACCTAAATCAGAGAACTGCTCTTGAACAGTGGATGTTCTTTACATTTCACACTGCACTCCTGGCTTGCTGCTTTTTCTTGGTATGATCCTCTTTGTGAATTGCCCTGAGAAAGGGTCAGTTCATTTTTGTTCTTCAGTCCTGGCTTCCTGCTTTGTCCTGATATGACCTGGTAGAGCCCACTTTGTGAACTCTGCTGCAAATGTGTCAGTTTGTTTCTTATTGAATTGAAGACCTAATTCTACTTCCTGCCTTGATTTGGTATGACCTACTTTATGAATTTTGTTTGCAAATATGCAAATTCTTTGTAGTGCTTGGGCATGATGATCACAGCTTATCTCTTTGCATTGCAAATAACCCTATAGAATACAGGATCTGCAGACCGAACCAATGACCTGCAGTCAGCTGATCATACATGTTCCACTGCCCACCCACTAGCCTTAGCAAAATGGTGGCTGGGTAAAATCAGTGTACTAATACTAGAATTAACTTGAGACTGCTCTTGCTAATATATATTTTTACTTGGCCAGAAACTATCATTTAAAGGATAAGGTCATCTCTTGTAACATGTTACATGTAACACACATATTCGGGGTGTAACATGTTACAATTGTACTGGCCCCCGCACTCCCCTGATCCCCCATTGTGATAGTTAGACCCCTTCTCCCCCTGTCACAATTAAAAAAACAGGCGACCCTGCAGAGCTCCACCTGCCTGGCCGCGTCATCCATTCACAGAGTTCTGTGAATGGGAAGACTATAAATCCCAGTAGCCTTTGCGACTTGTGGGTTTCAATGAACTACCATGGTGCTGTTGAATGCTGTGGTAGTTCATTGATTCTTGCTGTCAGTATAAAACTGCTCATTCACGGTATGAGTAGGCAAATTACACTGACAGTCTGCAGGAGGCCTGCATAGCACCAGCGATCTGATGTAATGCTTTCCAGGCTCCTAAAACAAAAAATAGTAAATGCACATCTTTATTACCTGCAAAAAATGTGCTTTTATTATTTTTTGTTAAAAGGTGATCTTATCATTTACTGTAGAATGTGTTTGCACTATGTAATTAAAGGATAAAATTAAAGCCTAAGTTTACCTATAAAAGAAACACAAAATAAGTACAGGAGACATTGTTATGTGTTGCTTGTGCTTCTGTCTTCTAGTTCAATAGTAATTGTTCTCTTCCGATCCCCCCTTCACTGAGCTGAACTTAGAAGATATCACAGTCACTCATTAAGACTATGCCCGTCTATGCCCGCCCTTTCTGCTCAGGTCCTCCATTCATAGAAGTCATACTTCTATGAATGAAACTGGACATTTGAATGGAGAGGGCGGACTCTTCAATCACCTGTCTTTCATCCATTCATAGATCGTGATTCATTTATAGTAGCTGTAGTACAGCTTCTATGAATGGAGGAGCAGGATGTAAAGGGCAGGCAAAGTTGAGCAGTCTTGATTAGTATTTGTGACAGATACTCAATTCCTGAAACCCCTGCCCCATGGAAATATTACAGCTGCAAGGGATGGGGGCTTTGAAGTAGAAAAATTACTACTGAAAACAAACAGAAGGGACTCATCTCACTGAAGGTAAGTGCTTGTTTTAAGGTAAATTTAGGCTTTAATCTTCTGACAGAATCCACAAGTGTGGTCATATACAATAGGAAACTTGGTTTATCCAATGTCAGTTAGTCAGTCAGTTGCAAACCACTTTACACAATGACACAAAGTATAATGAGAAAGAGTATAAGCATTAATTTGTGAATGAATACAAAAGTATATTGACATTTATAAAGGTCACTATACATTAATAAAGGTTATCCACTCAATCAGTTCCCATATAGCAGTATTATAACAGTTTCAGCATGAATAATTTGTGGATAAATATCACTTTCTTTTAAGACAATTGTGAATAATTGTCTTGTGTTTTTCAACTAATTCATGTAAATGTGTAGAAAATTTTATGTATTTTCTAGTGTACTTTAAGCAGCTTCTACACCTACAAATAAGAACCAGCATGCTTAACAAACTTTACAGTATGGAATGTTTACTAGCTAGCTAGCTGAAAGTAATGGAAACATCTGCTAATGTTCAATTCATGGGTATGTTTGGTGAGCAAATTGGCAAATTGGAACTTCAGTGAGAGCCTCATTAATGTCGATAAATCTAATATCTAATAGACCCCCAATGTCTCCATAAAAAATATCTGTTACCTGCCCATGCTATCACATAGGGGGCTTGTTAGCCCCATTGTGATGGCAATAAAGTATTTAAAAAAATGTAAAAAGCATAAAAAAGAATTATATAAAATAAATAAAAATAATAAAACCCCATATAAAAAGTGCAGTGTAAAGCGAGCACCTATATGTAACCTTTCTTCTTAAAATTAGGCCAAAATGTATTCTGCTACTTTTTTTTGTAAAAATAACCCATATATTATTTTACCTGTATATTATTTAACCTGTGTAAAGGTTATAAAGTCTACAAACTATGATACATATATTTGAAAATTGATCATTCCTGATGTACTGACTGCCCCTCTCATTTCTCATTTCTTGAGACCCTAAAATGCCAGGACAGTACATATACCCCCCAAATGACCTCTTTTTGGAAAGTAGAGAGTCCAAGGTATTTAGTAAGAGGTATGGGGAGTTTTTTGACATTGCAAATAATAAATTATTTTTTTTTCACAAAGTTGTAATTTTACCAAACTTTTTCTCACATGCAACATAGGCATACTTGCAGTTACTCCCCAAAACACATGCGGCTATGCCTCCTGAGTATGGGGATACCACATGTGTGGGACTTTTTCACATCCTAGATGCATAAAAGGGTCAGAAATCTTTTGGAAAATTTTGGAAAATGCGGAAAGAAAACGAAAAGAATTTTTTCTACACAAAGTTGACAATTTAATAAGATATTTCTCATACATAGCATGGACATCCTTATAATTACAACACAAAACACATTCCGCTACTCCTCCTTAGTAAGGAGCGAATCTTTTTTTACAGCCTAGCCACAAGGGACCCGACATCCATTTTTGCTAGAAAGCTACCCCCAAACATTAAATATTTTTTTAAGCAGAGGCCCTAGAGAATAAAATGGTGGATGTTGCATATTTTTATGCTAGATGGTATTTGTGCAATAGGTTTTCAAACATAAATGTTTGGGAAAAATACACTAACGAATTTTAATGCACAAAAACATAATATAATACCTAATTTCTTGTAATATATAAAAGATTATGTAAATACATACAAAACATGTCATGCCCATAGGCTCCACTTTAAAAGCCATTACAGGTTACCAGTTTAGCGTTACACAGGAGGTCTGGAGCTAGAATTATTGCTCTGACTCTGATGTCAACTGTGATACCTTACATATGTAGGCACGTAAACATTTTATTCTCATTTTATTATTTATTTTATTTAAAAACATTTATGTAAGTGAGTTAAATAAAGTGTTATGGTTTTTACTTCATATTTACATGGCACTCTGCTTCTGTTCCTTTGCATGACATTTTTCACATTAAAATCAGCATTTTGCTAAAAAATTACTTAGACTCCCCAAACAATGTATTCATTTTGAAAGCAGAGACTTTGAAAAATAAAATGGTGGCTGTTGCAATTTTTTATGTTACAGGATATTTGCACAGTCAATTATAAATCCAAATGTTCAGGAAAAAATACAGTTAAATAAATTTTAGTGCAGACAAACACAATACAATATCCAATTTTTTGGTTAAAGGTGATGTTGTGCCACGTAAATAGATACCAAACATCAAGATTTAAAATTGTGCACACCTGTGAAATGGCGGGAAACTACAATACTTTAAATAGTCCATAGTGTGATGCTTTAAAAGCCCTTACAGGTTACAGGTTAAGAGGATCATGGCTGAAACCACAGCCATGGTCCTAAGATAACTACTTGCTGACAGGACTCATTTTCCTCCTACAGTGGGGATCGAAAGTTTGGGCACCCCAGCTAAAAATTTGTATTAATGTGCATAAAGAAGCCAAGGAAAGATGGAAAAATCTCCAAAAGGCATCAAATTACAGATTAGAAATTCTTATAATATGTCAACAAAAGTTAGATTTTATTTCCATCATTTACACTTTCAAAATAACAGAAAACAAAAAAATGACGTCTGCAAAAGTTTGGGCACCCTGCAGAATTTATAGCATGCACTGCCCCCTTTGCCAAGCTGAGACCTGCCAGTGTCATGGATTGTTCTCAATCATCGTCTGAGAAGACTTTTGAAAAGTTCAAGTATACTATATTCACATCCACTCTTTCATCCATGTTATTGTGCATGCTGGCTGTTACTTAAAATATTGCTTTCTAGAAAAACACTTCTATCAAGCTACTGACTTAAAAAGTTAAACTAACCGGTCTGTAGTTACTTGGTAAAGGCTTTGATCCCTTTTTAAACACATTGGCCTTGCGCTCAACTAGTAGGACAAGGGTCTAAGTTGTTTTGTCCGGGTACTTTATTCACCTTTATTTTGTATAAATGTTTGTGGACTGTATCAATTTTGAGCCATTGGAGTTCTTTTAGGGGTATGTACTATAAATGTAGTGCTACCCCCAAGGAACCACTTGGTAGATTGGGTTCTCTGTTCTTTTTTGTTCTTCCATCTCCACTCTAAGAACAATACCAGCCCCTCTAAATAAAAGGGGTATGCAAATGGATACTACGCTGCTATTGGGAGCATAGGTACCCTGCACACAACTGAGGTTAAGTACAAAAAAGACTGGTTAGTGGTAAATAACTAATATATTGTCATGGATTGAAGTAAACAGTAGTATGCACATAAATTAGTAAGCAAAGGATCAGGCCAATCACAATTCACTAGACAATATGCTCACTAGGCTTTAGCAGCATAGAATTCGAGGAAGCTAAATTAGAGTAAACCTGGTAATCCACAAAATCAGTAATAGGCAATGGCATTAGAAAACAGTAACAGCAATGACACTAAATGCTGCAACAACAGTAGTCTATAACCACTTTGGAGTACACTGAATGACAGTGATTATTATTACTATTATACAGGATTTATATAACGCAAACAGTTTGCACAGCGCTTTCCAACATGAGGGCAAACAGTGCAGTTATAATACAATTGAATACAAGAGGAATCAGAGAGCCCTGCTCTTTAGAGCTTCCAATCTAAACGGGGATGGTAGTGATAAAATTTAAAACTCCTTAAAAAAGGCTTACTATGGCTTACAATAGGCAAATTTATCATGCAACAGCTATTTGAGTGAGCAGCCTTTAGCCCTAGTTCTTCAACTGGCTATTATTGGGGCCAAATCTTTATGATGGTGCACATGAGTACAATCCTAGTAAAGACTGCATGCAGTAAATAATGCTGTTAGTTACGTGTAAATGCCCAGTCCCTATGTGCCCAGTATCTGCTAGCAGCAACAGATTAATGGCAGCAGTGTCCTCTCACCAGTTTCAGCAATGTAGCAACAGGGGTCTCACTGTTCAGATTTCAGCTCACTTCTGGATCTATAAAAAATTATTTGCGCTTAGTGAAACAAAAAACAAAAAGAGTGCTACTCCCAAAAAAGTCAAATAATAACCTTATAGTAATCTAAACATACACTTAGTGCCCATCTCTATATTTATAGCAATACAACATACATTTGTGAACCCTCTTAATACAAAAAAGGCTAAAAACCACAGTTTTATAATAAATAAGTGCAATCCACCATATGAAAAGTGAAACCAGACATATGAAAAGTGAAAGACAAATGAAAATATGAAAAGTGAAAACGTGCTCAGTCCAACATATATTCTCCGAGATTCAATCAAATCTTGAAAAGTGGTGAGCAAATGTGATTCCTCCACCAAATAAATGATCAGCCTTTTACCAAAAATATTGATATCACTTTCCAGAGATCAATACACGCTTGTGTGCTTGTACTCAGCACTCATCTCACTGATAGGATACTTGAATCACCTACTCAGCATAATATGACAGACACCAGAAGGAATCTTCTTGCTCAATAAATGGATATTCCCTCTGGAGGAAAAGATCAAAGGACCACAATGGTGTTATATCATAAAACAATTTTTTATGTAAAATAAGCAGACATATACTCACAAACATAAGAAGTATAGGAGCACATAAGAAACAGACACCAAGGCCTTGAGTGTCAGCATGTATATGACATCACCAGCTAGGCTCCCCCCAACATGTTTCGCCACCAATCAGCATCGTCAGGGGAATGGTCCATTCCAATCTCTCATCAAGTCTCTTAAGCTCTTTTTGCTTGTCAACTCCCCCTGGTAGATGGAGGCCAGGTAGTGTTAAATTATTCAGCTGAAATCTATTTGAAGCACAGAGAACACTGCAGTACAGTATTCTAAATCGCCCCCTGTCTCAAACCAAGAACCTGACTGCACAAATACTTTCCCCATGGTGGACTTGAGCTCCTCCAATTTCCTTTTTATATATATATATATATATATATATATATATATTTAATATATTTCCCTCCTCTTTGTCCCCAGTCACCAACTCTGATTTATCTTGTAAAGAGCATATGTGCACAGACTTGACCTTTTTGCTATTATTATATTTAAAGAAGTTTGGGAGTTTTTCCTACTCTATTTCACAATCCCTCATTCATTTTGAATTTTTGTGGCCTTGATTTACTTTTTTACAGCCTCTTGTGTTTTTGCCCAGGTCACCCCTTGCTTTGCCCCGCAACCAGGTACTAAGTATTTTCCACCATCTGGCATACACACTCACATTTGCTCGTTATCTTCAATGACCAGTCCAAGGGATGTTTATTTTTGGATGGGGAATTCAGTAGGATACTCCAAAATTAGAAATACAACTGAGGACATCTAGCTGATCTCTTAATTGAGCACTGTTCAAGTCCTGGCCGAAAGCAGATAGCAGACTTCTCTTAAAATGGTAGCAACAAGTAGTTTAGGATTGAGCAAAGTCCCATGCGGTAGCATCAGTTGGACAAGCTATTTAGAACACCAGCCAGTGTTCCCTTTTCTCAGACCTACGCTGACTGTCAAGCACCAGAGGAGTAACAAAGTACACAGAGTCCCCAATATCTCTCAGTGTCTATACTCCAATCTTCCCAGTGACTCTCACCAGTGATACTAGACAGATGTTTGGCAGACAGCTCCCCTCAGTCAGCTTACGGTAGTACCAGGGTCACTCTTTCTAATTTCAGGACCTCAGGTCACCCATTTTAGGCAGCATGGCAGCAAGTGCCAGGCAAGTCAAGGCTGCCTCTTGCCTGGCTTGGTTCAATCCTCTCCTGGAAAAGCCGCTGAGCCCATGTGCGCGCAGAACACAAATACCACTCCCAGCATGCAATGGGGCCAGTCCTCCCCTGCAATTGGCCAGGGTTGTATCCATATTCATGCTGCTCATTTGCTTAGCACCTACCTATGTTCTGGAAGGCTCTCATAGTTTCCTGAAGGCAGGTGGAGCTCAAGACAAACTTAAAAAGCATTAGAGCCTCGTGAGGAGACCTGACTAATCAATTGCAGCACTCTGTTAAGCAGAATACCACACTGAATTTACCTGTCAGCCTCTAAGTTAAGCAGAGAAACACAGCTATACTTATACTTATCCTAACTATACAAATCCTAGCACCTGACTAGGAGGGTGCTATATACTGTAAGTGTTTATACATTTTTACTGATATTCAAACAATGATTTAAAAACATTAAGCTTTCTATTAAGCTTTTTATTTCAAAGCAAAGAATTATTATCTACTAATTCATCATTTAATAATTTTGGCATCCCCAACTACAGTATTTCCTTGTAGCACTACCCCATTAAGGGTTGCTTAGTAATTTTTGAGTTCCTTGTCAATCCGGACCTATTCTGAAAGCCCAACACTACCGTATTCTTGTGAGCAGAATAAGTTACCACTGTAAAATGAACTCACACACTCAAGTTAGTGTAAACCAATATGAAGTTTATATTGAAGTGACAGCATCCACAGTAAAGTACCAGTAACTGTTAGCAGGCCTGCTTTCAGAAATAATCCACTGTCTCCAATCTGAGGTGACTGTTGAATCCCCAGCGAGTGAGAACAACTATCAATAAACAGGTACGCTCACTGCGGGTCCTCAGAACCCGATGGCAAGGATTAGATTTGCACGCTACTTAAGACCCAATTGGTGTGAAGATAATCTAACGTGTAAATGATAGTTCCTCAGGGTAATAACACAAAGGATAGGGAGGAAAAAGGAGGAATAAGTACTTCCCCACTTAAAAGTAGTAAACTGATGCAAGGTCCACTTTAAGGCACTAAACAAGGACAGATTTGAAGTAGTGATGTGTAACGGTTTGCATAATTGTCTGTGAGCGAGAACAGCTCTCTCTGGGTGACAAAAGTCAAAGGCAACAGTAGTAGAAAATTAGTTCAGCTGGGAAGGGTGAATTGTTTCAGTTGGCACTGCTGTATTCTAGCCTGCAGTTGTGTGTCAGCTCGGATGATGAGACTGTATTGCAAACATGTTCCAACAATGGTGGCTGGGAGAACTAGGTTGCAAATTGGGGTAACTATGTAGTATGTCCACAACTATGCGCAGGTAGATAGCAGATGTGATGAAATTGTCAGTGTGCACTTAGTCAGTGGGTGTATGGGACTCTTTCACCTGATCAATGGTGTCCGACAGGTCTTAGCAGTCCATGTTTCCTGATTCGGCTTCCCATCTGGTTTCCTGCTTACAGATTGGCTCACTGGGCAGCGTGGCATGGCTGACGATCAATAGACTCTTTCCACTCCTCCTCCCTCTCTGACTCTGGCTCCGCAGTCTGGTCCAATAAGCCGTCAGCACATTTCCACCTCTCTCCATTTATCCCCCTTCACTTCCTTTAGATATATATGCCCCCCCCCCCCCCCACACACACATGCTACCTCCCCTGGGAAATGCAGTCCCTGGGTGCTCTGCTCCCCCGTAAAGTCCTGTTGTTCAGCATACAAGTTCCAGAGAGCTGTTCTGTGAGTGTGATTGCCCCTGAATGTCAGGCCACCACCATCTACTGTCCGTATTAATACACTACATCTAACACCATAACAATGGGTTACATCCTTTTGGTATCAATTGAACTTCTAGAGCTAGGGAATGGACACAAAAAAGCACATTTGTATATGATCAAAAATGAGGTAGTACACTGGGACTGGGACTGGAAATGGCAAGCAAGGGAATACATTTTTTGGCAGTAAAAAACAGGAATTTCTCAATGTATTCTGTTGGGGTATATATTCCTCTATAATTGGTGCATTTGTATATATCAGACAGCAGATTGCCCATACAGACTTTTCTCTTGCAATCTGGTGGCCATCAGTTACATGACACTTATAAGACAGGGAGACAGAGGTATTGGTATACTGACAGAGGTCTTGGTATATGAGGCATTGCAATACTGACTATCAGATATAAGTTTATAAATCTAGGCAACCAAACCCATTTAATTCCTCAGGAAGTAATCATTAAATATATACTGGGGCACTATTTTGTGTTAAAGAACTATTTCAGGCATAGTATATTTTTACAGAGTTTCACTGATCCAGCGTAGACCCATGTAACTATGTATAAACCATACCTTGCTAATACCCCCAGAGGTTGGAAATCACTGAAGTAGACACCACTATTCCATGATCTCAACTTGCATACGGGTCGAGTTCCTAGCGGGCAACATAATGCATTCTGAATACAGGATTTTGGCTGCACTGCACCAGCGCCATTTAGATAATGCTTTGCATTTTCTGAACAGATGCAAAGCATCCTCTTATTGGAGGTGGTGATGACGTCACGCTCTCCATCTTGTCCAATCAGAGAATGCAGAGTATTCTCTGAATGGCACCCATGCCAAGCAGCATGTAACTATGTAAAATATACCATGCCTGGAATTCATCTTTAAATACTGTCATGATATCAGATAGTTTGCCTCAAGCAATGCAGAGGTAAAATTGTCCCTGGTAACCAATGCAATGCAAAGCATCAGCAACAGATTGAAGTACTTCTGGAGGCATATCCTATATTAATCACCTTTGTTGAAGGCATTTCTTATACCCATACATTCACTGCAACCATGAAGTATGGTAAGCAGCATTATTGTTTCTTATATTAAAGCACAACTGTACCTTTGGTACAGTTAAACCAGCCACAGACTGGTCAAAATTCAGCTGGTTCAGCAGGAACCAGCTGAATTTTGATAAAGCCGCCAGAAGTGGTCATTATATTCTGCTGGTGCAGAAACCTCCCTACGCTCCCTACCAGCAGAACACAATGGAGCTGCCCAAGAGATTCCCCCATTAACACTAACTGTGTTGATGGGGGAATCAAGCAATTTTCTTTCCTTCAACCAGTGACGTATGGCTAGTCTTACACATTGTGGGTTGCAGCAGTCATGCAGGGTACTGCTCTCCCCCTAAGAATGAATAGGGTCGTGTTGTATGTGTACACGATGAAGAAAACCAGGAGGGGGTGTTTTGGTAGAAAAGCTACAAAGCTTTGGACAGAGTCACACATTGAGAATCACTGGAGCACAGACAGAGGTAAGTATTGGACCAGGTGGGCTGCACTCAAGCGGTGGGTGCATGTTTCTAAGGACAACTGATATCAAAGGTACAGTAATTCCTTAAGGAAAGCCATATCATATAAAATGTGTAGTTCTGCATGAACACATTTAGGAATATTATAAAGAAGGACTTGACACAGGCATTTCCAGATTGGATCGATCAGTAATTAAAGGCAAAATTATTTTTCTCAAAAATGTAAGAAAAAAAAAAAATTTTTTAGTTATTTATGTATAGCTACCAGATACTGAGTGATCAGCGATTAGATTAATACCGAAATGCAAATCTGTGATAATGACATTTTCATTTCTGTAAAACCTAGGGCTATTCTATAACAGTTTAGCACTGGGAACCTTTGACACATGAACCTCCCCGCTCTTCTTCTCTTTCTTCCTAGTGGGGGAGAACAATGAAGCTTTGTGTCTCCATCACTCTGCGCTGATGTAGGGAATCCGACTCTTTATCATGAGTCTGTGCAGATGCAGACAAGGATTATCATCATTATCATAATTAGCGACTCGTTATTAGAGAGTGTGCAATATTCAGGTAAAAGAAAAACAAAAATGCTGCATAACAAAGGAGGCAGCAAAAAGCTCTTGTTTGAAGGGGTAAAAGTAACAGAATTTAAGGAGCTTTTACAAAACCGACACCAGCAGCAATGCAGCAGTAGAGAAAATCCTTTTTTATACACTGAACAAATTATGTTGATTAATGAAACACAGATGGCATCCTCGGCAGTCTAACAATAATTTTAAAATCATAGCAAAAAAAAGAATAAAAAATTCAGGATCAGTTTATTTGTTATAAAATGCTGTCTATTCAGGTAATCCCAATAGGAGTGTCACAAACCTTTGTAGATTTTGTATTTCTTATTCACTCACTGCTAATAACTATAACAAGAATACATATCACCTATCCTCAGGCCTACTCTAAAACAAGATATGTTGCATTGGAGAGCTAAGGCATTAAAGTGAATGATGTCAAACATTTTGGATATCAGAGTGAGAGTAGCCTAGGTTGGGCTAACCCTCAGCCACAGTCTAAGGGGTAAGAGGTCTCAAACGATGGCCAGCGGTCCACATACAGTCCGCTATAAAATTTGATTTGGCCCAGTCTTCACTTTTCCTACCCCCCCAACAGCTGATGTGCACAATCTCTGCTTCTCTACCCCTGTCCCCCACCTGGTGTAGTCCTGCACCTTTTCTGTTGCGGATGCAATTTGAGCTATACAAAATGTATGGCTCAAATTGCACTGCACAGATATCACATGTGATTTGCACAGGAATGCAGTGCGGTTCCTATGTGAATCACATGCGATGTGCTGCACCGCATCAGTGTGAACCAGGGCAAAAAGTCATGATTTGCTTCCTTCAGCATTCACAGGAGGACGGGTCTTCTTCTGCCACCTGTTAGCCTAATTAGGCTACATTTACAGGGATCTACTGTAAAAATGCAGCAAAAACGCATATGCATTTTTGCTGAGTTTTTACTGCATTTGCGTTTTTTTACAGAACATGTGACTCAAAAACCACACCAAAAGCAACACGGGTGCATTTTTGATGCATTTTTGCCACGTTTTGCTTTGATTTCAGTGGGGAGGTACGCTTTTGGTATTTTTTTTACCGCACCAAACCTGCACCAAAGATGCAGCAAGCAGGATTTTTAAAAATGCACTGGATCCACAACGGATTAGTGTGAAGCGTTTCATAGGAATACATGGTCACGTGTTTCTCTTCCAAATTTTTTTTAACACAAAAGCAGAAGAAAAACTAATCGGTGTGTAAGCAGCCTTACAGAGGTAAGGGGGACTCTGATGGAGACACCAATGTAAAATAGGATGTAAGGGGGGACCCTGATGAGAAAAAGCAGACTGAATGTATTTTGGTTAGACTATTATTAATGGCTTGAGTTTATTTGAAATTTCTTTGCTTTGCTTTACTGATGTACTTTTGCTGTTGTATCAAATCATATGCTGATTAATAAAAAAAAACTCAAAGTAAAACCTAGTCACTTATATAAACTTTATTCATTCATTTATAAAACTGATTTTTATTTTTTGGCCTACTATTTTTTGTAAAAAAAGTACTGAAAAGTTTGGAAAGACTCTTGTTCTAAGGCATCAGAGATCATCAATCCGGAAACATTACCAGAATTACCAGACTCAAGATCAGCCTTTTTGAGCCTTGTTATATTGAGGAACCCTTGAAAAAGTATTCAGGTCTGAGCAAACCTGAATTTTTTGATCTACAGCTCATGGGATGTCAGTGTGATCAGCTAGTTGTAGATATAATAATGAAGCATAAATATTAAAAATTTCCACTAACACAAACATTGCATTGGTGCTCAGGGAAACACTAAAGCTGGGTACACACTATAAGAAAATCAGAAGAAAAATTACACCCTGTTCCAAATTATTATGCAAATTCTAGTTAAGTCTCACAAAGATTAAATATTTTGTTTTTCAGTGTAACTCATGGATGGCATTGTGTGTCAGGGCTCTTTTGATCACTGAAAACAATCTCGGACACCTGTGATAATTAGATTGGCCGGTGAGTCCAATTTAAGGAAAAACTACTAAAGGAGGGTGTTCCACAATATTAAGCAGAGCACCATTTTCAAGCAATATGGGGAAGAAAAAGGATCTCTCTGCTGCCGAAAAGAGTGAAATAGTTCAATGCCTTGGACGAGGTATGAAAACATTAGATATTTTCACGCTTAAAACTTAAGCGTGATCATCGCACTATTAAGAGATTTGTGGCTGATTCAGAGCACAGACGGGTTTGTGCAGATAAAGGCATATTGAGGAAGATTTCTGCCAGATCCATGCATCGGATCAAGAGAGCAGATGCTTAAATACCATTACATAGCAGCAAACAGATATTTGAAGCTGCTGGTGCCTCTGGAGTTCCACGGACATCAAGGTGTAGAGTCCTCCAGAGTCTTGCAACTATGCATAAACCTTCTATTCGGCCACCACTAACCAATGCTCACAAGCAGAAATGGCTGCATTGGGCAGAAAAATACATGAAGACTAATTTTCAAACAGTCCTGTTCACCGATGAGTGCCGTGCAACCCTGGATGGTCCAGATGGATGAAGTAGTGGATGGTTGGTGGACAGCCACCCTGTTCCAACAAGGCTGCGACGTCAGCAAGGCGGTGGTGGAGTCATGTTTTGGGCCGGAATCATGGGAACAGAGCTGGTCGGCCCCTTTAGGGTCCCCCAAGGTGTAAAGATGACCTCTGCAAAGTATGTGAAGATTATGACTGACCACTTTCTTCCCTGGTACAGAAGGAAGAACTATGCTTTCCACAATAAAATTATCTTCATGCATGACAATGCACCATCTCATGCTGCAAAGAATACCTCTGCATCAATGGCGGCTATGGGGATAAAAGGAGAGAAAGTCATGGTGTGGCCTCCATCCTCCCCTGACCTCAATCCTATTGAGAACCTTTGGAGCATCCTCAAGCAAAAGATCTATGAGGGTGGGAGGCAGTTTACATCCAAACAGCAGCTCTGGGAGGCTATTCTGACATCTTGCAAACTAATTCAAGCAGAAACTGCCCAAAAACTCACAAGTTCAATGGATGCAAGACTTGTGAAGCTGCTATCAAATAAGGGGTCCTATGTTAAAATGTAACGTGACCTGTTAAAATGTTTAAAAAGTTAAAATGTTATTAAAAGTTTGATTGAAATAGCTTTTGATTTCAGTAAATATGCTGCAAACACAACAAATGACAATTTTCAGTTCTTTACAACCTATAAAGTGTTTTGAAACTTACTGTGCATAATAATTTGGAACAGTGCATTGTAAGTTTTTTATGTTTAAAAAAAATACTGTTATCATTAGGAGGTTTGTTCAATAAAATTTGAATTGTACTCTTTAGTATAGTTGATAACATGAGAATTATGCTGACTGTTATTTACATCAATTATTTAGGTAAATGAGAAAAATATCATTTGCATAATAATTTGGAACAGGGTACATACGAGGAAAGATTGGTTGGTTATCTGGTAGTATAGTACTTTCGACAGCTGATTCCGACTGTTCAGAAGAATAAGAAACAAAGGTGCAGGCTACAAAATGTTTATTGTACGTGAACACAACATCCTATTTTTGCACAATATGTACAGTAATCATATAGAAATAATCAAATAGAGAAAAATACGTATGATCAGCGAAGAACGACCCAGAAAAAAGTGGCAACAAGCTTTGCTGTTCAAATCTTGCCTTTGTAGTTCGAAATTTTTCGTACCAGTTAATATCTTTCTCGGTTACATAATGTTACGCACCTTCGTGTAAAATAGGGCGATCGATTGTCTGATTTTCTCATGGTGTATACCCCACTTAACAGTGCATTAGTATTCAAAAAACATGTATTTATTTAAACAGCATTGTTGATAAACCCTGTCTTTTAAAGCCCAACTCCGGGATAAAATTTATTCACTACTTCTGGATGGAGCATTGTCTTATTATTACCACAAGCAGAACTATGAATTCATTATTTAATAACTTTTCCACAAATATATGTCTCATTGGGTGGATTATGACCTGCAGTGCCAAGTGTCCAGGTGGACGTAAAGCCTGGCCTACAGAGACCCTAACAGACTGGCAGAGGGATGGATTACAATGTAAGAGACTTGCGTTCCGAATACAGGACTTTTCTGAACTAACCCCCTTGTACTTCCCCTTCTTATGCCTGTTCTTTCTGGCACATTGCAAGATATTAAAGCCACCTTTGAGTGGATAGTAATACAGTTCAACAGCGGTGGTGGTGGAATCCCTGGGGCCCCTTTGTGGAACTCAGTAGACAAATCCTGCTCTAGAGCACCAAAAACAAAAAAAAACATGAATGTAATATATTGCATATTTCCCTTCCTTATATGAAGTGCTTACATTTCTTTTTTTTTCATTTTTTTCCCCATAATTTTTGCCTGTTAATTATTCAAATAATATCTCCATTTTGGGGGGGGGGGGTAGGAATTAGTAGTTTACAGAAGAAAGATAGATTGTTAATGCTTTCAGTTCAGCTCACAGAAACTGACAAGGACACTGCCTTTCTGCCACAATCAGCAGGTGCTTTGTGTGCTTTCTGAAAATGTTACTGGCATGATAAGTTAAAACTGGTGCAGCCTAAGGTCTGGTAGGCTGCAGTATGTTAATGTTTGTTCTTGGGTTTAAATATTCTTTAAAAATTCTTGACCCACAATATTATACAAGATTAACAATGACATTATACTGAAGCAATCACAGAATCCCAGTGCAAACAACTGAACGTTCTTGCTCTGACAGGAAGATCATACAATTGATCAGCTGCACACACGTGTCCCTAAGAGGTAAGACTTTATCATTTTAAATACTTTTGGTACAGTTCCCATTTAAATACCTCTTAGCATCCCCCAAATCCTACAATTACCTTACCTGTGCGACCTCCTGAGAGTTGCAGAATCACCTTGTGAAAAGGCTTCCAGCTTGGCTGTGGATGCACAGTAGAATCCCTTTTCAATTATATAGAAAATGCCATAAACCATTATTCAAAATGGTGGCTGGTTTGAAGGTACAGGGTTTAGTCATGCAGTAAATAAACTCACTAGCTTGATTATTACTTTCAGTATTTTTTGGTTTGCAATGTACCAAATACCTTAAATTGGGTTAAAGTGCAAGTTACCCTAAATATTTATGTTTGTGTTCACATACAGTATGTGGATTTTTCAATCATAATCTATGTCATTTTCATGTACTCATTCCATCTTAAGTACCTGGTTGATCTTGCCAGTAACCTTTCTTCCTTGTGCAATAGTCCTGGCCCTCTGAACAATCATAGCTTGCCTCTTGCATGCAGCCCCCATCCAATCACAGCCTGCCTCTTTCACACACACCATGCCCAATCACAGCCTGCATTGTGCCTCAGACTGAACAGACTACAGAATACAGGCAAGATGAGATGCATGGTCATATAGGAGAACTTTAAAACCTTGTAAAAGAGAACATTTCTGAGACTAGGAAAATGTAGTTGTGGTGCCTATATATTCTACTACTACTACATACTCTGTTACAAACTGTTTATAACATTCCATATTCACAAATACTTTAGGCTCTGTTTTCAGTGGTACAGCGCATATCTATGAGTGGTGGAATGAGCAGTGTCACCCATACTACTATTAGGTAGATTGATAATTGCTTCCATTATATAAAAAGGTGTATTTACAGTCATGGCCATAAATATTGGCACCCCTGGATTTCTGTCACTTCGCCAGAAAACTGTTGCATTAACAAATGTTTAGGCATTCTCATGTTTATTTCTTTTGTTTGTATTGGTATGACACTAAAAAGCGGAGAAACGAAAAGCCAAATCTGACACATTCCACACAAAATACCGAAAATTGACTGGACAAAATTATTGCCACCCTTAGTTTAATATTTGGTAGCACACCCCTTGGGAAAAATAACTAAAATCAATTGCTTCCTGTAACCATCCTTGAGTTTTTTTACACCTCTCTACTGAAATTTTGGACCATTCATCTTTTCCCAACTGCTCCATATCTCTGAGATTGGAAGGGTTTCTTTTCCCAACTGCTGTTCTGGGATCTCTCCATAGGAGCTCTATGGGATTGAGATCTGCCAGTTCAGTACTATCCAGCGCTTTGTCTGAAACCATTTGTGGGTGCTTTTTGATGTGTGGTTTGGGTCATTGTTCTGCTGTAAGACCCATGACTTCTGATGGAGACCCAACTTTCTGACACTTGGCCCTACATTGCACCCCAGAATTCTTTGGTTGTCTTCAGATTTCATAAAGCCATGCATACGGTCAAGACATCCAGTGCCTGAAGCAGCAAAGCAACCCCAAAACAATCAATGAATCTCCACCATATTTGACTGTTGGGACTCATTGCTTTTTATGAAAACAGTAGAATGATGGGCTTTACCAATTCTGTTTCGTCTGTCCACAGCTCATTCTCCCAAAAGAATTTTGGCTTCTTCAGGTAAATTTTGGTAAACTCCAATTTGGCTTTTCTATGTTTCTGTGTCAGCAGTGGGGTCCTCCTGGGTCTCCTACCATAGCGTCCCTTTTTATTCAGATGGCGATGTATAGTGCGAGCTGACACAGTTGTACCCTGTGCCTGAAAGTCAGCTTGAATTTATCTGGAAGTTGATAGAGGTTCTTTAGCCAGCATTTGAAACAATCCTTCATTGATCTTTGATCAATTTTTCTCTCTCATCCAAATCCAGGGAGATTAGCTACAGTGCCATGGGCTGTAACCTTCTTGAGAGTGTTGTGCACAGTGGGCACAGGAACATTAAGATCTCTGGAGATGGACTTGTAACCTTGAAATTGTCCATGCTTTTCCACAATTTGTGTTCCCCAATCCTCAGACAATTCTTTGCTGCTCATTCTCTTCTCCATGCTCCATGTGGCACACAGAGACACACAGCTAAAAGTTGAGTCAATTTTTCACCATTTTAACTGGTTGCCGATGTGGTTTCTATATTCATCACCTGGTAATTGATACAGGTGAGTTTTATTACAAATTACAGGAGCATCACAAACTTGGAATGCAATTATTTCCTACACTTTTGTCCAGTTCATTTTAGGAATATGTCAGATTTGGCTTTTAGTTTCTCCACTTTTTTGTGTCATATCAATATAAACAAAAGAGATAAACAAGAGAATACCTAAAAATTTGTAATTGCAACAATTTTCTGGGTGAAGTGATGCATTATCTGACAGAAATGCAGGGGTGCCAATATTTTTGGCCATGATTGTATTATGTGGCACCCACTGGAGGGTGGTCCCTTTAAACCACTCGGCAGATTGCTTCCCTTCAGCTGCATAAATTGTTTTCTCTCCCCTCCTATGATAGACAAGCATGTAGGTAGTTTAGAATGCCCTAGCTTTCCTGGGCAGGAAGGAATCCAGTTGACTTTCAGGGCCAAGAAGACTGCAATGTGCTGCTGACTGCAGTTGGAATAGAAGCTTAAAACTAGGGAGAAACATGTAGGGGAGAAGAGTGGTCTGGAGCCTATGGAGAGGGGACTCACAGAGCTACTGGGCACTGTAGGTTTTCCCAGAGGACACTGTAAGAAACAAGGCTCAGAACCGGGATTTAAAAGTGCCTGGGCTCCGAGCTGCTGATGCAGAGAGCTCTTGGTTGCTGGAGGCCTGCCAGGACCACGTTATGCTGTGTGGCAACTATGAGCTGCAGGTCCTTGCTCTGTACCTTGTACCCTTTTGGGATTACAGATCCCCTCAGAGGGGAAAGGTGAGTGCTCCACCAGAGACTAAGGCAGTGTTTCTCAACTCCAGTCCTCATGGACCCCCAACAGGTCATGTTTTCAGGATTTCCCTCAGATGAAACAGCTGTGGTAATTACTAAGGCAGTGAAACTGATCAAATCACCTGTGCAAAATAATGGAAATCCTGAAAACATGACCTGTTGGGGGTCCATGAGGACTGGAGTTGAGAAACACTGGACTAAGGGAACCAACGCTAGCTTCAGGTACACTGGGCAGTGACTAGGTAGGGCCTTACAGGTTTAGTTAGGCTGTGCCTTTATTGCTGCAGGTAATTATTCAATTTTACCATGCTGGAAAGTATATAGCTTTATGAATGGGTCAGAGTTATTCCCTCATACCGGCATAATTAATTTCTGGTCAGGGTGTATCATAGACAGCTGTGGGGAACAAACTGGGTTACACTAGAAATTGGTTTCACAAGTTAAATTGTATTTGCTTTGCCGTTATACATCAAAATATATATTCTATTTATGGATTTAAAATGGACACCAATATTGTATATAAATTGCACATGAAACAGTATGGCCGAAAGAGATCATCTCTCCTTTGTGGTTTAATACATCAAGCATAAATTACTTTCCTAAGATTAGGATAGAGCATATAACTTACTGTTAACCCTTATGGGCATGTGTTTGTGCATAATACAGTATATGACACAGTATGGCTTTGAAAATGATCAGTTGTTATCTGTGATCAACATGAAGCGATCATTTGAACAAAATAATTGGTGCACACTACACACTGATTTTTGTGGTCTGGAGAAATCACATGAAGAAACACTAGTGACAGGTCAAAGAAATTGTAACAAGCAGTCTAATAATAGCAATACAGTTCTGGGAGGGAAGGAGGTTGTAAATACCAACCAAACTGTTCCCTTCAGTCCTCATAAGACCTCCTTCTTCTGGTTCCCTCATCACCTCCTCCCATGCTCACCTTCAGGACTTTTTCAGAGCACCTCCCTTCCTATGGAACTCCTTTCCCTAATCTGTGTGACTATCGACTACTCTATCCACCTTTAGGCGATCCCTGAAAACCCATCTCTTTAGAGAAGTGTATTCTGCTTTTAACCTCCTTAGCGGTATTCCCGAGTGTAGCTCGGGGTAACATTTCAGTACC
This sequence comes from Staurois parvus, assembly GCF_062004578.1. Taxonomy (NCBI): domain Eukaryota; kingdom Metazoa; phylum Chordata; class Amphibia; order Anura; family Ranidae; genus Staurois; species Staurois parvus. The sequence continues at coordinate 2,743,850 of NW_028318057.1, forward strand.
AAGAGCGGTAACCCCGAGCTACACTCGGGAATACCATGCGGCACTGCTCCGGCATTTGTTCTTCACTTACCTTACCCTGCGCTCCCACGATGTGTCCCCTGCAGCGTCCCCGGCCATCTCCTTCGGCGGATGCCGGCATCCGGCTTCTGTGTCCTGTCCCTGTGACGTCGGGACGTACGGGCGCCGGCGGCGGCGGCGGGAAATTTAAAAATTTTAAAAAATGTCATTTTTTTTTTTTTTACATTTTACATAGTAAAACATTGCTGCCTCAACCCATTTCACATACATTTTGTCCCTAGTGCTTTGTCCTGTGCCCTGCCTGCATTTTGTCTGTTCTTTCTGCCTGGAAACTGAGAAACGTCCATGGCGTCCAAAAAGTGTCCCTTTAGGTCAAAAGCGGTTTAGATCAGCTAGAGAACAGCAATAGTAAATCAGAACCAGTTGCAGAATTGAGTGATAATGATTTGTGGGGAAATTCGTCATCAGCACTGAAAACGATTTTGCGACTTTGCTCAGCAATGTGCGAACTTATTATGGCGCTATATTTCAAATTTCAGTGTTTTTGGTTTGATTACATTATTGAATTAAATGTATTATTATTATATTATTATTTTTTATGATTATTTATTAAATTATAATTTATGATTTGGTGTTTCAAATTTTATCCTACCCGGGATGTTTACTAGACTCTTGTTCGGACAGATTTCAGTGAGTTATTCCTAAATATTACAGCCTACAATAAAAAAACTACATATTTCCATGCAAAATAATGGTACCGCTTTCAGCACCAAAAATCTGAAATAATCATACCGCCAGGGAGGTTAATGAATAAACTGTCTTTTTTACTTTCTCCATCAGCTCATCACCCACAGTTATTACTTTTTGTATCACTTGACCCTCCCTCTTAGATTGTAATCTCTAGCAAGCAGAGCCCTCTAATTTCTCTTATATTGAATTGTATTTTAACTGTACTTTCGGCTTTTGTAAAGTGCTGTACAAACAGTTGGTGCTATATATATACAGAATAATAATAATAATAATGATCATAATACAAAGACATGCTGGTAGGTTAATTGGTTCTTGACTAAACTGGCCCTAGTATGTGTATGAATGTAAGTTAGGGACCTTAGATTATACGCCCCTTGAGGGTTAGGGACTGATGTGAATGTACAATATATATGTAAAGCGCTGCGTAAAATTCATGGGCGCTATATAAGTACCTGTAATAAATAAATAAAATAAATAACACTCCTTAGAACCACCATCCCTGCGCCACACTGTAGCTGGCAATGTGTCTTCTCTTATTTCAGTACCATGATATCATAAACCTACCATGGTACAAAGGGCACAACAGCTTCCTTTAGACATTGGGAGCCTGTGTCTTCCCAGGCCAACCTTGTTGCCCACTTTGTGCTAGTTCAAGTATTACTTTATTTTTGCCAAATTTCAGCTCTTACATACACTCAGTGTTCTGTATCCCAGCTCAAATCTTCAGACACAGGAACCAATTGCCCCAGGTCACACACAACCTTCCAGTGAGTGTCTGAAGTAGAAACCACAAGCTGTACCTTTCAGACTCTGGGAAGAGCCATTCACTAATCACTCAGTTTTCCCAGCCTATACATACCACTTTTCAAGCAGGGTCACAAAATATGTTTTAACCGCTTCCTGTCCACCCTATAGCAAAAATACTGCTACAGGGTGGCACGGGTGCACAAAATCACACACATATATATATATATATATATATATATATATATACAGTGAAGGAAATATGTATTTGATCCCCTGCTGATTTTGAATGTTTGCACACTCACAAAGAAATGATCAGTCTAAAAATCGAATGGTAGGTGTATTGTAACACCGAGAGACAGAATAGCAACAAAAAATTCAAAATAAATGCATGTCTAACAAATGTCTAACAAAACATGCACTGACTTGCATGTTCATGAGGGAAATAAGTATTTGATCCCCTTCACAAAACATGACTTGGTACTTGGTGTCAAATCCCTTGTTGGCAATCACAGAGGTCAGATGTTTCCTGTAGTTGGCCACCAGGTTTGCACACATCTCAGGAGGGATTTTGGCCCACTCCTCTTGGCAGATCCTCTCCAAGTCTTTAAGGTTTGGTGGCTGACATTTGGCAACTCGACCTTTCAGCTCCCTCCACACATTTTCAATCGGACTAAGGTCTGGAGATTGGCTAGGCCACTCCAGGACCTTAATGTGCTTCTTCTTGAGCCACTCCTTTGTTGCCTTGGTCATGTGTTTTGGGTCATTGTCATTTCCAAAGATCTTTGATGGGGAGGAGGACTGTTTTGTTTACTAACAGTTCTCCTCCCTATCTGCTCTGGCACGCTGCTCTGGATGGCTGTGCACAGCACAGCCTCTTAGAGCAGTGTAATTACAGTAAAGCACACTGACACCACCCACTACTAAAACACTCTCTGCACACAGTTAACCCTTTGATCAACCCTCATGTTAACCCCTTCCTGCCCAGTGCTATTAGTACAGTGTCAGTGCTTTCTTTTAGCACTGATCACTGTATTGGTGTCACTGGGGATGTCAATGACACCAAGTCAGTTCCCCCCAGTGTCAGAATGTCCACCGCAGTCCCGCAGTCCCACTATAAGTCGCTGATCCCAAAAAGAGCTCCTCCTCATACTTCAAATTCAACCCTGGATCTTCCCATGCCAACTATATATATATCCCCTATCCAGATATGATGAGTGATAAGTCTGAGCCATCCCTTAACTGCTTCCCGACTGCCCTATAGCAGAAGTACTGCTACCAAGTGTCAGGGATGCGCAAAATCATGTATATATATGTGATTTTGTATTTATCGGTAGCAGACATGCGCACGCGCTCCCTACCCATGCCGCTATTGGCTCCTGAGCATGTCAATCACCGGGTCCTGGCCGGTGATCGTTTGCAGAGCTGACAGGGGAGAGGTCTGTGTGTAAACAATACAGATCTCTTCCCTGTCAGCACTAACAGGCTGCTTTGTAGTGCTCTGCACAGCACACTTAGTAAAACGCACAGAGTTAACCCCTTCATTGCCCCAGATGTTAAACCCTTCTTGCCCAGTGTCATTAGTACAGTGTGAGTGCTTTTTATTACCACTGATCACTGAATTAGTGTCAGTGGGGATGTCAATGGCAGTTAGTCATTCCCTTCCCAGTGTCAGAATGCCTGCTGCTGTCCCGCAGTCCCGCAATAAGTCACTGCCATTACTAGTAAAAAAATAAATAAATAAAAAAATTCCACTGTCTATATTGCCATTTGTAGACATTATAACGTAATGTACTGGGATTTTTTTTTAGCAAAGACATTTAGCAGAATACATTTTGGCCTAGATTTATGATGAAATTTGAATTTTTAAATTTTTTTTATTAGACATGTTTAATAGCAAAAAGTTAAAATATTGTTTTTTTTTTTCAAAATTGTTGGTCTTGTGTATAGCGCAAACAATAAAAAACTCACAGGTGATCAAATACCACAGAAAGAAAACTATAAGTGGGGAAAAAAGGACAGAGATTTAATTTGGGTGCAGTGTTGTATTACCGTGCAATTGTCAGTTAAAGTAATGCAGCGCCGTATAGCAAAAAATGGCCTGGTCAGGAAGGGGGGTAAATCCTCTGAAGGGCAAGTGGTTAAAGGGCTCTACAAAGTCGCACATGCGCATGCTGTGCATGTTAGAATTTCTAGTTTTAAAAATGGACAAAACCCACAAAATAATAGGGCTATCACAGTCTTAATAGAAATATATAGTACTAGACTATTTCCAAGTAAAATAAAACTTCTCTACTTGTGTTTACTGGACTTGGAGCTTTGATTACAGATATCACCTGCAGTGGCATATAAAACATAATCCAGTATGTGGGGACTGTCCAGTGCAGCATATTAACTCTCTTTGGTCAGCCCCCTTTACTCACATAGATCTGACATCAATAGTCTTCTGGATCCTGACAGAACCCCTTCATTGGCTGATCATGTGACCATGGCTTAAGGTAAGTGGAAACTTTTTAATACAGACTAGAGATGAGCGAATCGAACATGGCGAAGTGGAATTCGTTTCGAATATCAGGAAAAATTTGATTCGCGCCGAATCCGAAAATTAGCAAACTTGGGATGCACGAATCGAATTTTCCCAAAAATGGCGGCGACATGTGTGGCGACGGAGCGGGGATCTCTGGGAAGGCGCGCAGACAAGGCGCGCTGACCCATAATGCATTCATTCAAGACATGTGATCGCATTAGCCAATCAGCAGCCAGCCAGCCAGCACTGTGTAATGGTGGAGCTATAAATTGCGGCCATCTTACAATTCTCCATTAGCCTCCGGTCATTCAAGAGAGACAGACCTGTCTGTATTAGGGACAGAGTTAGGGCCAGAGAGACTTTAGGGCCACAGAATCGTTACTTAGGGACACAGAATCGTTACTTAGGGACACAGAATCGTTACTCAGGGACACAGAATTGTTACTCAGGGACACAGAATTGTTACTCAGGGACAGACACAGAATTGTTACTCAGGGACACAGAATTTTTACTCAGGGACACAGAATTGTTACTGAGGGACACAGAATCGTTACTGAGGGACACAGAATTGTTACTCAGGGACACAGAATTGTTACTCAGGGACACAGAATTGTTACTCAGGGACAGACACAGAATTGTTACTCAGGGACACAGAATTGTTACTCAGGGACACAGAATTGTTACTGAGGGACACAGAATTGTTACTCAGGGACACAGAATTGTTACTCAGGGACAGACACAGAATTGTTACTCAGGGACACAGAATTGTTACTCAGGGACACAGAATTGTTACTGAGGGACACAGAATCGTTACTCAGGGATACAGAATTGTTACTCAGGGACACAGAATTGTTACTCAGGGACACAGAATTGTTACTGAGGGACACAGAATCGTTACTCAGGGACACAGAATCGTTACTCAGGGACACAGAATTGTTACTCAGGGACACAGAATTGTTACTGAGGGACACAGAATCGTTACTGAGGGACACAGAATCGTTACTCAGGGACACAGAATCGTTACTCAGGGACACAGAATTGTTACTCAGGGACACAGAATTGTTACTGAGGGACACAGAATCGTTACTGAGGGACACAGAATCTTTACTCAGGGACACAGAATTGTTACTCAGGGACACAGAATTGTTACTCAGGGACAGACACAGAATTGTTACTCAGGGACACAGAATTGTTACTGAGGGACACAGAATCGTTACTCAGGGACACAGAATCGTTACTCAAGGACACAGAATTGTTACTCAGGGACACAGAATTGTTACTGAGGGACACAGAATCGTTACTGAGGGACACAGAATCGTTACTCAGGGACACAGAATTGTTACTCAGGGACACAGAATTGTTACTCAGGGACAGACACAGAATTGTTACTCAGGGACACAGAATTGTTACTCAGGGACACAGAATTGTTACTGAGGGACACAGAATCGTTACTCAGGGACACAGAATCGTTACTCAGGGACACAGAATCGTTACTCAGGGACACAGAATTGTTACTCATGGACACAGAATTGTTACTCAGGGACACAGAATCGTTACTCAGGGACATAGAATCGTTACTCAGGGACACAGAATTGTTACTCAGGGACACAGAATCGTTACTCAGGGACACATAATTGTTACTCAGGGACACAGAATCGTTACTCAGGGACACAGAATCTTTGAATTAAAGAGTATGTCAGACAACACGCAGAGGAGTGGCAGAGGAGGCAATGTTTCAGGAGCGAGCAGACGTGGCAGCAGAGGAAGGGGTCGAGGCAGCACTAGTCGCAGCCAGAGGCCAGTGCTCCCGGTGTCATCCAGCGGTCGTGTCTCCACCGACAACCCTGCCATCATCGATTGGTTGGCTCGGTCGTCTTCCTCTTCCCAGGTCACCTCTGACACCTACAGCCAACGGTCGGTGGGTACGTCAGACACAACCGTTAGTTGGCATGGCCCGAGAGCAAGCCCACTGAAATCACGTGTCCTCTACCTGCCCCTGTCCTTTGGTGTTCCCTCACCAAGCAAAGTATCGCATGCTGTGGGCTCAGCCCCACTGTACAGTGAGGAAGAGCTAACAGAGGGCGGTCAGGAAAGGGGGGAGACATCCGCCTCTTCAGCAGCCAGGCGAAGAAGTACTGGCGAGGAGAGTGGCTCGGTAGCCGGTCTAGAGACAGGTCTGTCTCCTGACCCACAGCAGCCGAGGGGGCTAGTAGTGAGGCGGAGACCCTAATTGATGATGATGAGGCTGATCGCACTTGGCAGCCTCGTCGTCATCTGCCAGGCCCGTAATCTGCCATGGGCCCCCGTACCGACTCCTCATGCTGCTGCCAGGCCCGTAATCTGTCATGGGCCCCTGTACCGCCTCCTCATGCTGCTGCCAGGTCCAGAGTGTGTCATGGGTCCCTGTACGGCCTCCCATTGCTGCTGTCTCCATTGCCACACTCTGCCATGTGCCACTTTCAGGTCTCCTCACACTGCTGGTGGGTTCCATTTTGTCATAGGGTGCTGGCAGATTACGGGCCTCCCATTGCTGCTGCCAGGCCCGTAATCTGTCATGGGCCCCCGTACCGCCTCCTCATGCTGCTGCCAGGTCCAGAGTGTGTCATGGGTCCCTGTACGGCCTCCCATTGCTGCTGTCTCCATCGCCACACTCTGCCATGTGCCACTTTCAGGTCTCCTCACACTGCTGGTGGGTTCCATTTTGTCATAGGGTGCTGGCAGATTACGGGCTTCCCAT